>NC_052029.1:12434228-12775177 GCF_015832195.1 Motacilla alba alba | reverse complement strand
AAATAGAAATAAAGAAATACCAGCCCTCAGCTGAGTTTATTGAATGTCTTCTCCCTCTTTCTCTCTCTCCTGTGCAGGGTGTGTGCTCCCTGGCAAGTCAGTTCTTAGTGCAGCAGTGCTCTGCCTCCTGCCCAGCAGACAAGGTGCAAGTGCTCCTGTGATTTAATCTGTTATGCTGTTAGCATGGCAGACCACTAAATGCAATATTGGCAGTGAGAAAAAGGGCAGAGGAAGGAGGCCAGTTCAGAAATGTCATGTCTTCATGATTTTTCTCACCGTGGACTTTGATGGATACTCCACATGACTTGTGCAGTGCACCTTCACTTTTAAAGATCAGGTGTTCCATCAATTTAGCATCTTGCATGTCTTGAGCTTTGGGTCTCTGGGATGGCTGGTGCTTTTCACTCTGCCATACCCTGATTCTGCAGGAATCAGTGCAGGAACACTGTTCTTCAGTGCATATTGCTGTGACCACACAATTCAACTGGGAAGAACAGCCTGGTTTATTACCTGGGACTTGTGCTCTTATGTGATAATCTTAAATTCCTGTGGAATAAATGGTTTCTCTGCTCTGCCGTCAAGACAAAGCAGGAATACACCAGAAATGCTCACAGATTGAGCATAATGAACATGAGCACTTATAAAATGGAAAGAGATGCTTCAGTAAGGTCAGGGATCAATTATGCAGCTAAATATGGTAGAAAGTACCAAAGTTAAACACTATTGGAAATGCTGTATGGAGAAAACAGCACAGATTGCCAGAAGTAGGAGTCTCTGGGATTGCTTTTTAAAGGACCTAATGCTGAGACTGGGAAAGACTCCCTGGGAATAACTGAGGAACTAATCATACCAGGAGACCAGTTTGAAGGCAAGAATTGCATAAAGAATGTTTGCACCCTTGGCAGGTGGGAACCCAAGGCTCAGGACAGGGGTCTATCTGCAGGCAGAATTTAAAGCACCTTTCCCCACTGATGGCTGACAAAACATTTTAAACTGAGCCCAGCCCTAAAAGCTTGTACCAGCAGCACTTGCACAAGGGGCTCACCTCTGCTGAGGGGCTCTGCACAGGTGGCAGGGAGATGAACACACTCTGCCTGCAGACAGAGGGAACTTCCCAGGGCTATTTTGGGAGCTCACCAACACTCTTAACATGACAAAAGCCTTTCCATCCTTGCCAGCAAAAGTAGGAGCACAGCTTGAACAGGATGTTGGCATTTCAACTGCAGCATTTAGTTATCTTTTACAGTTCTGGAGGACACTGTATTAAAAATGTCAGCAGCCTGTCTACAGGAGGCTGTAACCATCACTTGGAAATATGTCAGGGGCTGGGAGTTTTCCACAAAAAATGCCTCCCTCACTAGAGGTGTGGCCCTAGCTGGCTGCTAGCACTGCAGGGTGTGGAGGATGCCAAATGAGCAGCAATCTGTAGTGGAATTGGGTAGGAGTGAATACTGAATCCCAAAAAATCACCTTAGGGAAATGCTCTGCAAAGTCTCTCAAGTGGCATCACCCTTTCCAACATAATGAATCCTGTGAAAACTGCCAGACTGGATGGGTGCAGGATTCCCAGTTACCTGCCTGAATGTGTTTCTCATTAACAAATACAGACAGGGCTGAAAGGACCTTACTCAACTGGCTGATTTTCAAAACCAAACCAAGGTCTGCCATGAAGCATCTGACCTGTCATTCCCTCTCTCCATTTTGTTTGGCACAAAACTGAAGTTTATTGATTCTTTTGCTGCTCCTCCATAGGCAGGAGCCCTGTTGTGTCTTTGATAAATTTAATTAACCTTTCGAGCAGGGAGCTGAGCTTGTAATAAGCAAATATACATCTGCATAGGCTGCACTGTACCAGCCTCCCATGCGAACACTTGCATTACTTAGAGCTTCACTTCCCTTTGGAAATGGAATAAAAGGATTTTGTGAGTCTCCACAGGTCCTTTGGAACAGCTGATGGAGCCTTCAGACTCTGTAGGACAGACAGGCCAGAATTTAAGTGGCTGCACCCTTGCGACTCCTTGAAGAGTTGTTGTTTTCTCACATTTAACGAGTCAGGGCAGCCTGAGCGCTTGCAAACAGTAACTAATATCTTTAATTCTATTCGAGACAGCTTTTATTACACTCTTAAGTCACACCATTTGAACTCCCTTGTGCACACTTGGACTTATCTCTGGACTTTCCAGGTTAAGAAAGGCCTTACCTCAGGATGTAGCCATGAAGAACCCCATTGTGCTCACTCTCAGGAGGAGGCTGCCACTGGACCATGATGGACTGATTGGTTCTCCCACTGGCCACGATGTTTTTAGGGGGGGCACTGGGGGGCTCCTCAGGTAGCATCAACCTAAGTACAAAAGAATGTGATGGACATGGGTGTTGAAAGAAATCATAAATAACAGTCTATTTCCTGTATCCACTCCAAGTGAACCACTCTTTTATCACAGTCTGATGACTAGAAAGAAATATAATGCTGATCAAACTGCTGAAGACATGCATGAAATAGTTACAACAAATCAACATAATAGGAAATCAGTTAAGCAAGCAACAAGACAGACAGCTGAGGTAACCCTATTCTCTTAGAATCACCCAGGCTGCTACAACTCTTAAAAAAGATTACAAGCCTGAATGAGTAAGAGCTCGGGTCCAGTGTCTGTGACTCCTTCCAAATTGTTTCTTTCAGCTCTTTCAATATTTTTCATATCAAACTCCTACATTTTGAAAAAGCCATTTAGAGTTCAGCTGTTCTGCAATTCGAGCTTGCAGCAAGCTTTGGTTCACAAAAGAAGGGGGATGCATTTGAAACTCAATATGATGAAGCCATCCCTCTCTGTCACATCTGGGTAAATTCCAGAAGTGACATTGACACACAGGGTGAGAGCTGTGCTCCTGCCCGGGCTAACTGCTGGGGCTTAGCGTGAGAGCAAAATGTAATTTCCAAGATTCTGCTCAACTGATACTCTGGAGTATGAGGACACCTCTCCCATGATGTGCTGAGCTCCTGCATCCCCCAAATGCCATAATTCCCAACTGCTGCCAGCTGCAGGGCACTCTCCAGAGACCTGGAAAACAGCAACTTCTCCATTTCCCAATCATTGCGCAAAGGATTATTTTACTCCTTCATTCCCAAGCAGCATTTTCCCCTCCCCAGGTCACTGTCCCTTCAGCACACAGACCCTGACTGTCATTACCTGCTGGTCTCAGTGCTGTAGCGGCCCTTTCCCACCTGGTTGACTGCACACACCCTGAACTGGTATGTCCTGGCTGGAGTGAGGCCACTCACAGTGACACCAGTCATCTTCGGGTCAAGGTTTGACAGGTGAACCTTCCAGGGAGAATCTGTTGAAAAAAAATAGCATGGGGAAAAAAGAATAAAGATGAAAGTGCCTGTCAAAAGCCCAGCAGAAGTGAGGAAACGCCTCTGACTGCTCAGAGCTCTTGGTGCTTGCTTCCCTCAGAGGAACTTTGGGAAGAAGTTTCTTTTCAGCAGAAGAAACCTTCCTGTCAGCCCACACGGTTATGCAGATTGCATATTTGTCTACTGGAAAGTGATGCTGCACATGTCATGGCATAATAAATAAAAACTATATTCATTAACATTTTAATAAAAGAGGAAACAGGCATGATAAAGACAGATGGGCTGTGTATTTCACAACCCATCTGTTTGGCAGGCCATCACACCACCACACCCATGAGTGGCTCTGGTGGAAGGATTCTAATGAAATTCACAGTCAGTTTGGAATATCTTCCTACCCAGCTTGCAAGCAGGTGTAGAAGCGTGACTCTCTCTGCCAAATCAGCCCTTTGCTGCAAGACCTGAGAAAGCTTCAGCTGCTGATTCTACGTGTCTGCAGTCTTATTTTTTTTCCTAGTGATATTATTCAGCATGGAATCTAATTGTCCTAGGAAGATTCCCTGGTACAAAGAGCCCTGGCAGCACTCTAAACCCCTCGCTGTCAGTTCACATTCTCGCCATATCAAGCTTCTCTGATGCCCAAATTACATTTACAAGTTTTCAAAGAGGTCAGAAATGAAACATGTTGAAAATTAAATATTCTGACTTCTTCTCTCCATAGCCTGGTGTCACATATTCTCCCTGATGTCATGACTGAAATAGTCAGGGAGAGGTGACATTTGGTCTGTGTTGCAACAGTACAGCAATGGAATCAGCCAATTTGAAGATTTGTTCAGTTTTTAAATAATACCAGCTGTTTTCATGCTCCCTGCTCAAAATTACTAACACTTCTGGAAATTGCTGAGGAGCTCGCTGTAGATTTTGGCAAAGTTATCTGTGCATGTTGCTCATCAGAAGTGCATCGTGGCTCCTGGCAGGTCACCTCAACGTCTGCCTGAAAATGAAGATGAGATGTCCCAAACATGGAAGGCTGCTAAACTTCACACCAAGACAGAAGCCACTCATTTTGTGCTTTTCTGGCAGATTCCTTAGCAAGTTTAAGCCCTCTAGGGTGTGATGCCAGTTGGGCTATAAACACTGCATCTTCAAATTACTCCAAATGTATTTATTCCAGTAAGGGCCTTGCCAGAGCAAAGTCTTTTTTAACAGGAAAACTGACACAGCAGAATACTGGGAATGCTGGAGAGGGACATTTGCACAGCAGTGAAGGTCTGTCCTTGCCAATTGTTGATTTACCAACAGCCACTTTGGCTGCAAGATCTTGATGCCAATTTATCTTAGCTGAACATTGGATCTCTTTTAGAGAGCCCTTAGAGGAAGCACACCTGTGCCATCTAGAAAAGCATTGCTTAGGAGTTTTCTGCACCTTAGTTTCTTCTGAATTTTCACAGGCTTCCCTTGAGACTTCTCAAACAGCCTTGTTACAGCCAGAGTGCACAGCAACAAATCAAGGGAAGCTGGAGTTAAGGTACGGCTGACCTAGTGCACTGCCTGAAGGAACTTCCTGAGGAAAATGGAAGAGGGGAGTGAAATACCCTTGTATGAGCTACTTGGGCAGTGGTCCGTTTCCTAGAGCATTTCATTTGTTTACTGCCAGTGTAAACACCACCTGAGAGTGCTTAACCCAAGCAGCTCAATGTAGTGAGCAGTTTGATTCAACAACAGGCCCTATTAATCTCCTCAGCACCTTGGGGCTTTGCTCTGTTTATATGCTGCATCTGTAGAATACTTTATTAATTCTTTTTCCTCTCCTGGTGGAAGATAAAAGATCTGGCAGGAAGAGAGATTAAACTGGAAACTAATATAAACGAAGCCTATTCATCTCCTGGGCACTCTGATTCAGAGAGGAGGGCGGTTCAGGGAGCATTTGCTCACTCCTGGAGCACTGGATACACTGAGTGTGCAGAGTATCTTTAAAATTTAAATGTCAAGTCTTTTTTTATTTTTTTAAACAGTCAATAAACAAAACACTCCAAAAAAATGGATCTCCGTCTTTAGATACACACAACCAACCCCAGGATTGTGCAGAAGCTCTTTTCACCGTGGAGAAGAGCAATTCTGACAAGGGAAACATGCCATAAAATTTTCAACAGTGCCTCTCCCGTCCTCCAGGGATGGCTGTCACTCACCTGTCCCAGGAAGCCTGGAGAAGCTCCATGGTGACAAAAGACTCGCCAGGTCAAACTATTAAAAAAGCCTCTGTTAGACTGAACAGACTCTGCTAATCCTTCATTTAAGTTAAGCTGCCCAGAACATACTCTGGGCTCTGCTGCTCTTCCCCTGTAATTGCTGCTGTCTGAACAACTTCCATGTTGAGCTGTCTGTCGTCTTACAAATATTGGCCATTCTGAATTAACTCTGATTGCCTCTCCAGCTTAATTTATTGGAAATGAAGAATCTCACAGGCTGTTCTCTGGTTTACAATGTCATTTTGGGGTTTTAGAAATTACATTTTTTTTTCTGTCATGAATTTTTGGATGCGCTTGTGATGTGTTCAATAACTCTGGCTATGTGCCAAGAGGCATTTCTTCTCTATTTTCCTGTCTACCCTACAGTTCATGCATTAATTGCAATTTCCCCAAAAATCATTTCTAATTTGATATTACTGATCAGATCTACTGCAGAAAGCTGATTTTTGCAGATTTGGAACACATTTCCATCTCTTTCCTTCCCCAGGGGGTTTAGCATAGATGGCAGCATAGGAATTTGCTGTACTGCTGGAATACACTGAATTCATCTTTCAAACCTTTGTAGCAATACAATATTGCAGAAAAATCCAGATGAAAGCTAAATGGTTCACCCTTTGTTTGGTAGGACCTACACAAGGTCTAGCAGTGGCCTGAAAAAAAAAATCTTTTAAAACGATCATATCTAGATCTGAGTCACAATCATAATGACAATGCAGTTTTACTTTGATATTTGCAAAGATTAATCAATGGGTTCAATATTTGCCATTTGAATATTCCTACCAAATTCAGGATGACAACTCATAGGTATTATTAAGCATGTAGAGATGCTTTCCACAGAAGCTTTTATTATCTCCTCATTGGCACAACGTGATGAATCTGAGTTATATCATCGCCTCACACAGCACAGATATCCCAGAATACAATAAAACAAAAATGGGCTTTTATCTTAATTGTTCTCAGCAGAATTCTACAAGTCTTAATTCATTTCTTCAGTTAAAAGACTATTCAGAATGGTTTTTTTTGATTAATTCCTGCAGTCTAAACCTCTTTGGAATAAAATAAGCATATCCCCTTCTAACTCCATGAAGACACTTCATTGGAATTCTGAGGTAAATTGCAATGGGGCTAAACAGGTCATGAAACATCCAAAATTATATTAGTGCAAATGACAGCAATGCATGGTACTATTTATTTGAAAATCCTATTTCAAATCAAGGTTCACATTCTTGGCTCTGTGTGGGCAGGAATACTTAATGACTGTGTTTCCTTGGAACTGTGTTTTTCAAATTAGATTATAAATTTGCCCCCAAATGTTTAAGGCCATATGTCTCAAGTCACCCACAGACACAGTCTACTGTGAATACTTGTATTTTGAGAATTATTGCATTGTGCCAAATACATTAATTTTAAAAATTAGGTGGCTAGAGTCGTTCATATTCCCAGCAATTTATGTGCACGATCTGCCACTGTTTTCTTCCCTCTAATTAAAATGAGGGTTTTGTATCTCTTTACTGAATTGATATTAATGAAAAGGAGTTCTAATCCATGCCAGGTGGAGTGACACGCCTCCCTCTAATGCAGCTGGTAATTAAACCCCTGAAATTTATACTCGTTATTTTGAATCCTCTTCAGCTATTTCTCTGCAACAGACACTCTTATGTATTCATTGATGATAAGTGCTTCAAAACCTACCATGGGTCCTAAAGCTGTGAGAAAGTTATCCTAAACAAAACAGCTAAAAAAGCAACAAAACAAGGCTACTTTTCAGTGCCTGAAACCAAAACACTCCAAACATTCAAACGCCACAGAACTAAGAAAAAAATCTGCACAGCATTGCTAACTGGAAAGTAAACTCTAATTCTGGTGTTCCTCCTTCACATTTGAAAGTGGAGGGGGACTGGGATGGAAGGCATATTGCTCTGCTGTGACAGTGACAGAGCTCGTGGAGGGTGTTCCCTGTCTCCCTGACAGTCTTCTGCAGCACAAACCCCAAACAGAAATTGTCTTTGAAAAGCAAAGAGAGTTTCTGCAGAGTCATATGAGGCCAAGCTCTACCTACACAACATCAAATGCCAGCTTTTGCACAAACAGGGCCTGGGATGGCTGGGAACAAAGGGAAGGTGATGGTTTCCAGAGGAGCAGGAGGTCTGGAGAAGCTAAATATTAACCACACACTGCTGAGATCAAAATAACCCTGAAAAACAAATACTTCAGGAAAATAGAAACCAAAACAAGCCAGTGTCAGTGTACAGATGTTTCAGTGTTCCAAACCAAAGTCACTGCTGATATGGCTGTACTGTTCTGTACACACGGAACAAGACAGTGGAATGTCCAAGGGCTCAGATTCTTCCCTGTTCTACTTCCGTGGGCAATCATTTACACATTGCACATCAAAGCAAAGTAAATAAAGACAAAAATTTAAAGGACAGCAAGACCTGGGCTATATCTGGGAGTTAAGATGCTCAGTTCAAAACAAAGCTGGCCTGTTTGGCTTTTGCAGCTTTGAGCTGTGGCAGGACACAGACCTGTGCTTTTGGAAAATGAGACCCTCTCAGTGGCAGACTGCAATAACATCAGCCAAAATTATTAGATCTGTCACAGAGTGAGCAGTGGTTCACAGGTCCCTGTGGTGTTCTCAGGGATTGTGTGCATGTTTTCCAGAGAAATTCTGTTGATTTTGGCTGAGGCTTTGACAAATTTCAGTGAATTAATTCTAAAATGATGGCACATTTACCCCATTCCTATACAACGGCAGAGCATCTTTGGTAGAAAGGACTTGAAGACCTTCCAAACTCCTCCATGACAAAAGAAAGATGATGGAATGAGATGATCTTCAAGGTCCCTTCCAACTGAAACAATTACATAATTCTCCTGGCACTGGATGAGCTGCCTTTTCTTTTAGGGATTGTCCCAGTCGATGCAGCCCACTGCAGGATCCAAGTGCACGTGTTCTGCCACGTCTGTGCTGCCTCTGTGTAAATACAGCTCTAGGACTTCTGCATTAAGCTCCCAGACTGGGACTTCACTAACTTGTCATCAACAAAGCCACTGGGAAACAAGGAGCAGAAGGGAAACATCTTTGGGCAAAAGAGCAGGGAAGGAAAAGAAGAAAAACAGGTAGTCACTGGTCTGTAGCTACGGGAGGGAAGGAGAGAAGAGTGAAAATAACAAGGAAAGTGGCAGTAAAAAGGTAGAGAAGGAATATGAGGGCAGGATTGTGGATTTTCTTGCTAATTTGTTACAAAAAGATCCAGAGTCTTTGATTGAAAAGAACTATTTTAAGGGCAGCAGTCCTGGGCACGACTTTGGATTTCTGCTAGGATTAGAACCCTGCACTTTGCTTAACAGTTGTCAAGATCATTGGTTCTGGGACCTCTGCATCTGAGAAATTGTGCACTCCAGCCTGCAAAGCAAAAGGCTTGTATGTGACCTGAAGCTCGAGTTTCCTCTCCAGCTCTCAGTGTGGCAAAACAAACTGCTGCTCTCCAGATAATCAGAAATCAGAACTGTTTCACATTCAGTTATGCAGTGACTAATTTCCACATGTCACAAAAAGTGATGCTCTTAATTTTTTCATCAAGAATCAATTGTTCAGCTTGGATTTCCAGCTCCTAGGGTGATAGAGATTAGAAAGTATTGCCAAGGTGACCGATTTCCATATACCCTCATCTTTCCATCAACTCCTAAAGAGGCATTACCAATGTCCCTGAATAACCTTGCAGACTGAGAGCCATGGAGGGCCTGGTGTACAGCATGATAAAACTGGCAAGTGGCAATTCCCAATGCCCAGGTTTGTCATGCAGGAAGTCAGACATTTGGATTGCACTCAAGCATCCTCAACCACCTTCCTAAAGGGAGGGTGTAAAATGACAGAGCAGAGAAAACATATGAGCCCACAGAGAGGTAAGACAGCAGCTCCTCTTGACATCCAAGTTTGTTCCTTTGACAGACCATCAGTTCCTTGAATTATCCCCCTCTCTGCATCTTTTAGGTGAAATTGGGGCTCTGAATGCACCAAGAAATCCATGGAACTGGAGAAAAAGCCACGGGAAGGAACAAACTGACTACTGCTGTACCAAGGAATGAGCTGTTGTGCCTCAAGTCTGGCTGGATACACTAGAGGTGGAACTAAGTCCTTGCTGAAAATAAATCCCTCCATCTCAGCCTTGTCATCCCACTCTTTCAGCGTGCAAAGACACCTGAGTGTAAAACCCCTTTGTGCAGGCTTAAGCAAACTGCAGCAGCACTTTGTCAGCAGCTCTGGGGAGAGGGGAGTCTGAAGGAATGGTTAAGAACACCATGAGGCTGAGAAGTATTTGACTTACTGTTCTCAGAGAGCTCCACCACGTAGTAGAGCACGGGGCTGTTGCCGTCGAAGGGGCGCACCCAGGAGAGCACCACGCTGCGGCTGTAGGAGGAGTTCAGGGTGGCCACCAGGTTCTGAGGGGAGTGAGGCAGCTCTCTGCAGAGGAAAAGGGTAAAAGAGGGGAAAAAAATAAACCAGCACAGAAAAATTAATCTGTATTTCATTCAGCTCCAGTCTTACAGGCAGTTAAATGCGGGCGACATCAGCCCCGTGAGATGATGGATATAAAACCACCAGCAGCTATGGTACAATTAAATAAATGAAAGACATCTCAGAATTCTTCACAATTTTATCCTGTTTGGGGGGAAAAAAAATTATGCTGAAAGTCCCAAGGCTGATGCACAGAACAGCTAATGGACATGTCACTAAATGTGGCAAAAAGCCAATTTTCATCCTGTTTTTGACTGAGCAAGTTGGTCAATAAATTTCCTCTCTCACTTTTTCTCCCGTCTTACAATGATGTCCTACAATGTGACAGCAGTGATACGTATAAACAGTAAAACACATGGGAGATATGATTTAACATGGAATTTTTCATACTCAAGGAAGCAGAAGACATTGACACTATCCACACAGAGCGACTAATCAAAATTACCATATGTATTCTTAGGCTACAGAACAGCTTGATTTACTCACGGATTCAGGCTTATCCTGTCATGGGTAGAATCCTTCCTCCCTATAATAAGGATTTTTTTGGAAGCACCCAACCAGAAAATGTAGCGAAAATGCCTGCAGAAACCCCATGGAAATACAACATAAAACATTTCCAAAACAAAAATAAAACAGCAGCTCAATTAAAATGTGTAATTTCTACACGTAAAGGAAATTTGTGGAAAAACATTTCATTTGTACCCATTGGCTGAAAGTGAGAGCTGCATGGTAAAGTGAGAACACCAAAATTCTGCTGCAACCCTTAAATGCATGTGTTTTAAGAGATAAAAGCCCTTCAGCATCATACTTAAGCATGATTTTTGCTCCTTATCATGCTGATTCCTAAAGAGAACGAGGATTTCTGAGTGGAGGAAAAGCAGGGAGGGCCAGTTTTTACCCATTCAATCTGCCTTCCTCCTCAGGAAGGCTGAGGGTGACCCTTCCACAGCTCAGGCCAGAGCAGAAAGCCATGAGGGCACTCACATGCTTAAATTAAAAATGCAGCAATTCCTGCTTGTGATGTATTTTGCCACTGAAGGCTCAGAGTTATTTAAAAACCGCAACTCCTCAGCCACTCACCAAAATAAATACAGGCTCTGGCCCCAAGCCAGAACAATAAATATGTCCTGGATTTCTGTTTCTACTGGAAGATTGAGGAACATATGGAGAGCCAGACAATAGTTTTATTATTTTTTCTGTTAAGCTGTGAATGCTTTTGTTTACGCGTTTCTGATGGATACACACTGAGGAGTTAGCACTAAAAAAAATTTTAAAAAAATGCTGGAAGAGCCAAAGAGTGGCAAGAAAAACACACAGCTAATGAGGCACCAGAAGCAGAAGGCACTTCCCTGCCCACCTCTCTCCAGGCAAGAAGGGTTGATATTTCCTAAGGCTAAACCTGAGACTCAAAGCCTTGTCTCATCTCATTTGACTTTAAACGCAGAACCAAATTAGCAGCACAGTGACCCCAGGCTCTTTCTGTAGTAAACATGGAATGACACCTCAGGGTGTGATTCAGATCTCAACTTCATTAAATCGCTTGCTTGAGATGCCTTGATGGTGAGGAGTTTAAGCTGACTGTTCTCACTCCTTCCTGGGCGTGCACTGACAGCTCAGACATGGCCACTTTGGGCTAAAACAAACATCAGGCACAGCAAGGATCACGTGTGGGCCCAAAGGGAGTAGATTTTGAACACAGCACTGTGAAATTTTGGAGAAACACATTTAGGGAAGAGGGGGACCTGGAAACAAAGCAGGAGGGCAGCTGACCTGGGAGACAGAGTGTGGCTGTCACTGGAAAGTGTGGGGGTGTAAGATATGGCCATATACCCAGGGACTACAGGAGTGTGCTGCTTAATTTTGAATGAAACATTAAATTATAATAAACATTAAACCTCCACCACAATTTATCATTATGTCCTAGGCAAGCTGGTTGGAAAAGTTTTTGTGATTAAGCTGGCAAAGGTAATTACTGAAGGGAAGAGTGAAACGTCTTGTTGCTACATGGCTCACACAAGTCCCAGTCCCCACTTCATTTATCACCAGTCCCTGTGGGGAAGAGCTCAGAGAGGGGCTGTGGCTGCAGCTCCTCCTGGAAGATGATGGCCACAGAAGCAGCAGTGTGGGAGGAATGGCTGAGGGGGAGCTCACAGCAGAGAATCCCCATGGATCTGCTTTTCTGGGCAGCAAATGAGCACTCCTGGTATATATTAGGGGTATTTTCAAGGTATGCACTTACTACTCTTGATGTCCCATACATTAGAAGGGCTTAAATAACAGCTCACTTGAAGACAGAGACTACACAATTGAGAAAGACTTAAAGGTTGGTCTCTTTTTCTAAGTGCACAAGACTCAGAAGACTTTTGAAAGAGAGTTTCCGTGTTTTTCCCGTTTCCCCTGGTTTTTAAATGCACAGACTGGGTTAAAACCTGGGGTTTTGTTTGCTTATGATTTAGGTTTAGTAGCTTTTTCTCTTGGGTTGACAAGGACAATCAGCAGCAGCAAAAGGGAAATGGGCACTTTCTGTCCAGAGATTGAGTAGCGTGAGCTGCTGCCTCCATCCAGGACACCCCTTCCACAAATATCACAAATATTGGGTTTGTCTTTACCCAAACATGTCCACGCTGAACAGCAACAGATGGTGCTCACAGATTTAAACCCCTCGAGGCAGACAGAACAAGTGCCTAAGAAACACACCTGGACAGAAATGAATATTTAAAGCTACAAAGACATTTCAGCACAGGAGTGTACCTCTCTCATTGTAGTGTGCAAAAGCAGAGATTAAAAAGTAGTAATTTCTACTTTAGCATGCACTTACACTTTGTCTCCTTCTCATTTGCTACCACATACCCTGTGGAAGGGATGATAAATGAGACCTGTACCACCATCATGAATATTCATGTTCCCCAAAGAGATCATTGCTTCTATTTTTCCTTTAAGAGGATTAGTTTTCCTTGCTTCCAACACGCAAGAAATTATTGCAGAGAATTCAAATTTCAACCCTTTCTCAGGGTGAGGAGGACCCCAGACTAGAACTGGTCAGCACCAAGAAAGTGGATGAGGTTGAGAGCAATAACACCCAGAGCACTGAACAGACCCTGACCAGACACACAAAGTGTAATTCCATCATTATCTTTCTTTTGTTCACTGAAGCCGCAACAGGAAATATATCGAAGTTTTTCAATACAGAGTATCTTAAAACCTCATTTTTCTAATGCCAAAGAGTTGCACGGAGGCGAGTTTTCCATAACTTATTTTATGTGATAGCAAAATATGTGCATGGACACTTTAAAATCTGTAATTGATAGATAACCCCAGGGTTAATGGCATTGCCACCAAGGTGACCTGAGGGAACTCTGACAAAGCAATTAAAGTAGTGCATTTGCAAGAAAAGAACATGAAGTCATTGTGACAATCTGGGAGAGAAATATTAGCCAGTTGCAGATGATACATGCTCAAAACAGAAACCCTAATGTTTTGAGTCAGCTCATCACTGCCAGAGGGCAGCTGAAAAATTCACTCAGCAAACACATAGAGTGTTGTATAAAATTAGCTAAAAGCAGACTATTTGCTAAGAAAAATAAACCAGACACGGTTTGGAGAGACTTCTGAGAGAAATGGTCCAACAGCAGGTAATTAGAGAGACTGTGACTGAAGAGGGGATTACTAAAAAGGCACAGGAGATTAAACAAGTTTTCCTGTCAGTTTCTGAAAAGCCCTGCTCCTATTTTATAATGGACTCTCTCCGTCAGGTCCAGCAGGCAGGGGCTGCTCAGGAGCAGGTGGTTCATCTGCCAGGGCTGATAACAGCACTGGGCTGAGGCAGGGAGGGAATGCAGCACTCAGCCCTGATGGCTCTGCTCTAAAAGTTTATCATGGTTTAAATTAACAAACGTGGCAACTGTTGCTCAGGACTTTGCAGTTTCTCTTGCAAAAGAATCCTCTCCAATTCGTGCAAGGCAGCCCTGAGTTTTGAGGCTCCTTGTCTCTCATAGGTCTGTAACACGGGGAATTTTTGGAATTAAAGGGTTGCCGAGTTCCAGAGTGCACAGATTTATTTCCCATTTCAATCTGCTCAGATCTGGAGATGACTTGGGAAAGAGGTGTGAATTTTATGCTTTCTTTTTGCTGAAAACACCTACATTCCTGCTATACCTTCAATGACAAACAGACACAATGGCATTTATTTCCAAATGCATTTCTGGGCGATATTTCTCCTTTGAGTATCAAGTGCACTCAGACTCAGCAGTGAACCTTGAGTCTTGGATGACATCTCAATAGAGAGCTTGGAAAAATAAATAGAAGCCTTCTTTCCAGCAAAAAAGGAATAATATATTTTCAAGTTTGACATTCCTTCTGCTTTCTCTCCCTGGAGAAAGGAGAAGAGATGGGCAATTGGAACCAAGGGATGTGGGATCTGTATCAAGTTACGTTTGTAATTGGACATCATTTTTATCTTTTATCCTGCATTGATCACACTGATTTTAATTTTAGCAATAATTTTTTTATAGGATATATTGGGAAGAAATTGGAAGAAGTGGCAATTATAAATAGTCCAGTAAAAAGGGTATCCAAATTCATGGATAGATGGCTGACAAAGGCAATACCCTGCATTCCTGGCAACCCACTGGGGTTTATTATAAGTGGTTAGCTCCCCTCTCCTGCTTTTGAAGAAGACGGAACAATAATAGCTCTTTCTCTGATGAAAGGGAACTGAAAGGAGATGAACTTGCTGCCAGGAATAAATTGCCTATTTTTGTATTACATTGTCCTTCCCATATACTTTGCATAGAAAAAGAGCCTAAAAGATTTTACTATATGTTGTGACATAACAGAGGCTTGTAGAGGGCTTTGATTTTCCAACAATGCAGCATTTCCATACTTTGCAGTCACATTCATACAACAAAGATCCTCTAGCATGGGGCTGCAGACGGGCTGATACTGAGCAGTGGGTATCATCAGGCACAGATAGTGGTAATTCTGCATATTTTATACATTCTGAGAATCCTCAGGATACTTTGAGCTGGAATCAGCACAGTTTCCCATCAGGTGAGTGATACATGCTGATAACTCAGCTTTTGCAGCTTTAGGAACAAGCCTTTTTTCCTCTGTATGTATTTCAGGCTGGTGTTTACAGGACTATAAAAGTAAGCTAAATGAAGCTGGGATGTTTCATAACATGCAATTACTTTCAGGATCAAACTCTGTGACTTGCAGGGATGCAAGAGAAGCAGGGGGCTCATCACCAAATGTTTCTGATATGCAGTTGAGAAATTCTACCAGGAGAAAAACAAAGTCAGTGTAAAATTAAAATCTATCTCTTGCAGAATAGAAACATCACTCGCAAATGTTTTACCTCATGCAAATCAAATCAAGTGATGTACATGGAGAATAAACACATTTAGAGGGAAGACAAATGAATGAATAGAGTATCTTGACTAGCAATTAGTTTCTGTGCCCAAGTACCATCAGTGCAAAATTGATGAGCAAGGTAACCTTTGGCTGCACTTTAGCAAGTTCTTCATTAGTTTTCTGGCTTTCCTTTGCAAATATTTTATTTCTTCTTTCATGCTGAGGAAGATTATCCATCCTGTCTGCAGCAGCAATGTCTCTGTGCTGTGCTATCCATGCAGGTTCTTCCAGCAAGGAATATCACCTTTCTCCCAGAAAAGCCTGACTTCCAGCAGGGGCAGGCAAAGGAAGACAGAGTTTTCTTTCCTTCTTTTCAGAGATTTGGAAACTGGACCACTCAGAGATTAAATAACCTGAAGGTTAACCATTTTCAATGGAATCAGTTTGAACAGAAATCAGTAACAAACCTATCTGTGCTTTTGATAATTCCTCTTGATGGGCACAGAGGTGGAGGAGGAACAGGCTGGTTCCTGGAAAAAAGGTGGGGACAGATTTGGAGTTGTCAGGCAAGGCTATGTGGGACACAGCCATTGGTGGCTGCTCCAGTCTGTAACTGGTTGAGAGGCCTCCTTTGAGCTTTTATCTGCCATTAGTGCTACTCAAGGCACTGAAGTGTAAGTGCTCATCGATGGGAATGTGTATGCCCTGTTTGTTAATGCTCTGCACGAGGGAATTATCCAGGAGAACAGGGAATGTTATAGATCTGTCATTCCTATACAAGCTGGAATTTAATTTAAGCTTTACTTCCGACGTTTCCTTTCCACATATTTTCTTCTTCATTTCACTCCTGTTGTATCGTGTATCTCTCTTCCTCGCAGATCTCTGCTGCTGAGCCAAACGATAATGATGAAAGCTGCAAGGAAATGCAATGTTTTCTGGCAGTGTTGCACTACCTGCAGCCCTGCTTTGAAATGAAATGTCACAAATCAAGGTATTATTGAGTGACTTATCAGTTACTTGAGTCGTCTGAAAGAGTGGGTCTGATAGATTCCTTTAATTCCTCCAGGAAAAACAGGAGATGGGCGATCAGCAACAGAACATCAGAGGAAGTAGAGAGGCAGGATTAGGAGGCAGTCCCAGTGCGTGGAGAGCCAGCCAACACAGCTGGAACATCTGGGGTGCCTCAGCAGGGCACACAGGACCCTCTCCCAACCAACTTCTAGCCCAGATTTTATGGACCATAAAAGAAGCTCCTCAGTAGTCAGTGGGGAACTGCAAGTAAATCCAATTCCCTGTGCTGCAGGGGATTCCCTGTGCTACTGGGCTGTGCAGGGCAGCTTTTGCTATTCAGCATTAGGAACTGTCCTGCTCCTGAAGTGCTGAGCACATATTTATAGCTTTGTTTCAAAGTCCAAGCTTTAACATTCTTTTCAGTCTTTACTCTGTGATTTTCTGCCCTCCATTCAAAGACCGCCTCAGAGAACAGCGAGCACGGTTATGTAGCTGCAATATATCCTGAATTGTCTTCTGCTCTTGGATTCCAACCAGCAGTAAAATGCACTCCGGGAGGAGAGCTGAGGAGTGCTTAATTAGAAAAAGAATGTATGACCGCTCTCAGAAAATGGGCATCTGATGGAGCCTTGGCACTGTCAGAATGATGCTGTATCAAACAGCCCTCTGCACAGCAAATCTCAGAGGTGAACTCATTACACTGCCAACACACAATTGCCATCTTCTCAGAGACATCAGGCATGACCAGCAGAAACAGATGCAATTTTAGTTAAATTAAAGAGTGCCTACTAGTCGAGCAAATAAATAAATAAATCACTCTACATAAAACATTACCTTCTTTTTTTTTTTCATTTGATCTGCTCCACACATGTACCAAACCCACAGCTGTTGCTTTTAGTGATAAAAATAAAATGGAAGTGCACTTCACCCCAGTGGAATGACAGAAATAGAAAATATGGAACCATGTAATGACATTTTTAAAATCCTTTTCCAGAGCTGAATGGCACTCTAAACATTTTTTTGTTTTTATTTTTAAAGATCCATAGGAATAAAGAAAGTCATACATAAAAATATTTTTTTTTCCTGAAAAATGATGTATAAAGAGAATGCAAGAGTAAGCAATGCCCATCCAGGGAGCAGCTATTCTGATAAATGTTTAACAGAGAAAAAAAATACTAAAAGGAAGAAAACATTTTCTTGTTTTCAAACTCTGGCATCACAGCACAGCACTTGGGCTTTATGGGAAAGCCCCACAGCATGGGGTGATAGAAGGATTCAGGTTTAAAGGGACCTTAGGAGGTCTCTGGTCCAAACTCCTGCTCAATGCAGCCTCAGCCATGAGATCAGAGCATTTCAAAGCAATTGCATTAGCAATGAACCAGCCTTAATTTCCCTTAAAAAAGCGCCCCACACCAAAAAATCAGAACTGTTGACTCTCCACAATACCTAGAATGAAATGTTAGAAGAGTACCTGAGGGTGTCTGAAAGCCAGTGTAGGGAATATTTAAGCTGGAGTACTCACATCACCTCCAGCCGCGCTGTCCTGGAGTCGTTCCCCCCGGAAGAAATGACCTCACAGGTGTAGTCCCCGATGTCCCCCGACCACGTCTGGCTGATCAGGAGGGTCCCGTCCTTCTCTACTGTGATCCTGGAACTGCTGGATGGATTTATTACAACACTGTCCTTCTTCCAAAGGTACCTGAGTGTTACAATGCTTCAGTTATTGATCACTCGTAAGAACACCAGAATAGATTTATTTTAACTCTGCTGGAAGGGATCAGCTCCTGTCATCACGTGTTAAAAATGACAGGCCCCTGCAGCTACTTTCAAGAGCAGTGCCTTTTACAAATTTAAGTTTTAGGTCAAGCGATCAGAATGAAAAATGTAATTCCATCCGAGATATTATGTATTTTACAAGGAAAAGATGGAGTACTCATCCACATCCAAGTTCTTAAGTTCACCCCCACCAGAACATTAACTCTGCAGTTAATGGTGGGTGCTGGCCAGCTCAGTAACATTGGACTGCCAGGATCAGGAACTTGTTTAAGATTTGCTAGAGCTCACATATCAAAAATACCCCTCACAACATGTCACAGAGGTGTGGAGAGCCCACAGACTCAACTTCCCACCTCTAACTGAAATTTTTATACCCATATTTTTCTTTCCAAAGTTCTTTTGGCAGCTCACCCTTCAAGCACTCTCCAAGCTCTTCCTTGCATTTTATTTCATTTATGTTGCTTTCAGACTACATTAATTTTTATGGCAAATTTATTTTCAAGTTTTGAGTTTCGTCTAAATGCTCTAATTCAAATTTTAATAGTCCAGACAAATTCTGGTTTCCTTTACACAGTTAGAACAGACTATAAGCCCAAGTTATTGAGTTGTTTCCAAAAACATGGGCATCTCTTGTGTGGCTTTCATGCACCTCAGAGTAAACACTTCTGAAATCCTATTCCTTCTCTTTGGCTTTTACTCTCATTAAGTATCGGCCTCTGACAAGTTGGTTTTATTGATAGTGTATTAACCTTGACAGTAAAATCATGGAAGGCTATATTGAAGTCATGAAGTGGAACATAGCTCACTGTAAATAATACATAAGGCTGAAATGGAAGATGGGATTTATATGATTAATGATACAGTGTACAACCTTATAATGCAGTAATCAGGGGTTTGGTGTGAAAATCTGGGGTCCAGAAACTTTTCACCTAATGCTATTCATACAGCTTATGAAATTAAACTGGGATAAACCACACAAACCAGAAGTGCCACCACCGACCTGATTGAAATTCTGGGGTCGTGCGTGGCCTCGCAGCGCAGGGTGGCTGTGGTTCCTTTGATCACCGTGCTGTCCTCGGGAGGGCGGACAATGGAAGTGCGATCTGAAAGGAACACGGCTCAGGTGAAATTAGAGCCCTTTGCCTTGGCTATTCACTTCGAGAGCAGCCACCGAGCCTTTGTCATTCAAAGCAAGCGGGACACTGCTCTTCAAGCCTCTGCTGAGAAGGCTCCCCTCCCTCTACAGACATTGTGACACAGGTGACACGATGTGGGGTGTGGAGAGGCACAGCAGCACAGGGCACGAGTTGAGCCCGGTGGAGAACAATGGTAAAGCTCTCCAAACTCTCCCTTGGCTTGTGCAAATGTCTGTAGCTACTCCCTATAGTCTCTAGAGTGTGTGGCAGTAAACACTGAGTCAGGAAACAAGCCACGCTCAAAAACACAAACAAGACCAAGGAAAATCTGCGCGAAGGAAAACGCACTTGAAAAGTACCAAGAAAGAGATAAACAGCACCCTACAACCTCATCAACTCCAGGGCAGTGGGGGAGCTCCTGGAAGAAAAATCTTCCATATAAGAAAGATGTTGTTTACTCAAATGTTTCAGAACATCCTTACTCAAGCCCCTCCTAGAGGCTCGGAACACAATAATTGCTGTAACTACAGCAACCAGATCCAGTGTGAAAGATCCCCATTATGTGTCACACACAGGAGCAGCAGAGAGCATCAGCTGAGGCCTGGAGACAAGCAGGATGAGCTTGGAAGATATGTGGATAATGTTAATGAGTCCCAAATCCCTACAGAGATAATCAGCATCTACTGAGACATCTCATACATGCACAAGGAGGGACCATCAGCAAGATCAAAAGCTGACTCTAAATAGCATGGAATTTTTAGCATTACTCCTGATGCACACATGTAAGACTTCTGGCTTGATAATGGTGCTGTTGCTGCAAAAACATTAGGTTATATTTACTTTTCTTCCCCTCAGGCAGTACAATGAACAGGAACTATCTTTAATACCTGTAAGAACCGTAGCTTTGAGAATTATTAGAAAGGATCTCCTTTACTTGATCCATACACCTGGATATCATCCAGTTTAGAGCATCTTGAAATTTCTACCAACTTGATATTGTCAATAAGTCATAAACACGATGGCCACATGACACAAATACATTACAGTTACTGCCAGGAATATTTTCAGGTATTCCCAATTCCAAAAGGAAAAATGTGGCTGATTTAGCTTGCAGAGTTTGGGGATTAATAAATGCCAAATACGCACCACACATCAGCAGCACAATCAGTACTTCAAGTGCTGGAGAGTAGAGAAGCCACAACATTTCTGTATTAATCCTCATCATCTTCATTATTTTCAGTTGCTCTTAGTCCCTGCTCAGGGATCATTATTTTGTACCTTGAGTAGTAAAAACCATGTTACACTTCAACTGAACTCACTCAGGAGTTACACAGGTGAACCCCTTGGATCAGACTCACTTCCTCAACAGGAGAAATATAAAACTATAGAGATCAAGAGAAAATGGTGAATGACAAAACCATTTCCTAGGATGCCCTGTCCCACACCAGTCTGTAGCATGAGGGATTAGCTGAAATCTGCTGCTTTGGTTTGGCTTCCAACAGCACCCAGAGCCTTAAAAAATACAAAAGTGTGAGGAAAATCCTGTCTGTTTTGACTGTGGCCACTACCTCAGTACCAGCATGGACTGGTCTGTGCTACCTGCAGATTCCTGGAGGCAGAAACCACCTGAAACCAGCCAAATCTACAAGTTAAAAGCTCAGGCTTGCAATGCAAGACGCCAAAGCAAAACCTGCCTAAAACTGTAATTGTGATTGAAGCTCTATTTAAATACACTTCCTTTCACAAAATAGAGATTTATATGCATAATTCTCCAAACAAAAAGGGTATTTGTGATAGGCTTCCTAAAATAGACACATTATTCCTATTAAATCATACAAGTAATGCTATTAACGAGAAAAGCATAATTACTAATGAAAATTTCCTGAGCGTACAACAAAAACTGATTAATACTTGATTAAAGTTAGACTTTAAACAAAGCACTATCCTTACTCCACACTGTCAGCATCACAAAAGCATTCAGAGCTCCTTCAGAGTTGGCTGCACAGCAAGTGTAATTGCCAGCATCCTGCAGGAACACGGGCGTTATCTGGAGCCCTCCAGACTCGAGGAGAACGAAGCGAGGAATCTGCACCGAGCCACTGGCTAAGATCTGCTCTCCTGAAACACACAGGGGGAGCAGCATGGTTAGTGTCAGGCAGGATCAGGGATCAGGGACTGCCATTCCAGCTCTCCCAAAATGTTACATCCCGCCCAGGCCGCCGGCCCATGATGGCCCCAGAGCGAACCCGCTGCTCAGGGGGCCAGGGGAAGGGGGGGAGAGGCACTGAATGGATCTACAGGATCTCAGTAACAGGAATGGACAGGAAAATGTGGATTGCAGCTCTTCTACACATTAATAACTGGCTACCTTTCTTCCAGGAGATGGCAGGTCGTGGAGCCCCTGAAACTTCACAGGTCAGTACTGCAGTCATCCCCTCGGTGACGGTGGTGTCCTCTGGGGGCTGGATAAAGGCTGGCTTGATGTCTAGAATAAAAAATTCAAACAAACTCAATGCCTCACCTCTCAGAAAGATCCTTTAACTGTTACCATGGATTACTTTACATCCACTTTTATAGAGCTGATCATGGAGAAGGACATGACAATAGGACATGAAAACCTTTCAGCAGTGACTGTAACCTTTTCTTATTCATCTCCCAGGAATTGCCTAATCCTGTTTATTACCTACACAGAAAATAAAAATCTATCAGTGCTTGTACCTGTACAAGTAAGATAGGTTAAAGAAAAAGGAAGATAAAGCTCCAAATGAGTGTTTGGGGGGAACTTGAGAAATCTAGATAAACAAAACTATTTTCCTTCATCTTCATAACAGAGTTCTTTAAGATGAAAAGCAACTTGAGAGAGGCATTAACTTTGAAACTTAAATGTCAGCCAAAAGAATTTAGAACCTGAGCCTTATCCAAGACATTTTCTAAGTTTCTTTCTCTCTTATTTTCCCCCAGTTGCATTTTATTGCAGTTTTTTTCCTGCAGTTTCCTAGATCTATATTGAACTGGGGCTGATTTATTTTCTGAGGCCAGTAGGAATTCTGGTCAGTATGTGCAAAGTGCTCTTGGGCTAAAAATCAGCTTCCTGAAGGGAAGTTTAATATTACAGAAATGACTGTTAATAATCACTGTTAAAAGAGACTACTAGGATTTGTAATTCTTCCATAGAGAAGCATGCACTTCATTAACAAAACCATTTAATCTGACTTTTAGGCCAAAAAAGACATTTAACTTGAACTTACTTTCTTTTCCCTGACCAAATGCAGTTGCAGACAAAGGCAAATAAAATGATAGCATGCACAATCATGAAGCAGTAGCTCAAGCTCAGAATGGAATTACATTAGAGTGGAAATTGGAAGGAAACGAAGGAAAAATAAAAGTATTTCACAATTAATTTTTTTCTTTTCACTAAGATCTCTTTTTGCTATGAGAAATAGGGGAGTTCACCTCAAGCCAAGCTCTCCTGATGTCATGGAGAGTTTTCCACACGATTCAGCAGATTGTGCTGAGGGCACAGGGGCATTTTGGAGTTCCTTACAGCTGGAGCATCTACCCCTGACAAGAATTCAGAGCTCTGCGGGTTGAACTAAAGCAGCTCTGAGAAACGTGATGGGTGTGGGGTCACCTACAGGGATGACACCTCCCGCACCCCGTGCCAGCACTCCTCACTCACTGGTGACATCCAGGTAGGTGTAGGTCTGGATCTCCCCAGCCTGGTTGCTGGCGAAGCACTGGAAGATGCCGGCGTCCTGCGGCCGCAGCGCGTGGATGC
This sequence comes from Motacilla alba alba, assembly GCF_015832195.1. NCBI lineage: Eukaryota > Metazoa > Chordata > Aves > Passeriformes > Motacillidae > Motacilla > Motacilla alba. The sequence continues at coordinate 12,752,010 of NC_052029.1, read as the reverse complement.
GCAGCCCCCCGCTCAGCAGCACCTTGTACCGGGGGTTCTCCAGCCTGCTGAGGGGAACTGAGTCCTTGTACCACACCAGGGTGGGGATGGGAACACCTGCTCAAGCAAAAAGAAATCACTATTAGTCTTTGCAGAGCATGTTTTAGGTCGTATCCCTGTTTTCCTGTCTTTCTACACCAATTATTTGTATTTTTTTTCCAAGCTGCTTTAGATAAATGGAGGCTGCATCTCACATTATCAATGGCAATAACACACTGCAGGACATGAAGGAATAAAACCAGCAAATACTAAGGGGGAATGTTGAGAAAACATGTTATCAAATTACTTTCTCCACCCAATCATATTTCATGCTACTACAAAATAAGATTTGGAGCAATTTCATGTTGAAAGCCAGAATCATGCTCTTTAAACAGCAGCAGCGTGGCAATACAGCCAGTCTGTAAGACTGTTCCATCCCAAATAAGATTCCTCTGTGCTTCTGTAGCTAAGATAGCTGAAATACAAAGGAAATGGCAAATTAGACATAAAAAATGAAGTGCTCACATGGCTGTACTTGAGTCCCAATTTAGCAGCTTAGTTTGAGCCAATGTACAAACAACATATTGCCAACAATAGGATAGTTTTAAATTATTATTATTTTTATTCAGTCTCGAGCTTCACCTGCTATTTGAAAAAAGCAGGCATGAAGAGAAATAAAATTCCTAGCCTAGATAAAACAGTCTCATTTATTCCTGTTTTCTTTCATGTGCGTGTTCCACAAACCCTGACACAGTTATTTCACACATATTTTTGTTGCTGTCATGTCCCTGTCACCTGGGATGAAGTGGCTGTAAATTTATTATACACAAATAGTGCAGGATTCTCTTTTGCTCAAGAGATGTCAGGGGCCTAGAACAGTCTTAGACAGCTGTTCCCATCCCACCACTCATATCAGACAATGTTTTATGTTTACATCCCAGAAATCCCCACTGGATCAAATGCTGGGGATTCTGGGCAGAGATCAGAAGTGAGGCAGGTATTTTATTACATAATTAGATAATCACTGAGTAATTAATATTGGAAAAGACCTCCAAGATCATCACCTCACTGGGCACCTCCTTCCAATACCTGACAACCCTTACTGTGAAGAAATGCTTCCTGATGTCCAACCTGACCCTCCCCTGGCACAGTTTAACACCATTTCCTCTCATCCTGTCCATTGGGAGCACAGCCCGACCCCCATCTTGCCGCAGGAGGGGGAATTGTGGAGAGCCTGTCAGGAATTGTGGAGAGCCAGAAGGTCCCCCTGATCCTCCTTTTCTCCAGGCTGGGCCCTCCCAGCTTCCTCAGCCTCTCCTCACAGGCTTTGCTCTCCAGACCCTTCTGTTCTTTCCCCTGGATAGGCTCCAGCCCTTCAATGTCCTTCCTGAATAGCAGGCCCACAACTGGGCACTGCACTTGGGGTGTTTTTGAACACTTTTCATTTCAAACCTCAGACCTACGCAATTTCTTGTAATAAGGTAAGAGACCACAAACTTAAACTCATGGGTGGGTGAAATTTGCCCAAATAGAGAAGAAGTGTCACCGAAGCATGGAGGATGGGATGTCACTGATGAATTGAGCATCTGCAGACAATGAATTTCACTGCAATACTGGCAGTCACTTGATGTTCCGAGAGCTAAAGTGCCATGGGAAGATCTATATAATCATCATTATCATTTTAAAACTCCCAGAGTTAAATACTACTGTGTTATGCTTCCATTCACATCTTCTCTCAGTGTACTTATTCTCTTTATACAGACAAAAGCTGTGTTAACTCTGGAAGAAATGTACAAACAATGTATGGAAATGACTGAAAAACAACATCCAATTGCTGTTGTTACTTTTATAAACACGTATCATTTACTTCAATCACCTCTGATGCTTTTGTTCTGCTGATAAAATAAAATGTACTCATGATGCAGATAATCATCTCAGGAAGAAACCCACTATGTAGAAGTGCATTGTCTGATAGAGAATAGACGTGATGTAGAAGCTTGCAATAGGCATAATTTAAATTTCATACAGCAGCCCATATACAGAATTAGCGTAAATTTCAATGTTCACAATTCTCGGTGAGAGTGTTATTCATCTCTTGAAAATCCTCCTGGGCAAATACAAATTATCACTGAGTAATGAAGAAACAGATGATGCAAAATGGAATAGTTCTCCTGATGCTGAGAAGCTCGGAAATGATTTCAAGTTTAAATAATAGCAACTCCATTTTCCCACACATTAGACTTGATAGGCACCAAGGAAGTAATGAAATCCTGCATTCAGAACACTGAAACCTTTAACACTGGTGTCATTCCATAAATCCCATTCTACTAACAGTATTGGCAAACCTTCTAATCCTATAATCACTGTGAGATACACCTTCCTATCACCAACTCAGCTGACAAACTGAATATTACCATCTCTATTTCTCTACTTTTCAGTTACGGGTATCTTCCTCCACTCAAAGTTATGAGTCTGAATAATAGGATCTTATCTGAGCACTCTGATGCCTGTCAGCAGCATTCATCTGGGCTTTAGTGATCTTCCCAGAGAGATTTGTCTTCCAACTTGTACACACGTTCTCTTCTAATTTTGCTACCTGTTTGGCCGTAAATAATGGTTAAACCCAGGTTTTCTCATCTTCTACCCACCCCACAACCTTTCCTCTCCACTCACCCACCCAAAGGAATTTTGCTTTTTTTCTTCCCTAAACAACTTCAGGTGAAAAAATTATGAAGAGAGGAAAACACTTTAAAGACCTTTTGCACTCTACCTTTCCAAGCAGTATCGGCCCGACCCTGCTGCTCAGGAGGTGAGAGTGGCCTAAAAGACTGGCAGTAATAAATAAAATAACCTTATTTCTCAGTTGTGTGCAGCTCTATTCATTTTTCACAGACAAATTAATCTAGTGTCAGGGGGGAGAAGGGAAGGCAGGAAACGGAGACGCTGGTTCTGGCTTTGCCACTTCTTCTGTAACCTTGGGCAAATAACTTATGGAACCCGAGGCTCAGCTCCTCCATCTGTGAAACAGCTGCTTGACTCTCTGCCAAATTTCACTTAAGAACCTCGATGAAAGACTCAGAATATTCACTGTGTCATCTTTGTTGTTTATTTTTTACCACCTCCTCCAGATCCCAGTGAGCTACTGGGGAATCCCCAAAGCATCTCTTCCATCTACTTCTCTAAACAGGTAGAACTGAAGTCCAATTAACTGTGCTCCCCAGACACCACCACCACTGCCTGCAGCTCGAAACTTTCCACAAGCAAATCAGAAAGAGCATTTAAAGGAAACCCATTGAACATTCAGGCAGCATCAGCCACTGCTGGAAGATAAACAGCAGAGCCTGGTTCCTGTGGCCTGATACCCTGAAACTCCATTACAGGGAGCAGGGAGCTGGTTGCTGCAAGTTGCAATTTTATTTACAGTTAATCTCTGCTTATACTGTGAAATTAATCTGTCTCTCACACATCCATAGTGCACGAAGTCTTGGCAAATGGGCTTTGTGCACACAACCTGATGGGGCTAGGGGAAATACAATCTGTCTTCCATTTGTAGCAAAGGTAGAGGGCAGCTCTGCAGTTTCCCCAGTGCTTTGTTCTCCCAGCTTGGAGCAGGGAGGCAGCAATCTTCATTTACCCTCTTTTTAAGAGCTGGCAATTGCTACATTTGTGTAATAATGGATTAAAATTCCTCTGTGTTTAATTCTAATACCTGTCCCTTATATGTGTTATAGATACTCAACAAAATAATCCACAAGGAAACAAGTATTCATGCTCCTGCACCACATTCATCAGCAAATCAGATATGCACTACAAGAGTTGAACAGAAATAATTAATTTTGTCTAATAAGGGTTCCCATATCTCCACAGAGAATGGTTATGAGTGCTCCATCAACCCTCTTGGAAACTAAACTGCTCAAAGAAAAAGTGAGGGTAGAAGGAAGAGTTGAAGTTAACCTCAGGTTTCCTTGATTCTTTATTTTTTTCTTTTTTTTAATTCATGAAAAATATTTGATACAGCAGATGGGTTCCTGGGGAACTCCACTGCCAGCAGGTCCTGCTGTGTTTTGCTTAAAAAGCTATTAATGAACAAGAAGACATTGTCTTTTATCATCTGATAGCTTCATTTCCATAAGAGCTTTTTGTAAGAGATCTCATCGTAGGCTTCTGAAATTCCAAACCAGCCACATCACCCTTAACACACACACTTGCTTATCACACAGTTTGCAAAGACTCCTTCTAGAAAAGCAGTGCTGACTTTTTCCTACATAAAACGCAGGGAAAAATGCTTAAATCACAGTGGCAATAACACAATCACGCAGTAAAAATGTCTTTATTGGCTCTGATTTGGAGGAAGACACCACACAAATAAGCTGTTAGTTTGGTCTGGGTGCTTTTTTAATCAAGGACGTGATCTTTTTCCCTAAGGACCTCGTGGCATTTTATGTGTGCTGCTTCTTAAACTCAGCACCAGGGAAAGTGAGACAACAAAATGTTCAGTCCCTTGCCAGAGTCACATAGAAATTTGGTGACTTTGAGAAACCTGTTCTAAACACACGATGACAACATCTCCTACCTTACCAGAGTGCTGAAATAGGTGGGGATTGCATTTCTGTGGAGCTCAACTTGAAACTGGATTTTAGTCAGGCGGAATTCTAGACTTTTGAAGCCTTTTATATTAATAAACCACCTACCAATTAAAAACTGCCTGTAACAGTCCTCCCGCAGATTTCATAACTACATTCAGATGTCAGAGTTACTGACATTTCACTATAAAAGTTCTCTAAGTTTTAGAAGAAAGGCCATTGTGACTGTTGAAAATAAGGACTGTTTGCATTGCAAATGATGGCTTCCATAACCATGCTGTCCCCTCAGCCCATTTTCTGGCTCAAGATATTTAAATCTCTTCTCTAGTGACAACTCTGAAGCACAGGCAGGATCCCAGAGCGACAGGAGCAGGACTTGTTCTCCCCACAGACAAACATCAACATGCCAGCATTATTCCAAATTAAGCTAAATTACAGGAAATACCCAATTTTCAAAAGGGCAAGGCCAACCCTCTTCCTCGTATATGGGACCTGTGATAATGAGCAATAAAACAGACTTTTAAACATTAAAAAGTTACAAAGATGGTTTGTGTAACTTGATTTTTTCCAAACTGGACAGACACATGCCATTAATCCAGGTTGGAACACTTCTGTGCACTCACCCATGGCCTGGCACAGGATGTCCACGTCCTTCTCCACCTCAGCCAAAATCACATTCTGGGGCTCAGCCGTGAAATACGGGGGTTCTTGGGGAAAGCAAACAAAAGTCAACAAGGAAAGCCACAGCAAAGTGAAAAACAGGCACTCATTAAAAAATATTCATCACAGAATCTCTCCACAAGTGGTGCATTTGATGTAAGGGGTTACTAACAGGTTTGTTCATCCAAGTTTGTCTCTATTTGGAGGTGGGGTTTTTTTTTGGTAGTAAAGGCATCATAAAAAATAAGGCCTGACAATGTTTGCTATGCTGAGTAGGAATTCCAGAGCCGAGTCAATGGAAGGTAAAGATTTAGGGGTTTGCACTGCAAATAAATACCCAGAGCAGGGGCTACTATTCATTTTATAGGACTGAATCATTGAACATGTTAATTTTTTGCTTAGAAAGGCCCTCCCAAGAGGTTTATAAAGGTTTATATTTACAATGTACATTTTATAGGATAGTTTGTTTCAGTATCTAGACTGCATTTCACCTCAGCAAGGCATGAAGTATGTCAAATAAAGTGCCATGGCATGTCACAGAGTCAACATCAGAGGACAAGTGCAGCATAATTAAAAGAAATTCCTCTCAACTGTTTTATTTTGTGAAAGCAAACAGATTAAATGCTTTAATTGAAGTTATAGTAATAATCATAAAAATCCCCACTTTATCATTAGGGCTAAAGAAAAGATATTAGATGTTTAATTAAACAAAGACCAGACTGCAGAAATTGCAGAGTATGCTGGCATGTAACTCTTTCTTCTATGCAGCATAAAATTGAAGAGCATCATGTCAAAGTCCCAGAGGCACTAAGGTTGCAGTCATTATCATGGTAACTAAAGACTGTCATAGTTTGCTCAATGCAATTATCATCTGAGTACTGGTTTTATAAGGATTTTACTTTATTATAAATGCAGTTCTCCTGCAGCATAACGAAACTGTCTGCTAAGTTTTAGGAAACACAGAAAAGGCAAAGTAAGTAGCTTGTGAAACTGAGTTATTTTTATTTCCATTTTAAGGAAATTGAGTATGTTTTAAAATACCTAAGAAGCTGCAAGTTCCAAGGTCATCTGAGCTGACCTGCTCTTAAATCTCTTCACCAAACACGACTTTAAAAAAGAACTTGTGGTTATATTATTGCTAGGGCATCAGCATTTTAGTAAATAAAATCAAACCCATATAAATTTATCCTGCAAAATCTTGTTGCTGCCTGCAGTATAGCAAGCATGGCTGTCATTGCACAGGGGTGACATCAGGAGGCACCAGGTTAGAACAGAACCTCCCTTTTCCCAGCAGCTCTTCCCTCTCACAATAATAAAATACTTGCTTGGGTGTACAGAACTGGGGTCTTGTCTGAGCACCAATGGATATTACAATTCTGTATTCATTCCAAATAAAGCCAATCAATATTAGTCTTCAGCACGCCATGCAGGGGAGGAGGGGAGGTTGCAAACAGCCTGGAATAGTTGTTTACCCAGCAAAACCAATAAAAACAAGCTACCTGATTTATTATATTCTAATAATATACATGTGTTAACATTATTGATCCTCACTGCCTAAATATAAAGCTATTAATAAACATGCATAATAAGCTGTGATTTATTGCATATGATCTCATGCGTTAATCTCAACAACAAATTGAAAAGCTGAACATTTAATTGAAATTCACTGATGGCACACACTTTGACATGTTTGATCAGCTAAGTTGCTGAGTCCTCTGCAATTCATCTAAGTCCATGTTTTCACTCTGAGCACTCTCCTTCCTCTCACACCATCCTCCAAGCCCTGCCTGGTATTTTCCTTGTGCTCCATTTCTCTGGATGTTAACTTTTGGATTTCCAAACTTTCAGCCCAGTGTCCTTATCTATGTGTCCTGTCTGTGTCCACACATCCATCTCTCAAAATAAAATGTGAAACTTTCATTCTATAGCAATTTGATGTGATTGTGGAGTGAGGACAAAGCAACACTGTGCCAGGAAGGCATCCAGACACATATCCACAAATCCAGACATTCCCCTCTAAGTCTGGGCTTCTTCTGTGAATGTCTCTCTCCAGTCACTGAAGTTTATCTTTTGTTTAGGGAGGTCCTGACTGCACTTTTCCTTTTATAAAGGATTCTGCCCTTAAAGGGCCAATCTCTAAACTTGGCAACCTTCAGCCACCAGTTCTCAAACTTTCTCCTGGATCAGCAAGATACTCACACACCAGCAATAAATTTGCAGATTTATCTTCACTGTGGGCCTGCAGTCCAGCTGCAAAGCACTTGATGTGACCTCAAAATGCTGGTGGCTCCATGACCCCTGTTTATGTGCTGCTGCTGCTGCACAGCTCCTGCAGTTACACCTGGCATATTTACACAGTTGTCTTTCCCGGTGTCCCTCCCAAAATCCTAACCTGCAACCTGTGCTCCTTCCTTTCAATCCCACACAGGCTGTTTGACACCCTCAAAGAAACTTGTGACATTAAGAGATGCTTAGGGGAGCAGGTATCAAGCAATGAATTACGTGACAAAGAGCCTGAAGTCAGTGACAACTGTCACTTGGCAAACGGGATGTGATGTTATAAAAAGAAGACTCACATCAGTTTTTCTGAAAGAAGCAGTGAGAAACAGAAGCAGACAAGACAGAAAAGGAGCAGGAGCAGCAGCAAGATGCAATCTAAAGACCACAGGCAGATCCCAGAGGACTTTCGGTGCCAACAGATTTGATTTCTAGTCTTGAAGCCCAGACTCACCTTTTCCCCCAGACTAAAGCCTGCTGAACTCTGTTCACAGGCACTCCAGCAGCTGGAGGCACTGCCAAATGCACCTGACACAGAGACAGCAGCTGCCCACAGACAAGTCAGATCCCATCCTTGAAAGACAAGCACTGATACAGAAAAGCTTCCACGAGCAACTCTGCAATTTATGGCCTGTAAGGACTAAAAACTGAGACAAGCCTGGGTGGGATGACAAGGCTGATTGATAAGGGATTTCTGGAAAATCCAGAATAGCACATGGGCAGCAGAGCTGTGGTAAAGTCTAACATTTGTGGAGAATTAGCCTCGGTGGTGCAGGGAATGAGGAAATTCCAGGAATGCTGGTGTAGGGATACCCTAAGGGGTTTTGAGGCAAATAAGAGTGATTTCACATAGCACCTCATTATGGCTGGGGTTGGAAGTGACCCCTAGAGATCATCCAGGCCAGTCCCTCTGCTAAAGCTGGTTCATCCAGGGCAGGCTGCAGGTGTGTTTTCACCATCTCCAGAGAATGACACTCCACAAGCTCTCTGAGAAGCCTCTTCCAGTGCCCTGTCACCCTCCAAGTAAAGAAGTTTGAGTTTTCCATGCAACTGGGCAGCTTTTCCCCACCCATGAGCATTCACCAGCAGCATGGATGCTCTAAAGGTCCTGTGGAGTCAACAGAACTCAAGCTGTGGAGGAAACAGCTCCATTTACAGGTGCTGAGCGACTGAAAGCCGAGCTCCTCACTTTTCAGAGGTGTCAGATGTATCATCTGCATGTCAGGTTTTGTGCCCAAAGGCCTGAATGCCCAGCATTAACTGCAAGGGAGAAATTCAGAGTATGTGAATTTGGGTTGTACAGCACCTGGTGAATGACTGTCAGAAAGAGGCCATAAAAATGCAGCACTATTTATAGGGGTCAGATGGCATTCTGAGGGGGCATTCTGGGTGGCTGTATACATGACTCCACTGCATATTTATAAGGCTTGGTTTGAATCACCCAGTATGAATTTAACATTTATTGTTGTAGGCAATAATAATGTGTTGAAATTTAATATGTGGGGTGAAATTATAACGTCTTCCAAAGAATATAATGTGCCCGACACAAGTCCTCACACAGAGCAATTTTTAGGAATGACAGTAATTTGCCAGTATCAGGTCAAACATTTAAATTTTTTAGAAATTATAGAATCACAAGAGTTAGACCAGGAAAGGACCCATTACTCCAAGTTCATCCTGCTGGCATTGTGGTGCGTGGCAATGAGAGAGGTCACAGCCCACATTAGGCTGAAAGAAACAGATACTGCATTGTTCAGATATTGTATTGCTAAAATGTCAAGTACAAGCAAGGGTGGGGGGGAAGAGTATTTAAATATAAATGCCTGTTTTTAATAGTTGTTGAGGGTTTTGGAGTTGTTTTTTTTTTTTCATTCCAGACATCACTGGAAAGATGTGTCTCAGAAAAACCCTTGGGAGCCTGCAAAATTTGATCCTGTTCTAACTTCCCCCGTGCAGAGCTACATGGTCACTGATTTTAACATTCAAAAGATAGCAGTCAGCATCCATTACATGCCCTTCAAGCTGCACTGGAGATGTGTGACCTAATCCTAGATACACACATGAAAGTCAGAAAGAACAGAGAAAGCCCCAGGGGCTCCTCCGAAGCTGAAATTCCTGAATCTCTCAGAAACTCAGGGCTGCATATTTAAGAGGAAAATTGAGCCTTCAACATGGAAGCCTTCCTCCAGCATTACCATAAACTAATTTATTTGGTGAATATCTTCTAAAGGAAGAGGAACTGGAAGCTTGGCAGCCCCTTGTAGGTACAAAGTCTGTAACTCCAGACAGAAGATCAGACTGGCCATGCTGGGAGAGAAGCCCCATTGTGGATGCAGGTACAGCAGGCTCCTCGGAGCAGGAAGTTTCTTTGCATGAATATCAGGTTAAAACAGAGAGGGATGAAAAGATCCATGTGGTTTCTTGCTACACCCCTACTGTGAGCTGCAGCCTGTGTGTTCTGAAATAACAGCCCAGGGAACACATGTCCTGTCTGCAGGGCTGAAAGGAGGAAGAACTTGTTGGGAATAACAGAGACAAAGCTGGGCTGCCTAGAAGTCCCACTATTTCCCTCTGGGGTAGGCCCTGTTGCATTTAGGCCCAAGGCAGAATTTCTGTGTCCATCTCAGAACTTCTGAGGCTTGACAAATCAAAAGTTGCAAATATTGCTTTCCTTTGAGCCCAAACTGTGATTAGGCGAGTCCGAAGACATTTTGTATTATAGTTTCCATGAAAGCTTATTATTTTCTTACACAGTAGATGAACACAGTCATCAGGATCCTCCCCTTAAGTGCCACACATGAAAAATTATTTCCACTGCTTTCAAAGAAGGCATCTGCAGTGTTTCAAAGTGTCTAAGCTGGAGCCACAAGAGCTGCTGTTTCCAGAGGTCTGAGCACGAGGCACTGAGGTGCTCGTAGCTACAGAGGGAAATAACTTCTGCTCTGGCAGTTCTGTGCACACAATGCAAATTCCTGAGCAGCAGAAATGCACAAAGAAGATCCTTCAGCATCTGGACACTCCTGGAGAATAGGGAGGGACAAACAGCCCCACAGTCCATGTCAGAGCCCAGCCAGGTAAGCCCTTAGACCAGCACTGGAACTTCTCTGTGTTCCTGAATCCTGTGGTCCCACAGACCTGAATTCTCCCAAGATAAGAATAACATGTCTTTTAATGTAGATCTCTGGGCACAAAAAAATGCTCCAAAAGAAGGAAAGCCCTCTCCTCTGACTCTGTTTTATTAATTTGTATTGCTTTGGACAGAGCAACAAGGCTTCAACCCTCAGTTCTGCACAACCACTCCTCGTGCCAGGCCTTTTTTTCAAATTGTTTTTCTCATTTTTTTCAAGTTTTACTATCTGACTACATTTAATTTAAGAGCAGTTTGGATTTCATACAGTGAAAGAGTTTGGTTCCCCGTTTTTTAAAACCCCTAAAATTCATAATTTCCCGTAGAATAGTCACTTAAGAAATGACTATTGCCATTTGTCACTAAAACTTGCAGAAGTGGAGCAAAAGAATTTAAGATTATCTCAGCTTCAAATTGGTTTGTTCATGGGAAGACTCTTTAAATTACTTAATCTTCAAACTGTTAGTGATAAAACAAATGTGCTCTTATCTAATCTGCAACAAATCTTTCCCAAACTGTTACTCTGCCAAGCGAGGAACATGATACCCTTTAAAAATTTATAACAACTGCAGCTAATAAAACCAAGGTTTGGAACCACCTCAGTTTATCTTTTCTGGAACAATATGAAGATGTCAGGGAGTTCTTTGCCACATTCAGAAGAAAAGTGCAGCAGCACACAGCTAGAGGATTTTCTTTTTGTTTATGCAGTACTACTCTGATACATCGGAGATTCAGGCTTTTTCAATATTATTGTGATTTTAATTTACAGACCGAGATACATTCTCAGAAATATCCAGAAAAAACTTCTGAGATAATACATGTAGGTCACAAATAATAATTTGCTGAGTAGATGCCTTTGTGCTAAGTTCCACCACCTTCTAATAGAGCTCTGGTTGCCATCTGAGCCACACTCAAATTGTGACTCCTCTTAGCTGGGAAAGTCAAGGACTGCTATATTTGGAAAAAAGCTTTGATTAACTCACTGTTTGTGACATCTTTGATGCATGTTTTTATTGCTACCCCTGTTCTGCCTTAATAGCAAAATATTTTTCTCTCTTGATCCATAGAAGCTCTCACAGCCGTGCTGTTGAGGGGCTGCATTTGATTTCTCCCCTTCTGCAAACAAACCTCTTCTTTTAAGCCAATTTCCTTTTTCTGTTAGTCGAGACCCCTCATTAAGTCCACGCTGTGTTATTCTCCCAAGAAGTACAGCTCATTATCAGCTCCCAATCTACACATCCACACTACAAATATTTTATGCATGCAAATGGACAAGCATTCCTGATTCTCTCTAAGTACTGCCCCCACGGACTAGGAGAGATACACTGCAGAAAGCCTTAGGTTTGAATCTTGTCTGCACTTTCCTCTAGAACCCGTCCCTTGACTAATTAAATGACAGACAGATCCATCCAAGAATTCTAAAGCTGAATATAAGTTATGCATTAACTACTAATCCTTTGATTTGGCTCCCTGTTTAGAATTAGAGATCCATCCTGCAAGCTCAAGAAACTCATAAATAAAGAAATCTATCAGGCTTTGCTGACACGTTGAGTAAACACCTGCATCTGAAGTGTCGTGTTCCATCAGAAGGAAATAAAAGTAATTGGTAACCAATTTGTTTCTGCTTTCTTTCATCTGCTTGTTCTTATCTACAGACCTTTTCATAACTTCATTCCCTGACAGCCTCCTAAAACTGGATAGGAAATAAATAAAACATTTAAAAATAAGAGAGCAGGTAAGCTACTAAAGCCCTGCTAGTTTAATATGATTCCCCAGTGATTATTTTTCAGTTTTATTGTAACTGTATTTAAAAATCTTTTACATTAACCAAGAGGCTGCTTTAAGTATTGCATTAGGCTGGATCTGACATCACAGCAACAAAGGCAAACCAGCTACAATAAAATCTTATGAATAAGGAAGAGCTTAAACAAAACCTATAAATGAGTAAATCCATCTCTGCTCCTTAAAGGGAAGGTAATAACTCCAAGGAGCAGAGGGCAAGGAAAGAGACTGGAACCAAACTTTGTCCAGCAGGTAATAAATATAACAGACACACAGTGCTCTAAATGAATCTGGAATGGAGCTTTGCAGAGGGAAGAGCTGCTTTCTCACTTAACAGCAGCTACTACAAATTGCTTTAGCAGAATACAAATCATACAGCAGTCTTTAGAATTGTATTTTCAGAAGGCTCAAAGATGTAAAGAATCGTGGCCTGCATTCCCTCTGCAAAGCTCCAGGAGTGCACGTGCTGAACCCTGAGCAACACCGAGACTGCAGGCACTGCCAGGGCTCCAACCTCCCCAGGACACTCCCACAGATAAAAGCTTGACTTCACACAATCATGTCTGGCTGAAAACATCTCAGTGTCCCTAGTCTAAACCACTTCTTTCAGTCTGAAATCCTAAACCACTCCACACTGGGTGCGCTGTGCTAATGCACACTATTTCATCAGACATGCCAGGAACCACCATTTCCAAATTCCAACCTCCTCTCTACAGCAACACTGGGAGAGGAGGTGGTGGTGGAAACAGGCAGGGAAAGGGCAGCAATGTCCCTTTTAACAGTATTAATTCCAAAGTTTCCCTGGGAGCTGGAGGTCCAGCAAACAGAGAGCTGCTTTAATGCATTTCCTTCCCCGTCCTGTTGCCTCAGCAATGCTCTGTGTCCACAGAACGTCCTTGGCCCCCGACTGGCACCCGCAGCACAGGAGTGCTCCTGAAAGCCTCTTGCAAAAACACAGGCACTTGACATATGGAAACTGGACATAAGCAAGGCAGGAGTTAATCAGGATTTCATGCACCTGAAAGCCACGATAGGGAAGCTGCCCATTAAGGATTTTACTCAAAATTCCCATTAAATGTATAGTTTCGCAGGGGATTTACAATCATAGCAGTGTTTAAAAAAATCTATTTGATGAATTTATATTAGCAGGGAAGAACGGCTGAATTAATTTGGAAGATAACCCTCTTTCACCTCCTTTGTTCTGTTCTCTGAAGAAAGGTTCAAATGTAAGGTCAGTGAAATATTAAGATATCAATTTTATTTCCTATTATACCTCAGCCCAGAGCCTTTTTTACTAAAAAACACATTGCCTTGAGAATTACCCAATATGGAAAGGAAAGCTTTAGCTCTTGCTGGTTCCTCTGTGCTCTCTCTGAGTTTGGCTTCACAGAAGTACATCCCCACATCAGCAGAGGTTGGGTTGGTGATAGTGAGGCGTCTCCCAAAGCTGCTGATGCCACTGGTGATCTTGATTCCATTTCTCTTCCAGGTCACGCTCAGCCTCTCAAGAGGTCTGCCAAAAAATACAGGAAAAAAATCATAAAACATATATATTACAGCATAATCTCCGTGTGCATATATATATGTTTATACACATGAGGAATATAATATTACAGATTATAAAACTTCTTTAAGTCTTCCTCTATCCCCAAAACACACTGTTAGAAAGTAAATACATGTATAACTTCTACACATCAAGGACTACAGACTACTCAAGTGGCATTATGCAAGTACAGCTAATTGATACAGCAATAGAACTTAAGTGCTAATAATTTGATTTCTCTAAGCAAAAGGAGTAAATACTGCTATGGGAATCAGCTGCATGGGAAGTGCTTTCATTACAACTCAATTACCAAAACAATATTAATCATATCAAGAACATCTCTGCCCTCAGAGGGGAAAGTAAATCAGTTGGTCTTATCACCCAAGGACTTCAACTATTCACTTCCACTGAAATTCAAAGCTATTCAAGGCCAGCTAGATGGAAACATAGGAGGAATGCTGCGAATTCTGTATTACAGTGCATGATGAACAGTTGAGCAATAATCACTGCAAAATGAGAGTGCCTGAAAAAATGACTTCATAGGAGATCCTCACTAAATTTATTTACTAGGGAAGCACCAACTGTTCAACAGCATCACCTCTGCTGTTGATAGGCAACAGCTGAAATATTATCAACCCTCACCACAATTTTTCCCTTAAGATAATGTCTGCTGCTTGAACAGCACTTCTTTTCTTTCCCATGTGAGGACCAGGTGGGAAGGCACCCCTGCCTGACCCTCATTTGGCCAGAAAAATCGATAGGTTTAATTCAGTAATGTTGGACAAACGAGATCACTCATAAGGTCGCTCTGAAGAGTGAGCGTCCTGTTTCAGTCTCCAAATTATTAACAAAAAAAAAAAAAATGAAAATAACATCCTCTGTGCTTCTCTAGAGAGGGCAGAGTCCCAGTGAGAGCTGTGGAGCTGTTCCCATACCTGGCGTTGGCCACGCACTCCAGGGTGGCCTCGCTGCTCCCCGCCACCACGCTGGTGTTGTGCGGGCGGACGACCATGGCAGGAGCCGCGCTGTCCGAGGGGCTGCTGGCACCTGCAGGGGCACAGACACACCTGGTGAGGCCCCAGTGACAGCCGGGGCTGGCACAGCGAGGATGCCACCTTCCAGGCACTGCTGCAGACGTCAGCCTTCAGCCTCACCACAGGCTGGCATCTGCAGGGGGATGTTCCCTGCACTGTTCCAACAACCCAGCACCAAAACCCCACGACTCCCAAGAACTGGCCCCTGCCCTCCATCCAGGAATCTTCTCAAAGACAGAGGAAATAAATTAAGCATCCTAAATGTTTTCTACTGTTGAGCACTTATTTTTTGTTTATCAAACACTTGCTGACTTATATTTTTAAGACCTTTTCATGTTTTGTTTAATCCTACCCCTTCCACACCATTTCAAAAGAGTCTGCCAATACTCATGTTAGTTCTTTAAAAAGATTTTACACACTGGGGAACAAATATAAAATTAACAAAGCAGCATATCACAGCAACTTCAATCCCCTTTTCTTATCAGGAAAGTAAATAACCCAAATCTGTTACTCTTTTGTGAGGCTTCATACTGTAAATAATTTAGCTTATGCAACAGTCAGCAGACACTTAAAAAATGGTAAAAAGGCAGCTTGTAAATTTTCTCTGTATGCATTTAGTAAGTGAATTAAAATATCCATGTATTCATAGGTACTTTGCTTCAAGCAACTCATTTGGGAAAGAAAAATTAGCTATTTTTTAGCTTGAATAACACAGTAATAAAATTTTCAAAGATATAGAAACCAATAAACAAATTACAGGGAAAAGTAATGAAAATAAAACTAAACTGATGGAAAAGCAAGCCAGTTCATCAAATGTTTTCTGCACAGGAGGCTAGTCCATGCCCATTAAGCAGCATGGGAAATTGGGAAATGCAAGGTATGGACCCTAAAATTTAGGGTAATTCCCTAAAGAACAGAAAATGGTCAGAAGATTCTTTGCTTAAATCATACCCAGCAGGCCAAAAGCCATTTGACATTGGATTTTACTTGCTGGATGGACAAAGAATTTGGTTATAGGGCTCAGAAAGCTCACAAGGTGAGCAGATTTCTCAATGACAAATCCTTTACATTTAGATTTTCTAATTGACAGCAGTTAGTGTAGTACAGGAGATGGAAGCATGGAATCGTTTTAAAATTTAAAGAATACCACCCACACTTCTGAATAAATTCAAGCATTCAAGAATAGTACTTAAAGAGTAAGCAGATATTTATTTCTTCCCCTAAATATGCTCTGTCAACCTGACACAGCATCTCTATGAAACACTCAGAGGATCTCAAAACACAAGCTGTTAGTAGGCTTTACACCTCCTCATCAACATTCCTGGAAATATGATGACATCAGGTAGCAAATCTATTTTCTAAGATTTCCATGTTGATCTTACAGGTATTCATGACAGAATTTTTCCAGTTAGTAATTAAAAAAAAATAAACAAAAACCAAAACAAACAGAAAGCAAGAGCTGATGATCAGATTAGAAGCTTGTTACTGGTGAGAAGAAGTAACCTCAGCATCACTGCTCCGCACCACTTCTGCCCAAGATGAAGGTTAACACCAGTGAATGCTAACAGATCAACAAAGCAGGGACTAATTGGGCAGTAATCATTCCTTATCTCCATCTGGAAGAGAGGAAAACCTCTCTGGAAGAGAGGAAAACTTGTTTGACTTATCAGCTCCCCACTAAAACCAGACAAAGAGGAGAAGTCAGCTTTGCTGTCACTCTCATCACCCCACACCAGTGGCCCTGTGTGCACCCAGAAGATAAGAAAGGAAATAAAAGTGTGAATTCCCCAGCCTGCAACCAGGAAAAGGCACAGATTTCTTAGTGACTGCAACAAAAATCTAAATCAAGCATGTGTTTATTGTTATTTTGTACCGTCCCTGAAAGAAACTTATTAAAAGCAGGCTGCTGCTAAGGTTGTGAGTGAACTGATGCAGAGACAGAGGGCTCATCAAAATGGTCACAGCCTGGATTCCCAGAATGCACCTACAAAGGTCAGCTATGGACACAACAGCACGTACAGAAAATAACAAAATTTCCAAGTATTACCTAAACAGTATGGAGGCAGCATGAATGTTCCTATTTTATATTCAAACATAGCTCAAGTTTCCCTTTGCAGCACTAAGAAACTCCTTCCCATAACTCACTCTGGCCCCAGCCTTGCCAAATCAAACTCCACAGGGACATTCCCTTTGCAGAGGGCACTTTGCAGCTTTGTTTTATGGCTAATTGAAACACCAAAGGAGGATCTTAGTTTTACTTTAGAGTAAAAATCTCAATAGGGCTGTAACTTGGGATCTGTGCCTTTCAGAACTTCACCCTTTTGCAAGAAATCCACAGGCTGGAGTATCAGAGTAGCCAAGATCCTAATGGAGGTAAGCAACACTGGGATTTAGTTTGGATGATGGGATGTGGCAGATCAGCTTTCCATCAGGCTGGGGAAGGCAGAGAGTTATTGCAAACAATCAGATAATGAACAGCTACCCAGACTCCCCAAGTTTCTCATCCTGCCTGTCAATAAAGCCACTCCATCCTTCTCCTGCCTCCATGTGCAGCACACAAATGTGATTTTACTTGGCTGATGCTACACAAAAATCCAATGCAGAATGTCATTGTTAGAAAACAGACATTTTCTTTTAAAATCCTTTGTCGAAAACAATTGAATTTTTCTCCTTTTCACTGTTCCTTTTTTTTACTTCATCAGACTTTTTGTTGCCTGAGCTTTCTAGCACTTTGCTGTTTCTGGCTTTTCATCACCTCTTCCTTCTCCTCCCCCTCCCTCAGCTTCTCTGCATTCATCTCTGGCCATTTCCCCCCCTTTTTTCCATCCCATGGTCTCCTAAAGATGTTTCCCACTATTTAACAGCTGCTCAATTTCTGATGTATCCTTTAATTTACTGATTGAACTTCAGCTTCTCTGAAGGAAATATTAAATACACTGAAATGGGGAAGTAATACAAATGCAAATGGGAACAGAGCTACAGTGAGATGAATCCACTAACAGGGGACCCCCATTCCCAGCTATATTCTACCTTTTTGGAAAGAAAAGATCTTCCTTCCTTCCCATCTGCTTCCTGAACCCTCCTCTCAGCTAAGAAAGCAAAGCAGCATTAGGGAAAAACACTGACCCCAGAAGTGCAGCCAGGGGATGCCTCACTATCAGACACAATCAGTCTGGGGGGAACCTGTGGGAAGCTGCAGAGACAAGGCTGAGTGACCCTGGAAAACACTTAAAGGATGTGCTCTTAATCTGATTTTAGCCCTTAATAGATGACTGGACAGAAGGACTGCCACAGGCAAGAGGCCTAATCCAAGAGGGACTGTTCTGCAAAAGAGAGCTCACACTGCTTTATTTTCCTTTCTATCCATTTTAGCCACTGCACTCCCAGCATTTCGATTCTCCCCTTTGGTTCTAAACTTTCTCATTTATCACTGTCTGAGCCATTACAAGGATCGACAAGGGCCCAGTACCTGCAGGGCCTTCAGGACTGACCCCAAACAGGTTTTGAAACAAGACTGTGGGAACACCAAAGACTTGGGACAGGAGGAAGTTTGTCCTGCAGTCCTCCAGTGGTTGCCATCCCCAGCTGCTCATGAAACAGTTCAACTGCTGCCATTTGCAGCCCAAGATATTAAGGTAAATTGGCATTGATATTATGTGTTCCACATTCAACTTTTGTTTGGTTATTTTTGTTTAAAGAGACAGAAAAAGAGGAAAAAAAAAAAAAAAAAAAAGAGACAACAGAAAATGGAAAGGGATGATCTGGGGTTTTTTCTGTCCCTTTGAACATAAACTCCTCTCCAGACTGTGGAATTCAGGAATCTGGCAATCCCCCACAAAGCAGAGATAAACTGAGAGAAGAAAGAAGAAAGAGTGAACAACTTTTGCACGGTGTGTTTGTTTTTATCACCTGGGGCTGTGAATGGCTGCACATCACTGAGCTGCTGAACTTCTCCCTCCCTCCTCCTGCCTGATCAGGAATGAAACCCATCCAAGGCCTAACACTGATTTCTTTTTTTCAGTAGTGGTGAGCTGTAGAATTTTCATCTGTTATTTAAATACAATAATTATGTGCACTGCCCCTATCATCTCTGCAAAGACAGTATTTTTATCTCTGAACATATATTGACAAGTAAGGTACGGGGAATTTTAAATATTGTAATTTACAGTTTATAAAGATCCCAGACCTTATCAAAGCCACTTCAGGTTCTTAATTTTCCCAACAGAACTGAAATCTCACCCAGGCCAGATGACTGGAGACACAATAGGTTCTTTCCCCTTCAGAAATGCATAAACATTAGGTTCTTCCCCAGATTTTACATTATGACATGCAAAGTTTATCTATGTCTGTATTTGCAGTGCAGAATATTAAGGGTATTACTTCAGTGGGTGCTCAAATTCATGGGACAGAGATACGAGGTAAGCCAGCCTCAACAGAAACTGAGAGAAACCATTTATCTCCTGAAAAGAAGAAATAGTTTGAGTTCAGACTTGAACACAATGATAAGGTTTATTTTTGAGGCTTGCTTATAGGTCCTAACCCTCTGAAGAAGCTTAATCCAAACAAGGTGACCATGAGCAGGAGGAGGGGGAGGATTGCCCAAATAATCAAGAGCCTGGAATGTGAGGTTGGCTGCACCTCCTCTCTACCCTCACTGTAAATTACTGCAAATACTGCTCCATGTCCAGCTTGCAGCGAAGAAGGGAGCCCACAGGAATCAGTACCCAAAAATAAATGTACTTATTCATGTTATGAAATTTGTCTATGGGAGAAAAATGCTCCACAGAAGAGATCACCACTACCCTACCCTCAAGCTAATAGAGAAATTCAGTACCTAGAACTTTGAAAAGTTATCAGGAGAGAAAAATATTAAAAATTCCCACAGACTTCCAGGCTTGCACAGGATGCAGAATAATTACTATGCAGGATACATGCAAAGCTTCATTTTATCAAATTATGGACACCCCTATTAGAAAAAAAACAGGATAGGAGATAAGAGTCCAGCACAAATAGCAAGAAAATATTACATCTAGTACAACATTATGGCATCAGGAACGTGCAATCTCTGCCTGGGACACAGAATATGACAAGAGAAATGACAATCACAGGGTATCTCATGACTGCTCGAGGGGGAGAGAAGAAAAAGCAACCTTACAAATACAAACTGCCTGATGGAACACTCCCTGTTGCCAGGTACAGCCTGCAAAGGGTTTGAATTATGAACCCAGAGAGGATTAATGCCCCTTTCCCTCTCCAGTACAAGGCACACAACAGGAATTGGATCCTGATCAATAATAGATTAATTTCCCTTCCCCTTCGGAGCAACAGATAGACAACAGGAACTGGAGCTTGATCAACAGAAAAGCAAATGCTGACAACCACCTGCAGGCACCAGAGAGAAACATTCGACAACTAATGAAAAGAAAGTGTGTTCTCAATCATAAACCCATGTCCAAACCATGTCTATTGGTTCCCTGCTTATTAGAGTGACTCTTAAGAGCTGATAAAATAAAAGAGCATTAAGACAGTCAAAGTTCCTGTTTCAGTTTCCCACTTTGACTCTAGCAAGGACTATTTATTTTCAAGAAATGGGAATCTGATGCTGCTGTCACTGCACAGGTCTCTGCTCTGATTTCTAGACATAAAGGGAAATAACAGAGACTTTCCCATGAGGCTTCTTGGTCACATTTGTTTAGTTTGATGAAGAACATAAAAACTCCAGATGGGGCTTTCTTGAGCCAATGTTACATAGTTACAAAATAATTAGCAAACTAATGGTGAAGAGTTGGTATATCAAGAATTATGACTTTTCAGTACCAAAGAATGTCTTCAGAAGCCTCAAAAATGTAAGTATTAACATAAATATATTTAACTTTTGAGAACCCAGACTGCAGACCTAAAAAAGTAAAGAAGGAGCAACACAAAAAACCTTAATTTTGTGGATCAAATTTATAGGGAAGAAACAGCCTAGTTGTTTGAATTAATCACAGCAAGTGAATTCTATATCCAGCCCTTGTCTTGAACCAGACATCAAACATCACAACATATGAATAAAACACCAGATATGAAAAAGATTTACAAAACCCAAGGAAAGCAAGTGAATGATCTAGGTTGGTTGTATTTATTGACTCATTATGCTCTTGTCACTGTGACTAAGCTTTGTCCACATCACAACAAACACGGGATGCATTTCCATTGGAAGGAAAGTTTAAAAAAAAAAAAAAAAGGAAAAAAAAAAAGAAAAAAAAAAGGGTGAGTATACTAGAATAATATAAAGGAAGTAGATCTCAAGCTAAATATCCAGAGTTTGAGGAGGGATATGGTAAAGGAATAATAAGAAAAGATTTCATCACACCTGTTGAGGAAGCATTGCAATAAATTTGTTTTGCCTGAATTGCCCATGTCACATAAAGGCTGAGAACCTCCCGTCCCTCCTTCTCCATCCACCCCTCCTGGGCCTGTGGGATTGGCTGAAGATGTCATAATTCTGAAGATGTCACAATGACACTTCTGAAGCATTTAACTTCAAAAAACAAAGTTACCCACAGAAATTAACCCATACAAGTGGTGATTTCAGCAGTCCAGATCCTTTTTTGGTTGGAAAGCTTCCTAAAGCTTTTCTGCTCAACCTGCTACAAACATTCCCAATTCTCAGCTTCAATGGCCAATGCACTCTGTTAGTTCTTCTGCCAGAGCTGTCCTTTATAGTTGGAAAAGCTGCTCTCTCCCTCTGAGATGTTTACATCCTAAAGCATTTACAGAAAACAATCCTATTCTTCCACAGCCTTCATTTTACTCAGTGAAACAAGCAAAACTTGTCTTGCCTGGAAGGATTCACTGAAAAACACACAAAAGATGAGGAGCAGGGGTAAAAATCCAAGCCAGCATCACTCTATAAATGCCTCCAAATGTTTAAACAACTTGCAGCCATGTTCTAAACAGCTTTTTTCCCCCCACTTTGTAAGGACTTTCACACAGAATGCAAGTGCTGTTAATTCTAGCCTAGGGAAGATTAATGGAGAACTCACCTCTAGCCAGAAGACAATTTATACCCCTTTGGGTGTAGATAGTCCAGTAAAGAGGAGATTTATATCTTTATTGGATAAAACTGAGTCTAAAACACAGATTGAAAAAGTCTAAAACCTTATAGAGAGTTCTTAGGGTCTACTCCTGGGCACAATGAGAGGCTGAAGTCTAAACAAAGTTGATTTAAAGATGGAAAATGTATTTCTGTAACCAACAAAGTGCCCCAGGAGAGGCAGCAAGGCCAGGATGGTCCATGGTGACGCAGTCCCTCCAACCTGTCTTTCACCAGTTCTGCTCTGAAGACAGGGATGGGAGATGTGGCTCTTTTCTTGATTTTCCTCTCTTTCTACAGATCATTAAATGCAGGTGACCCAGCAGCTGCTATCTGGGGGGTGAATTCATCTTTTTTCTACTTCCTGAGGTCTACAGACCTACTTTGTATTACAGGACTACTTCAGAAATAGATTTCTAGCATTGTTCCATGTAGTTTTGAGGAAATTAAACCACTGCTTAGTTACACAGCTCCCTATGTATCAGCAGCTAAATTCAAAAGCAGACCAAATTCCTGCTCAAACACTCTGCAATTCCTTTCTCACAGCTCCTCGTGCAGAAAGAGCAATTTGGAAGTTCAGTCTCTGTCACTGACCTGACCTTCCCCCATGCACAGTGAGGGGCTTCTTTCTGCTTGGAAACTTATCATCCAGCACATCATTAGAGCTTTTAACATGAAAAAATATCTAGCCTCAAGCTATTCCAGCTAAAGAACACTCAGGTGGCTATTCAATTCACCAGATAGCTTTAATACCAGCTAAATAAGTGGATGGAGTGTGTAATCTTATTCAGCAGCAGTTAAAAGGGGGAAAAATATCCATGGTCTGGCAGTGGAATCTATTAGCCTCAGAGTCATCTTCAAAGGGATGCAGGAGGCAAAAAGGCAGAGCAGCTGCACTGCAGCCAGGGCCCACAGCCTTTGGCTTCCCATGGAATCACAGAATTCCAGAATGGTTTGGGTGGGGAGAGATCTTAAAGCCCACCCAGTGCCACCCCTGCCATGGCAGAGACATCTTCCACTGTCCCAGGTTGCTCCAAGCTCTGTCCAAGCTGACCTTGGGCACTTCCAGGGATCCAGGGGCAGCCACAGCTTCTCGGGGCACCTGTGCCAGGACCTTCCCACCCTCAAAGGAAGAATTTCTCCCCAATATCCCATCCAACCCTGCCCTCTGGCAGTGGGAAGCCATTCCCCCTTGTCCTGGCACTCCAGTCCCTCCTCAGCTCTCCTGGAACCCTTTCAGACACTGGAAGATGCTCCAATGCCTCCCCAGAGTCTTCTCCAGGCTGAACAACCTCAAATCTCTCCCAAAACACGGCTATGTTTAAAAAGACTTAAAAATAACTCATTAGTGGGAATTACTTTTAAGAGGCTGTATATTTTTACGATGCACTTCAGTGCATTGCATGAGAAGCATCCTTTTAACCATAAACAGACCCTCATTTGGCAGGAGGAAACAGGTTTGAGGGGCCTGGCAGTGGTTGCAGGGGTTTCTGCAGCACAAGGCAGGACTCACTTTCTCCTAAGGACAAAATTTTAAGGCCTTGCAGCCTTGGTGCTTCACACAGCCAGATATTTACCATTTGCTTTCTCAATAATGGGAAATTTAAGTTAATTAACCACACATCAGTAGCTGGATGTTAAATAAACCAAACCTGTCACTAAATAATCATGTCCACAAATGCAAGTTCAGTGGTGAGATGAGCTGAGAGGAGAAAGGAAGGAGGAAAGCTGAGCTGGGGACGTGGCTGTGTCACAGGGATCAGAGAGCTGCTGCCATTTCAGGGGCTGCAATTCTCACCAGCAGATCCCGGTTTAATGTCAAGCAGCAGCAAAAAGAGAGAAAGAGGAGATAATAAAATGCTGCCTTCTATTTGCAAATACGTCCTTGCATATGGCTTCATGTTGGCTTTTTATAAATGCATTTCTTTACTCCTTACTTTGGCACAAATAAAATCACACAACTGACAGTCTACTTTTGCTTTTTCCTACTTGTAAGATGTTTAAACTCTTCCTCTTGGAAATGAAAAGGTGGTAATAAGTAAAGAAGAGAACCTTATCTATCCTTCACTGGACTTAAATAAAGACAAGCATTTGCAGTGACTTTGGGAGAATTTCTTTATGAAATACTTTCAATTTATTTTATGACAACAATAATGGAAGCACTATTTTCAGAGGGAAGATTTAAGATTAAATATGCTCTGTAGAGCATACAGCAGATATGTACAATTGATCACATGTGAGTTCCCAAGGTCTATTTCTCTGTAGCAGTTTTTAAAATGAACCTGATATTGTGGGGCATTACATGGGAAGCAGAGACTTGTGTACACAAAGTGATCACAGAATCCCAGAATGGTCTGGGTTGGAAGGGACCTTAAAGCCCATCCAGTTCAGGGACACCTTCCACTGTCCCAGGTTGCTCCAAGCCCCATCCAGCCTGGCCTTGGACACTTCCAGGGATCCAGGGGCAGCCAGGGCCTCCCCACCCTCACAGGGAAGAATTTCTTCCCTAACTTCCTATATAATCTAAATCTCTTCTCTTTTAGTTTAAAAGAGTTCCACGGTTAACATGCTCTTCACAACAAAAGGAGGAGCTTTTGTGTCACAGGTATTTGGGGCAGGTGTCCAGGCCACCACCTGGGCCCCATTCCCATATTCTTAAAAACCACTGAACCAAAGCCATGCAAGTCCATTTTTGCAGGTGATGGATAAGCAAAGTGTGGGTCAAAGCTTTCTCCAGAAAATCCACTCTAAGAACTGAGATTAAAACTTGCCACATATAGACATAATTTGAACTTTAAAAGAAATTTAAAAAAACCTACCAAATTTAACAGCCTCGGATCCCAGATACCACAGGCTGGGCCCAGTTCATGAAGGCTTAAAGGAGAGCAATTCTACAGAGAGGATAATACTGAAACAAACAGGCATTCTTGGTTTCCCTTGTTGAACTTAACTCTTCAAACCCAGATGCACTCACTGAGCAGCATTTTAAGCTCAAGGTCAACTCTTGCTGCATTCTATTTTTATATCTTTATACACACACACACACATCTGAGAAACATGTTTTGGGATCCAGATTGCTACCTTGCTCCCAAAGGTCTGCTATTTCCAAGTCTTTATATAAAGAGAACAGATCAGAAAAAAATAGAAGATACCCCACAGCCTTCTTCCAGCAGCTAACTCGGCCAAACATATGGAATGACTTGTCAAAATAATATTTTGAGAAATAGGTTACCAGGGGCCTCAGGTCCACTCCATATGGTCTAAAGTTCTCCATCCCCCTGACCATATCATGCTACTTCTCCACTATCTTCTATAAAGGGAGACAATCCTTAATAAAAGAGGAGTTGTTCAGGTCACGGACATTCAGAACCGAATAAAATTTCATTTATAATATTTACAGTACTGTAAAATAATAACAATAATAATAAAGGGACAAAGCCATGCACAGTATGAGCTCAGAATCCATAGAAATATTTTTCTAACAAAACAAAGTTTTGTTTCCCCTTACTAGCGCAGATTTTTTTTTCTAAGTAAAGTGCAGCTTCCCCTTTGCAGTCTTTGTGATTACCAATCTTTGGTTATTTTATAATATAACGTTGCCTCAGACTTCAGCAGGGAGAAAAATACACATTGCTGCATTTCTTCTGTCACCAGAATAAAGCAACTCTGAAAGCAAAGAATGTTCCAAAAGAGCAAACAATAACCCAGCTAAAGAAAGTCTACAAATGTATCCATTCAAAAATAATTCCACAGATGGATAAGCATTTAATTTTCTGAAGTGAGAATAAACCAGCCTCTCTCTTTTCTGAGATGTGGAATGGGGTTTTTGGACCTGCCTATTTATACCCAGTACATAAATGCTGCTCAGAGAATGCTGCAAGCCCTCTAAAAAGAAATCTAAAGGAAAGTTATTACTCCAGGCTCTTTGTTGGTGCTGCTGCAGTCTGAGTAGTGCCAGCATTGTTAAAAACAAACTGTTGGCTGTACCTTGCTTGGCCTGTACAAATGCTCTTTGCATTAATTTACTTAGGATCTCCTCTCTGCTGTGCCCTGCCAAGAGAGGAGCTGAAGAGTGGGATGTCTTCTCAATCTTGCATTGACTTCCTGCCCTCTCAGACGAGGGCTGGTCACAGTTTTTGGCTGTGTGGATGGTAAACAGCCTCTCCTGAATATGACAGGGACTCACTGCTGTGATAAAAACCATAAGCTTATTTCCACAGGGTGCTCTTGACTCCCAGCTCATCCACAACTTCGTGTTTCATGCTGCTTCTTATTTGAAATTTTCATCATTATAATATGACACTCGGATGTCACAACAGAATTACAGTTAATAAGGAAAATTAGGGGGAATAAGTGGAAGATAAAGTGGTACATTAGAAAATGCACCATCGTCTGAGACATGAATTTTTATATTGCTGAGGTACAAGTAACATCTATTTCATTTTGTTTTAAAAAGAAATCAATTCACCCCTAGGTTTTTTAGAAACACTGTCACTTCCCAAAACGTCCTTGGTTGTCAGTTTGAAATAAATTGGCAACGTGTCATTAGGCAGAACACAACTGCATTGTTTCGACTTAATTAACCCATTTTATTCAGATTTGCCCCAAAAATAACCCTAACAATATGATTCTGCTCTCCAGATGGTGATGGGCTGTGTCAGAGCAGAACTATCAGCTGTCAGCCAAACCAGAAACCAAACATTGCAGGGTCCACCTGAAACCCGAAACCTGTAGCTCCCTCTCTCTCCTACGCACATCTCCTGAAAGTGCTCACGCAGAAAAAAGAAGGATGAATCACTGAAACACACATTAAATGCATCTGGAGGAGATTAAAATTACTCCAAGCAGGTAAAACCAAGCTGCCAGGAAGGCAGGCTGGAGGAGCTGGCTGCAGCCAGCACCTGGGTCCTGGATGCTGACGGGGATGCCCAAACACCTGCAGCACCAAGCTGGTGTTGCCACCTCCTGCTCGGTAACTTCTCTCCAGGTTTTTGGCTGAGAGATTAGTGCTGAAACCTCAGTGCATTCACTCTCACCTTCAGCGGGAGGAAATGCTGAATGAATAAAGCATGGGCAGTGTCAAAAGCTGGTGCTGGCCTCTCTGCAGGCTACTGCCAGCACCCTACAGAGTGTCACGAACTGCTCCATCTCCCTCCTCTCCTTCCTTTCAAAAAACATTATTATAGATAAGAGATTAATGTGTGCCAGACCATTTGGCTATTCAGGAGCAAAAGAATTTTGCAGCATAGACTGAATTTAAGACAATAAAATGTGTTACCTACTGAACCACAAAATCTCTAAGAGGACTCAGAAATAGAAGCAGCTTTTTGAAATAAACTGTAATCTCTCTGCCCTGTTCCCAAAGTCTGCAACTTCAAACAAAAAAACCCTGAAAAACACAAAGCCTGGTGATATATAAAAATAAAAGTACAGATGAAGCATTTTTGACATTTCTCTATCACTCTTAAAAATAGTAATAATCTTGAGCTATTGAGGTTGCTGAAAGAAAATAAAAATCAATGTGTTTTCACTTAGTACTTCTGAAAAAGAAAAGGATCACTTGGTATTTCAGCAAAATGCTTTAATGCCACTCTGTAACAGAGCCCACTATAAGGTGCAAGTAAAGCTCTTCTCACTCAAGCATCTACTGCACCCCAGAATGAGGGACTGGGAAGGGAACTGGGACAAGGGTGCAGAGCAGGGCAGAGCAATCCTGTCCCAGGGTTCAGAACCTGGGGTGTGCTAGGAGCAGCTGCCCCATGTCCCACCCACAAGGCAGAGACTTCAGACATATCTCCTGAGCATTTCATACATGGAATAAAGCAATTTATTTCCCAAAACATGGAACCTGCACTGGGTTTCTTTCCATGCTTCCCACTCAGCCCTGACACAGCAAGCAGCGATGCACAAACCTCAGGGGGGGTTTTGTTGTTGATTTGGGGGGCAGTTTGATTTGCTTTTTAATTTTTTTTAAAATAACACACATAGAAAACATTACAAGCTTCAACTCCAATGTGTACCCAAAGCTCTGCAAATGTGGGATTTTAAGTGTTTCTCTGCATTTATCAGTTGCTGTCTGGTCACAAATTTTAGGTGTGCAACCACAGGCAGGACAAAAATGACCAAATTTCTGAGAGACATTGAGAAGCTTCTGCAAATCATTGCCATCTACTCACTTCGAAAGTGGTAAATGGTTGAACCTTCTGTCAGCACAGGCAGAGTGGACATTAAATTGTGTATTTTATAGTGAATCACAAGTACCACTCATAATAATTAATAGCAATAGCCAATGTAAAGGACAAGAAAAAATAGCATGTTGCAAATGAATCTGTTTCTTTTTTCATATAGGAGAACCAGAGTCACAAAAAAATGCTTTTAAACAAACGTTTTTAACTGCTAACAATTTTTTTTTGTTGTTTCTGGTTCCTGTCTGTGCATACAAATGCATGGAATGTAAAACCCAGCAAAGAGGGAAAGTGGAAAATTTTAAAAAGCTGATTTCTTTCTGTACAAATCCTTTCCTCCTACCATTAAAAAGTACAAATTATTACCACTGGAAAGCAGAGGGAGTAAAAAGTGCTCTTGAAAAATAATAACTGCTTCTCCCAGCACACCAGAGACCTCTAGAGAAGATGGAGGAACCATTATCTCCATTTTATGTGTGGTGAAAATGAGGTGAGGACAAACATTACTGAAATGAGGCTGCACCAGGTGCATCTGACCTGTTTATTACAACCTTTTAACATATTAGGTTACACTCAAATACAAGATGGGAAGATTTTGTTTTCTCTTTCCAGATTTCAGCTGGAAGAAGATACAAATCCTTGGGTATCTTGCAGGCTCTGAGGGTGTCCCCCTTCTCACAGTCCCTTTTCAGGCCAGTTCTCAGTTGGAAAATTCCTTAATGAGACGTGGCAATCTAAATTTAATTCTGCTGCTGGACAGTTATTTACAGTATCTTTGTCAACAGCGGAGCAGAGAGGGGGAAAAGCAGAGGATGCTCCCAGGTTGTACCACAGGCAAGAACAAGCCAGGCAATTTGCATTTCTCAGAGTTATTGTCTCAGGCTGCCCACAGACCCTGGCACATGTCACCACAGCAATTTAACTGAGCTTGAGCTGTTACAAAGCATTAGAAATGGATGCCTAAACCCCAGATCAAAACATGTGCTAAGGCCATTCAGGCAGCCAGTTCCACCCAGTGTTAAAATCTTGCTTTCCTGCCCCTCCATCTCCACAGCCACGTTCTGCCAGATCTTTCCTCTGTCCTTTTTCAGAGATCAAATGCACATATATCAAACAAAATTAGAAGTTAAAAAAGCCAAGATGAAAATCCATCTGAAGCATTGCAGAGGACAGGTTTAGTGGGTGTGAAGTGTCAGTGAGGACTCTCCACCTTCCCTGGGAACTAGCCAGGAAAGGAGCCCGGGCAGGGGGATGCTCCTCTCAACCCCTTGAGCTGAATCCTTCCAAAATTCAAACCAACAGCATCTCTGTGCCTTCCCAGTCTCCTCTGGATGCAAACATGGTCAGTGTCATACTCCCTAAATCAACTCCTGGCTGCTCTTTAAGTTGCAGGGGCATGGATTTAGGTTATAAATTCAAAAGAAATCCTTCCCTGTGAGGGTGGGGAGGCCCTGGCACAGGTTGCCCAGAGAAGCTGAGGCTGCCCCATCCCTAAAAGAGTCCAAGGCTGAGTTGGACAGGGCTTGGAGCAGCCTGGGACAGGGGAAGGTGTCCCTGCCCATGGCAGGGGGTGGCACTGGATGATCTTTAAGGTCCCAACCCAATCAGTTCTGTGAGAAGGAGCTTTGGGAAATCTCCCCCCAGCCCTTCACTCCCTGCAGAGCAGCTGCACCTGAACCCCAGACCCTGTTCCCTGCCAAGGGGGGCTGGGCTGTGCTCACACCCATCAGGCGGCTCTGGCCTGGCACTGTCCCTGACTGGCATACTCCTCCTTCAGACAGCGTGGGACTGTGGCCCTTTTGGGGGGACCTGAATTGGTAATTTAAACTGATTTTCCAGCCTGTGTCCATCATTGTGACTGATGTCAGACCACAGAGCAAAGGAGCTCAATGAGAGGCTGGGAAGAGCTGCTGTTGCTTTGCTCAAGTTTGAGTGGATGAGCACATGGGGCACACCAGGGCAGGGCTGTCCCCAGCTCTGGGGGACTCTGTGTCTTGGTGACACTGGATGCTCTGAAGATCATTTATACCAGGGAAGTCTCCCGGGCAGGAATTCAATTTTTGTATTTGCACATAAAAATGGTTTCTGAAGGCATAAGTTGGGAGGAGTTTGTTTTGCCCTGATCACTTGATCACCACAACCAAAAGTTGGAACTGGGATGAGAGTACTCAGAGCCTAAATGACAGATATCATCCTATTTCTGTGAGGATGTTCAGGGATATTTGAGAAGGGATATGACTTTCTCTTTAGGAAGAATGAAAAATAAATTCAATCTTTTCCCCTTAACCTTTATGAATCCCTATTTCCCATTTGTCTGTGGGAAGAGATTCCTGTATTTTTCCCAGAGGAAAACACAATTTTCCTTGAGTAAGGAGAAGCAAAAGAGAACACAAGTCAAAATATTTTTATTATTTCAGTTCTTTCAAGGGCCACTTTCTAAGCAAGAAACTTGATGGATTCATCCTTACAGCTGCCCTTCCCAAGTGCTCTTGTACCTGCAGGGTGGGATGAGTTCCTCAGGCCACCAGGAGGAAAAGAAGAACATAAATACATTACTAGTTAGTACATCACTCTTTGACATCACTTTAAGGACTCAATTCACCAATAAAAAAGCCTTTCCTTCTAGTGGAGGAACACTGTACAGCTCAAGAATGAGGCTTTTTATGAAACCAAGGACTCTTAATTGAAAATTAGAGTAAGAAATACCCTGAATGCTGAGGATGCATGGAATGAGCTGCTAAGCTCTGTAAAATCTCCTTCCCTTCACAAATACCCTTGGCTTGGGGGGAAAAACCTGTTTAAAAGACACATTATTAACTTACTAACTTCTATAATGAAGGTTACAATCCTCAACCCTTCCCGTTATATTACAGAAAAGGCATCCGAAGATGAAAGGGAACGTTCACCAAAGCACAAATATCTGTTACCATTATTTGATGATCAGCTTCAGGTTAAAGCTGTCTGCCTTGAGACTGGAGATTAATAGTGATAGCTTCTTTTAATGACTGTAGAAATGCCACAGTGCCTGCCAATAACAACTTGAGCAATGAACAGGTTGCTATAGAATGTATTGTTTATGCACCACTGACTGCAATCTCTATACAGAAAATTTAATAGACCCTTTTTTCCCTCTCAGCAAGCTTATGTGGTTGGGGATTTAGAACTGCATTATTCCTTATGACCTGACTTATTTATCGTGTCAATCATAGTAATGATGTGTCAGAATTATCACAGTTCTGAAGCTTTCCCTTTATCATCATTTTGAGAGTGTTCTTTCTCAGCATTATAAGTACATATGACAGAAGAGACATCAGAGGCATAGATTTCATGCATGGCTCTAACAAAATCACAGGGTTAAACAGCTACTTTGAGAGCCAAAGCACCATGGAATAACTTCTTCCATTTTTCTAATTCAGTTCTTGTAATAGCAGCCAGACACAGCTGCAGTTGCAATTAAGGAGAAAAGATGGGGAATAAAACAGCCCAGAGTCAATTGCCAAAGGTCAAATTAAGATGCTGGGATTTGCAGGTCCTGACCCACATAACACCATGTAGTTGGCCTTCTGATACCACCAGTCAGATTTAAAATTACAACTTTAGCAATTACTGTGAGTGAAGAAGCAGACAAGCAGGTTATGTGTTGGTGAGAACGCCCTTCCCTGCCTGAGGAGAAAGCCTCCTCAAGGGCTGCTGTTAGGGAAGGGAGGATAATGCAGATGGAGGGATTCAGCCCTTGCTGGAGCAGAAGTTTCAGACAAGAGTGTGAGCAAGGTCAGGGCCAGGCTGATGAAGGTGACTGTCTCAGTGGCACAGGTGTCTCAGAGCAGCTTTCCCCACAAAAGCCTGGCCTGCTTCCACACCAGGCTATTGACTCGGAGAAATTAAAGGATGAGAAATAGTTAACAACAGGAGTTCTGTCAGAGGTACAACATATATTCCTTTGGTTCAATTTTCTAAAGCCCGAGGTCTGAAAGAGATGGAAGCCTCTCTGAAAGGGTCTGGACAGCATTCTAAATTTCATGTACCATAAGTTTCTCTCAGTCACACAAGATTAATTCACCATTTATTCTGGAGGCTAGCAAGAACTCAGGGAGCAGGTAGTGTGTGCTGCCCTGAAGGAGTGAGCCAGCAAAGCCCTGCTCCCTCTGAGGCTTGTAACTGGGGCTGAAACCATTTTTTAATGTAGTTACAGTCAAGAAGAGTTTTAACAAGTTTGAATGCACACCTAACATTGTTACATCCTGAAATATGGATTCTCTAACCAGTGGCCAGTGTTGCAGCATAATTTTTGCTACAACAGCTGTCTGGAATGATCCTAAAAATCAAGCTAACACCAGACAGGTTGAAAAATATCTGTCAAGTCCAGTTCGGGCAGCATCACCATGACGCCTGTTTGAAGTGTCCAGGCTGTGGATCAGCAGAACCACGCAGCTTAATAAAGCTAAATAAAACAGAAACAGCTTGTTCTGGGCAAACTCTGATGGAAGTGCAGGATGTTTGCTGCTGAATTACCAGGGTGAGCATGTCTCAGGGGACCCCAGAATCAATAAAAGAGACACGACGTGGCCCTGCAGCGGGTAGAGTTGAGACAGACAGGTCCACAAAATGAACTGACAACAGCCAGCAAGAACTGCTTAGCTAGGAGAAGTAAAGTTGTGGAGAAGAAAAGTGTAGGAGTTGGAAGGAGATTTAAGTTAAGCATAAACTTAATGGTATCTCAAAACCAATTAAAAATCAGGAACTCTAATGTCTAATCTAGCCCTGCTCTCTGTCAGTTTGAAGCCATTCCCTGGGTCCTGTCCCTCCAGGTCCTTGTCCCAAGTCCCTCTCCAACTCTCCTGGAGCCCCTTTAGGCACTGGGAGGGGCTCTGAGGCCTTTCTGGAGCCTTCTCCTCTCCAGATGAGCACCCCAGCTCTCTCATCCCGTCTCCAGAGCAGAGAGGCTCCAGCCCTTGGAGCATCTCCTTGTCCTTCCATTTAGTGCTCCAGCTGTTTGCAGCTGGGTGGAGCACCACAAACACAGTTCAACGAGGGGGTCACCTCCACCTCCCTCATTCCCAGCCCAAGCCACACTCTGGGAAAACTGAGGAATGCTCCTGGCTGCCTGTGATCTGTCTGCAGGGACATCAAACCAAAGGGAAGCTTCTTATTGCTGCTGTGCCCTTGGTAAATAAGTTATATTTCTCAGGAATTTCCAGATAAAATATCTTCTCCAAGACAGTGGACAACAGAAGAGTGAAAGTGTTTCACGGGAGGAACACAATGTACATGAAATTCATTACACCATGAAAGTTTGATGTCTTCCTTAATATCATACTGAGGTTGAACTGGGTTTCGTGGTGATTTAAGCAATATACACCCACTTGAAAAAAAAAAAAAAAAAGGATAACATCATCTTGAGTGACTTAAATTTACAAAAGTGAAGAAATTAGCCAATCCCATTGTACGGATCATTTCTCAACGTTCCATTTAGCTTTTAATTACCCAACAGACTGTAATGGTTGCTCTGGAGCTATTACACTCCATTGTGTCAATTTGGCTGCTACAAATGCACAGCACAAAGTCCTCAAGCTAAAAATCATTATGAAATTATTGTTGAAAAAGATTGTTGGGCATGTGCAATAGCTCACTTTTGAACTCCGATGTTTTACAATTTCTCTTTTTTATAAATAGCTGGAGCAATTAGATGCTGTTCTGGAGCTATTCAAAACCTTTCCGTTTTGAGATCCAAAGCATTTCTTGAGTTACAGAACTGTAAAATTTCTGTTAAATTGGCAAAGTTCTGTTTGCAGTCTGTCACAGCCTCATATTTTCTCTTTACTTCTGTATACAATCTATTCAAGTAGTACTTTTTACACAATGTTCCATCAGAGAAAACATCAGAAAATATTTTAGAAAGTAAATGAAATAAATCTTCTAAAAAAATTGTGTCTGCAGAAGCTACAAGATAATAAGAAACAGATGCATGTATGGAAGAACAGAACTCGAAGCATTAAGTAGCACACACCCAGCCTTGCCTGGACACGAGATTAAATAGGGAAAGAAAGGATTTAGGAATTTGGGCATGCAAAGAAAATTGAGGCTTCATGTAAATCAGAAGCCCAAAATAACAAGGAATTTGCATTGGTGGGATTTGCAGAGAATGAGCAATTAAATGGTTCACAGATTTGAGAGAAAGCTGCACCTAGGTGAGAATATCTCAGCATATTTGTGCTCCCCAAATCAGGGCAATTCCAGCTGAAAGCACAGGATAGACTCAGCCTGGGATGGAGCCTTGTCAAGGACACAGACCAGGGCTTCACAGAGGAACAGTTCATCACACAAATCAAACAGTCACTGCCTCACAGATCTTGCAGTGCAACTTAGAAACCAGAGTTTCCCCCTCCCAAGGATGATGCAGCCAAACAAGAAAGCAGAAGGAAATTATTCAGCTCTATTTGACAGCATATTAACTTGCTGGATCACGCTCAAACTTTCTTGTAGGCATCCCAGCACAGAGACACTTCCAGAAGGCGTTTTGTAGCACTAATGAGGCAAATTCACAGGATTCATTTTTTTTTTTCCTGGAATATAAATCAGGAGCAGCATAGGAATTAGCACAGGTGAGACTGTAAAAACAGAACAAGCAGGTGAGGGGCTGTGAAATGGCTGAGGGGAGCCAGGAGCTGATCGCTCCTTGCTGCCTCCATGATGGGAAAGGTCATAAATCTCCTCAAAAGTGAGGAAGAGGGAGAAAAACAGCAGGATGCAAAATGGGAGGGGAAAGGTCAAAGCAATATGTGAGAAGAGAGATTTTAGTAATGGAGATATGAGCTGTTAGAAGCTTTGACAAGAGTTTTGGATTTATGGAAAGGCTGTATCATCACAAGACTATTAAAAGCAAGATAAATTTGTAAATAATAGGCACAACAGAAATATGAGGGATCTCAGAAGATGACAGTAAGTAACTTCTGGCCAGTGCCATCCTGTGGGATAAGCAGCATGTTTACATTCTCTGGGGAGACAGCAAAGAATGAGAGGAAGAGGTGTGGTGGGATCTGCAAGGACTGCTATGGGAAGATAAATCTGATTTTTCAAAAGTGGATGACAAGCAGTTGATATGTATCAGAGATTTAGAGGAAAGGCAAAAAAGATACCCCAAGAAACAGGGATAAGGTGGGTGTTCTTTGAAAGGGTGATTACACTGATAGGAAATCAAGCGAGGGTGGTAAGGAAGCAGAAGGGGTTGAGATTTCAAGGAGGATATGTGCTAAAGCATCCAAGGAGATTACCACTCCTTTTGTAACTTGAACTGGTGTGAAGGACCAATAGCAAAAAGCAAAAGATCAGATAAAAGAAGCCTCTGTGTTATCAGCTTTTATATAAAATTAACCTTTGATAAGTTGTGTACTTAAAATAGTAGGAAGTTCTCAAAATTCCTCTGTATTTTTTCCTGTAGTTGAGTATTAAGAAAACCAAAAGCAGCATAAAATGTTTGGAGAAGGATCATGGAGAATCCCAGGATGGTTTGGGTTGGAAGGGACATTAAAGCTCATCCGGTTCTATCCCATGTCATGGGCAGGGACATCTTCCACTATCCTGGGTAGCTCCAAGTCCTGTCCAGCCTGGCCTTGGACACTTCCAAAAAGGCACAGAAAGCAAGTCCTTGGAAAGGGCTGAAAGAGAACCTCAAGTGTGAAATGGACACAAAACCAAGGAGCAAACAGAGCACTGGAGGTGAAACATGGCTGGGCTGACAGGGAATCTTACTGGAACACCATCCTTTTACAACAGAGAAACTAATGCCGCCAAAAAATTAGGATATCAAGAGTTTCCCTTCCTAGAGCCTGCTATTTTAATGATGCTGACTGGATTCAAAAGATGCAAGTTCACCAGGAGACGGACACCTCTGTGGGCAGAGAACAATCCGGGTGTCTGCAAGTCTGCCTGAGAAACAAGTTGTTTGTAAGAGGTGGCTTTAAAAGGCTTTTGTTGGGGGGTGAAGTACCAATACAGTGGGATAGTCTATTCTTGTTTTGTCTCTTAAAATGGGAGAAAAACTAATCCTGCAATTCTGCACATTGTTTGCTGAACACAAAGTGCTGCACTCTCCCCAGAAAGCTGCTGATGCAGCACAGCTCAGAGCCAGGCACGGCACAGCTCCTCCAGCACAGAAACAAACATTCCTTCCACTGCTAGCTTCAGGAAAAATTAACAGCATTCCTGGGCAGCTCTTCAGCTGTCCAAAATATTCATTTTTACAGTCTCCTCTCTTCCTTTGCTTTCAAAGGAATTTTACCTCCTGGCTCATGCACCTACAACACAGTTTGGGATGTACCTCTGAGAGGCATTTATAACTAAAGAACAGGCTCGGCTTCTGTGCTCTAAACAAGTAAATAAGAGGGAATGAGAAAAAATAAAATTACATCTCAGAACATAAGAAGCAGCAGCATTTTGGTTATCAAGTACGAGAAGGTGCTCAGCTCAATGCAATGGAGAAACACCCAGTGAGGCAGCCCAGCCCTCCTTGTGCTGGTGAGAGATGTTGTGAGTAACAAATATAACCTGCAATGCTTTTTTAAGCCTCTACACTCCTTGGGTAAAAGTTAATTTTAAAAGGTTGATGTCAATGCCAAAAAAAAGCCAGGCCTTGCTCAAATAATGGCTCTTTAATGCTTAACTATCATTATTTAAGATACAGACTGCACAGCCTGGTTTTGCCATGAAATCTCACTTTTTTGTTTCATGGAAATCAAACAACAGCCTTCCCCCACTGTTGTAGGGCCCAATGCTGTCACCTGATCCTCTCACCATTGCCAATAGCTGACTGAATGAGATTTTCTCCCTGAGGGGCTCAGAAGAGTCTCACACATTTCTGTCCTCAGCACCAAGCAGAAGCCACAGCTTGGAACTGATGTACCCTGGGAGGAAAGAGAATCTGCTTCTCACTCTCCTGCCCATCTCACATCACCAATCCAACCTGCTGATGCTGGGGGTTGTCTGGCACTCATAAACACTTCACATGGCTTCCCAAATTAACGCTTCTACAAATATTCTAAACATGATTTTACTTTCTTTTCATTTAAAGGAAAAAAGAAAATTAGCTTGTTTACAGACTACCTCAGTATATACTTTTTAGGTATGTGTCAAAAATATAAAAAAGAAACCTAGATCGAGTCTTTAAAATGTTGTGAAGTTATTTCACAAGATCTGGAGGATAGCATTGAACATCTTTCAGAAACTCTTGATTTAAATAAAACCTTTTCATAGTAATGGCAAATGACCAGTAAAGTTTTACGAGCATCCATCCAAGTGACCCCTAGAAAACCCAACAGAACTACAGCACAGGTGCACTGAGAGATTCAGATTTCTTTGAGAAGGAGGACTGAATCCACACCCTGGATGACACTGGGGACCCAGGAAGAATAATTCAAGATTGAATAGAAAATGGCACAGCATGATATAATTTTAATTGCATTTCCCACAACATTTCCTGCTCTAACATTAATGTTGATCAGTTAAAAGCCAGTTAAAAATCCACATGAAAGTTCAGTGAGATGCACAATCCTTCCTCATTTCAGCCCTT
Source organism: Motacilla alba alba (assembly GCF_015832195.1). Classification (NCBI taxonomy): domain Eukaryota; kingdom Metazoa; phylum Chordata; class Aves; order Passeriformes; family Motacillidae; genus Motacilla; species Motacilla alba. The sequence continues at coordinate 12,714,158 of NC_052029.1, read as the reverse complement.
AAACTACTGTTCCATTTTTTTGTAAAAATGTCATTACCACAGTACCTGTACTGAAGAGAAAGTGAAAAAAATTCTACTTATAATCATACATAGCATGATTAGGGCAATTCTGGATTGCAAGTGATACACAAAGCTCACAATAAATAATGCACACAATTTTTAGATTAGCACTAATGCTGACAGCATTTAACTTCAGCACTGCTGCAAGACTTTGATCTAACATCAATATAACTGACTGCAACCCTTTTGCTTAATTGCCATCTATAGAAAAAATCTAATTAGACTAAGAAATATTAAAATAGTTTTAATGGTTAACATAAAGCTTCATGAAAACAATCACTGCTGGTTCAAGGACACAATCAATACCCCTGGTTTGAAAAATATTGTGGTTGCAATTATAACTAGACTGGCATTCAATCCATCCTCTCCCCTTTTTCATAAAAATCAGTATCTTGAAGAATGTTCCTATGGCACTACATGCACTGTAATTTTTCACTCTTTCTCTAAATCTCAGAAAATGTGCTGTAGATGGCCCCAGGAGCAAACACAGCAAAGATGAAGTAAAACTCGAAAAGGAGCTGTCTGGTTTAATCTATGAATGTTCACAGCAAGGGCTTCGTGTAAGAAATTTGTAATCAGGATTTCCACAAATGATGGTGGCAAGGTTTCATTGGAACTGGTGTTCTTGTCATCTGCAGAGCCTGTCACAGCAGCCTGTGAGCATTAGCTGTTGCTGTGATTTGAGAATCCCCAAGCATCCTGCTTCTCCCCAGTGCCCAAACACACACACCAGATCTTCCTGCTCAGAACCACCCCAGCTTAATAGCCACGCATTTGTTATGCTCTGCAGGGAGAAGTGCAAGAGCTGCTGAAACAAGCTGCTGGAGTCTCAAAATGCTAACCAAAGCCCCACCAAATGAAAGCTGTCCAGATTACGAGTTAGTGTGTCAATTAGGAGCAAACTCCTCACACAGTGATGGGTAGGTGAGGGAGCAGGGGAACACCTGGGAAGGAGCATGGGCTGTCAGAGCTTCTAACAGGGATGACTTCACTCTGGGTAAACAAATAACACTGACACGCTGGGTCTTGTTTCTTAAGCACATTTGTGGAATAGAAATACCTCAGAAGCAGGAAAACAAAAGCTATCCTCCAGCTACCCCGTTTCTCAAGCCTTTAATTTAATTTGTATCCAATTACTCCAAGGCAATTAGCTTTACAAGGAACAGGGTGAAATTCTCATAGAAATTTCAGTCAGCCCAGGATGTTTCAGCAGATCTGCCTGGTGCTGACTAATGACAAAAAAGAAATGGGGAGCTACAGTTATCCAGGGTCCCCTGACTGAATCACATCCTGGTGCTGATTCTGGTCCACGGCACTAGAGAAGAGATGCACACAGCTTCACCTCTTCTTGCAATTGCCAGACCCCAAACAACAGTCAGTTAAAAACCACGCTCTACTAAATGACAAAGTAAGTCAAACAAGGATAATAAAGTTAAACTGGTACAAAGAAGAGGAGAACCAGTTCCTTTGTGTCCTCCTTGCATCAGCCAAACCCTGCAGGCAGTTTCCAGCCTAGTTTTCAGTGATGTTTTCTCACCTTTTATTCTTTCCATTCTCGAGTTTTCCTGGTGTACAGGCTGTGTATGAAGATGTTCAGAAGCATCATCTCCCAAAGCACACTCACCACAGGGGGTGATCACACATTTTCATCCAGAGCAGCACCTCCCTACCCAAGGCAGCTCTCCTCACTGTCCTGTTTGTGAGAGACTTCAAAGCTTGCTCTGACAATAATTAGCACCCTGAGATTATCATCATCCTAAATGGGAGGGATTCGCAGTAACAGAGGGGAGCCAAGATGACCAAGGCACCTCAACCCTCCTGGGACATGCTGTGCCAGGCCCAGCTGGTACCAGCACCAAGGAAGAGGAGCAAGCAGCACAACTTCCCCATTTCCCTAGCAAAGAGCTACAGCAGAGAATCGTCACTTTGTGGGGATCAGTGGCGTCCAGGGAAGAAGCAGAAGAGAAAAGGAATTAGGCTGGAATATGAGGTTTGACCTCAGATTCACAAGTGAATCTCTGCTTGCATTCAGGTCACACCAGCTGGGTCAACACAGAAAATACAGCCACCCTTTGCCCAAAAGGTTTAATATTAACACCACTGCCATATAATATGTTGTAACTTCATTATCCTGGCATATTAAAACAGGCCGTTTAGCTGCAAAATCTGGGGCTTGGACAGTAATTATTACCTTCTCAACATTTCACAAAAAAAAACCAATTAAAAAATGGCTTGCAAATCAATATGTGAACACTTCGACACCACACATAAAATGCTCTTCCCCAATAATTTCTTGCTATTTTACAATTTCAGCTTTGGGTGATGTGTGTAGGGGGAAAGGGGAAGGTGGAAAGCAGAGATGAGTTTTCTATCAACGATTCCCATTAGCATTGATGGGAATTGCACCCATAAAGACTCAGGTCACTGATGCTTTTCTTTACTCATTAGGTAATTTCCAGCATTGTATTCTTCTAGTTTCTGCTCTCTGCCCTGTAATTTCCAATGCAGTGTTTAGATCCTTCCAAAAAGCTTCATTGTGTGCTGGCTGCCCCTTGCAAGTAAATAGCACTGTGATGAACTTAGGAATATCTACTTCTCCCATAATTGGTTGGTACCAGTCAGTGCAGTCCAGCAACAGAAAAAAACAAGGAAAATACACTGCAAAATATTAGCTGATTCAAATACTCCCTGAAAATACAGATATTCCACTATGTCTTCTCATTACCAGCAAAACACTAAGGAAAAGTATGATTTTCTGTCATCAAAAATAGCTGTGCTGAGCTTGAAAACTAAGGAACAAAGGCCTGTATGTACTTTACTCATTCTGGGAGGGGAAATAAAATAACATCTGTCTCTTCTTCTCTCTCTGTAACATCAAGGAAAGTTGTTCAGAGACCTCATGGACAGCACCAGATATGGTGTTCACATTTCAACTGAATGCCCATAATAAAATATTTTGCCTGCAATGAAATCTGAACACCATTCGTTTTTCTCTTGATTTATGTATTTATTTTTAAAGAATCTGACCCTCTGTTTCTGTAAGAAAGCCTAGTGCATCATGTCACATACCAGGGATTACCGGATCAGAGAGAAAGGGGCTGTTCTTTCTAAAATTCTGAATATTGTTCATTAAGAGAACACAAAAAACTCAAGGTAATACATGATATGTGCAAATTGCACTGATATTCCAGGATCAGCACACCTGGGCTTCAAGTCTACCACCCAAATCAATCACTGCTGATAATCATCCTTCAACAGAGCAATGGAGATCAATTTTGATCTGTTAAGTGCTTTTGCCTTACTTTATTACACCACTGTCTCCTAAAAAAGACAGATACTAAAGTATTTTAATAGAAATTATTTGACACAGCTCTTATAAATTCCATAAAATAATTATCCTTGTGTTGCATGTAGGAGTCAATTTTGTTAAGTGAGAAGATCACGGGACTGAGAATTGCAAAATGTGATTTCTAACCTTGTTTCTGCCCCTGATACTAACTAAGTGATTTTAGGCTAATCACTTTTATCTTTCTGTGCATCAGTTTTCTCATTTTGATATTGGAATTAATAACCTGCATCTCGGTAAAGACTTTTGAGGAATACTGATGAAAAGCATTAGATATGAATCAGGCCTTATTATTAATAATAGGAAATTGCTTTGGGATCCTTGGATGATAAGTGCTATTTAAATTCAAAGAAAATATTGGGACTTTAATTGCTTCAATCTTTCACATCAACCCCAGTTTTACTTACTCACACACTGACAGGTAAATTGAACTCAAATTATATCAGAGTGGATACACAAAGATATAAATGTATGGGCCCCTTGCATTATTGCTGTCGCAGCTTCCAAGGCTTTGGAACACCTGCTTTGTGCTGCTCAAGATCCCACATGGCAAACATCCAAATCTCCTGCTGCTGCTGGGATATTGGGTATTAATGGAAATGCTGAAATCCCCAAATTCTTTCAACAGCCCAACTTCAAACCTCCCATTTATGAGACGGTTTATCAAAGTCATTACAATTGTGATGAAACCGCTGTTGTTTTGAAATGATATAGGGAACAAAATGTCATTATCAAGTAGCTTCACTGAGGGAAGATCAGAGCCACAGTCTATTAAAGTATTGCCATTGATTTATTCACTAATGTGCCCTATATTTTCATCTGCAAAAGCCTTTGTAAAACCCAGTGTCTATTAGTGCAATTATCCCACATAACTGCTCTGCAGGGCACGGCTCATTATGGTTCTTTTTTTTTTGCTTTTAGTGCTGAATGCTGCCAGCAGCATCCGGGTACAGGAGAGGCTTCAGCAGGTGGGGACAGTGGGAAAACAGCTCCAGCACCAATAGAAGCCTCACCCACTGTCTCCATAACCAGCTGCAGGGAAAACAACTGTAAACTGATATTATCATCCCAGCAGCGCCCGTGACAGAGAGACGGGCAACAGGCATGAGATGAAATGCAAAGAGTTCTGTTCAGGCACAAGGAGTTTTAACATGGTCCTTGACTGCCAAGGTAATCAAACACTGGAGAAGGCTGTGGGCTCTCCACCCTCAGAGATGTTCAAACCCTACCTGAAGAGAGCCCTCACGGCCTGCTGGAAGTGTCCTGCTTTTAGCAGGGGGTGAACTCCACAGGAGCCTCCCAGCCTCATCCACCCTGTGATTCTATGACTAATAATAATTCCTCTCAGATCACCAAGCTGTTGATGTGTGACCTGTATTATTCACTGCTGGAAATTAAAGAGAGCAGCTGCAAACACTTACAACCTGGACTGGATAGAAGAATATGTCCCCTAATAAAGCACTGCAGAGAAAACTTTGTTTTTCCTGTTTACTCATCTTTCACCTGATGGAAGTAAAGGATAAACATGGCTCTTTTAAACCAGCCTAATTCTGGCAAGACAGCAATGACTGACTTAATTACTAATCAGTTTGCATCAGAAATTAGCAGGCCAAAAGCAGAGTGCTGCATTAGTCACGCAGTTTAATACCCAGTATTTTTGGTATTTCAGAAATATCTCTTTTCCTCAGAATTATGCAGCCAGAGCCCATTACTTTACCATGGTGTTGCCTCACAGGAACAGTATTTCTTCATTATAAACCAAATTCCAGCCTGGGAATGAGAGGAGGAAGCCTCCCTGGTTACCTGAGTTTCTATTAATGACTGCAGAAAGCCCAGGCAGCTTCTTCACACCTCTGAGAAGCAAGGAGAACTCCATGGGAAAACAGGAACATGCTTTGTTTTGTTTAATAACTAACCAAATCAATTTGATGAGCAGTGATGGCCTTAGCCCCAGCACTTGTGAGGAATTCACAAGCGACCTGTATTTATGGCCTACAGCAACACTCCTCCAGCAGGGAGGGCTCCAAAGCAGGAGCTGAATTTTCACTCATAGCTGCTTCTCAATGGGGAAGAAAGTGAAAGTCACTAAGGAGAGGAATTTAGGTAAAAAGCTCCTTTTCTCCTCCCCAAGAAACATTAATTATTCTCCTTTTTGTCATTATCAAAATGTCATTTCTGCTCAGTGCAACTTCCACATTTCAATGGAAATCACTTTGGAGTTCAGGACTTGTGTATTTGGACCTTTTTTTTTTTATAGTTTAAGGTGCTTCGACAACAAAATCCGCAAATCAAAGCCAACAGACTCTTTGGGGCTTGAACTCCATGCCCTGTACAAGATCTTAAGTACTGCTAACATCCATTTCATTTTCCAAAACAAATTTAAAGGGGCATGCATTTGTGGAGAAAAGAATAATGGTTGCCAGTACGGAGTCTCCATATGGAAGGACAGGGACAATGAGAAGTGCATTATTTAAAAATACAAGAGGGCTGTGTTCCAGCCATAGTCAGGCACTATAAATATTTCAGCTACTTTTATAATTGGGTTCATTTAAAATACTATCTACTCCCAAAAACACTGCATTCAAAATGCATTGTGCAGAATAACTATCATTTGTTTTGGTCACATCAAAATATCACTCAAAAAACCATTAGGGATTCTTTTTTTTTTTTTTTCTGGCTGTGATGCTGTAAAACAACATCTCCCCGAGACCAAAAAAAATGATGTTGTAGAACATATAATTCATCTTGCCTCTGGATAAAATGACTGCTGTGAAACAATCCAAAAACTTTCAGCAGGGAGATAAAACAATGTATATTTTTGCCAGAAAACCCAAGTTGCCTGACAGCACCTCATCGTAGCCCAATGGTTAAATCTCAAAGAGTCCCCTGGATAATGATTTTTGTTTATCCCCCTAAGATAAGGGTAATTATGCAGTATTTTTAATAACAATGGCAAAAATATTGCATAATATTTACAGTATCATGGCAATAGCAAAGAAAGATACAACTCCTGTACAACAGCACTAAACTTTACAGAACTGTGCAATAAAGCCTTTTCATTGAGTTCTTTGAATTTCTAAGTGAAAATGTGAAGATGGATTTTATACTGTTCTTCCTTAGTGTGTATTTGCATTTAAGTTGCATTTAATATTTTTCTGTAAGAAACCAGCAACGAGGGAGACTGGCATTCTGAATCTGTATGAAATGGGATATCCAATGGTGTTTTCTTTTTGTTTGTTATTTTTTAACTCCCCATGACTTTACATAAATAGGAGACTTTGCGGTTTGGATGCTATGGATTGCAACACAGCAAAAACCAGTCAAAAATGAGCAATTCCTCACAGAGGCTTCCAAAAGAAAGGGTTTGTTCTGCACAAGGCAGAAGTGTTAATATCCTCTCCACATTCCATCCCCCTCAGATTTTATCAACCATGAATGTGAGAAGCAAGAACACAGAATAATCTCCCAGGATTAACCCAAACCTTGGCTAAGGGGACAAACCTGAAAACTCCCTCACACTTTTTTCTCCCAAACCGAACGCGGCTGATCCTTTTCCTTGTGGGATGAGCCCACCATTAACATCAGCTTTTGTACGTGTGCCAGCTCTGCTTTTTTAACACTTTTAGCTTTTGGTCTCAGTGACAGGCATATCTTTCACCATCTCTAATCTGGGAAGCTTTGCAGAATTAAGTTAAATGTGATGGTGAGCAGCATTATGTACAGCAGCAGCTTTGTGAGGTGTTCTGAACAGCAGCCTTCAGGAAACAGCTAAAAAACTTCTTCACCAACAGAAAAAGAAAACTTTTGAAGTTTGAGGGTTTTTTTTCTAGAACTAGAACTGTGGCAGGCTGAAGTCACCCCAGAAAACATAATCCAGGCTCCAGTTTGTGCCTCTGAGACCTAATGAGGACAGGCATATGTTCTCTCCATGAATTGTTCCAATCCTCCTGCCCTCCCACTCACCTGCTGATCCCAGGAACTGCCTCTGGTGCTGTGGCCAAGCCCTGGCTGGCTGGGGACACCCCCTGTCCCCCAGCAGCTCCCCAAACAGCCTTTGTCAGTCCTGCTGCCCCAGCCAGCTGTTAGGCAATGATCAAAATCAGCCAATTATTGCTCCAGCCAAGAAATATTCTTCCACCAGGAATAAGAAATCACCTCCATATTGCCAGTCCCAAAGTAGGCAAGGAAAATTACGTTCATTAAAAAAATCTTTCCATAATGACATCCTTCCTATCAAAAAGCTCAGGGATGACCGACCTTGGTATCCAGGATTAAGGCAGCATTATTTTTCTTGATTACCAGCAGCAGAAGAGTGGGGAAATTATAAAGCCATTGAGAGGATTAATACAGCCCTGATCTCTCTCTCCTGGCTCTTTATCTCAAGCGATTAAAGTTCTTCAGGAAAAAAACCCTAAAATAAAACAGCCATGGAGCATACGCCTGCTGCCATGGAGAGAGACGGCATCAGCTCCCCGTGACAGCCAGGAGGGCAGAGGTTAATTATGCATTCTGTATATGGCTTTAATCACTTTAATCAGATCACCACTCTGCTCCATCTCAGGCTGTAACTTCCTAAAAGAAAGAGAAGCCCTTTGGGTCTGGTAGTGTTTGTTTTAGGCCAGGGGAAGGGAGGAAGAGGATGGGACATGCTGCATTAAGCACAAACAAAGCCGGGACAAGCCAGACACACAGACTGAGCCTGGCCATCGGTGTGAGCAGGGCCAGAGTGGCACTGAGAGGTCACACGGGGGACACAAGGTCCCTTCCTGCTTTAGAGACACCCAGAGAGTTGCCCCAGACTCTGGAACAAAGCATGGCCCCAACACACACCCTGCATGCTCCTCCCCACCTTTGTCTCTGCCTCCAGAGCCTGATAGCCCAGCAAAGGCCAAGAAAAACAAGGGAACAATTGCACAGCACCAGGAAAAGCCACATTAAGGGAGATGGAACTGACTGGCTGGGAATCACGGGAGTCAGAGCTCCGTGCCCAACGCGGGAACTAAGGATGGCTCCTTTCAGAACTTCGGCTGGGGTTATTATCAGCTCTGCTCAGGGTTTTGTGCTTGCATCTTACACAGACAAACCTCTCATTTATGGGCATTTGATTTGAAAAGAAAGAGCAGAATAGGCCTTTTTTTTTAACATTTAATTAAGGAATATTGGCCCTCAGGAGGAAGGGAGGAAGTTCCACTCCATGGAATGGAGTGGGAGAGAGAAATTTGTCTTTGTTCCCTTTGGAGCATACAGAGACATTGTTATATTCTACTTAAAATATTTTCAAACTGGGTGGCATGAGGAGAGTGTTCAGGCTTCTCCCCAGCAGCCGATATTTATTGCAACATAAAAAACGTCAAACATGGATGGGTTCTAACTTTGAACAAAGCAATCCCTGAGCCAAACTGATCCTCATTACACGGCTCCCTCACATCGCCAGACACGACTTTAACACAAGGCCACACTTCCCCTGCCAGATACAATTTCCAGGTTACTTCACTTTTATATTGGGAGGCAGAAACCCAAGGACATCATTCAGTCCCAAATAAGCTCCTTTTTACAAAAACATCCAAAATATTTGACAATTCTTGTGGGCTCCTCTGCAGTGTTTTATTGAGCAAAGAGAATCTTTAAAATAAATCTATTTCCTTTCATAGCAGCCCATAAATACTTCTCTATATAATGCTTTGGATATACCTGGCTATACACAAGGGACTCTAAAAGTGTTGGAAGATAATTTATTAATTTTATTTTTAAATCCAGCCATCTGGAGCTATAAAAACATTTAGTGAATTACATAATAAGACCAATACCTAACAAAATCCTCCCATGCCTGCCCAGAGAACTCCATCATCCAAAAACCCAACTCATTCTTAATCCTAAAGCTGTCATATTCTGTTGGTCCCAATTTTTGCAAAAGCCCACGTTGAATAGCTTTTATTCCTCCTTTTAATTCGTAACCAACCTATATATTTTACCTTGAAAAATATCAGCTGTAATCCAATAAAGACCTAAATAAATAAAAATCATGTTTTGGAGGCGAGGAAACAAGGAGGAGGAAGGGAACCTGCCAGAGACAATTTCCTGTGCCTTCTCAGAAACACCTCTGGCCTCAACATCTTCCCATGCACAGGTGGAGAGTGAGGTTTTTTTAACAATTATGGAGTACCCAGGTACCCAAGGGGGTATAAAACAGACAATGTCTGCTCACTCTCTGACCAAGTATGAAAATGAATGCTAAGAAGAGGAGACAGCATTTTAGCAACAGATTTCTACAGAAGGAGTTCTCACTGTTATAAGGAAGGAAGTTTGATCCATTTTAGAATAGAGTTTGTCACCTGTGCGTTTTTGAAGCCAAAAATCTGAACCAACTGGAAATGAAAGATTTAAAATCTAGTTTTTAACATTTGTTGATTAAAGAAAGGATTTGATTTTCCAACGAAAGTTGTATGATGAGAGCGTTGGTCTCCATTTGATCCCCAGAGCCTGGGGAAGCTCGCAGAAAGGTATCAGGATAATTCCAGGGTTCTCTCAAAGCCTGAGTTAATAAAGACAGGGTCACTTCCAAATGTCACCATCTCTTTATTCAACAAGCACCACTGGAGTTCTAAGATAAAAACAGCCAGCTCAAAGGTTTTGCAAGTTGATATTATCACTACCAGGAAAATCACTTTGGAGCTTAGCAAGTAATGAAACACCTTTCAAAAGCAACTTAAGAAGAGGGGAGGCCATAGCAGGGAAAACAACCTTGTTCTTTGGGCAAGAGGCTGTTTTCAATAAATAAAACAAACGGCAGAACAAACCCTATTGCACAGAGAATGACCTTTCAGCAAGTCTAACCTCAGTTCAGTGTAAAGGAAATTAAAGTCTCTAGTACCGATGCAGGCATAGTCAAGAGCATCTTGTGCTGGCAGCAAGAATTCCTGTTGCTGCTTTACTCCTGACCTTTTGCATCCAGTAGGAGAAACAAGGAGAGAGAAGGGAGCCCATCTGGATTTCCTGTAGACAACATGTCTGTTCACATACATCATGACCCAGGTGGTAAATAAAGAAACCTTGGCAAGTGGTGGTAAGCAAAAACATGCTGATAGGATTTCTCCAGGAGAGGCGGCAGCAGCTCTGAATAAAGTCCCCATTCTCAATAATCTGCTCGTTGTCTCTGGGGGAAATCAGATTTAACATTTATTTGCCCTTTGGTTACCAGAGGAGCAGACTGACTGCAGACTGTCCTTTTCCCCAAGCCATTACTAAAGTGGCCTTTCAAAGCTGGCTCCTCTAAGAAACTTTCATCTCTTTAGATGACATTTCTCTGAAATGCTGCCTGTCCATTAACACAGGACTGGAAGCTGGCCCTGGCAGGAGATCCCTCCTTCCTGCAGTTCATTGTCTGCTGCAATTTACTCCCTTCCTTCAACTGTGTGCTCTGGACATTTCTTCATCTCCTTCCACACCTCAGCCTGTGTGAAACACCACTACAGTCACCCTCAGACAGACCCCTTCCATCAGTAATTTCTGAATCCTTTGAGAAATTATAGTTATGAAGAGGTAGAAGAACTTTTGGAATATTTTCAAGATAGTTGTGATCAGTAAGTGCTCCAGGTTAACAAGACAAAGGAACCCACAATGGATACATCCCTAAGAACTCATATTTTAGGAATAAGATTCCTCAGTTCCTGTATTAAGAATCTGCATGGAAAAAAAAAAAGCCAGAATAACACGAACTCCCTTCTTCACAGAAGAATTCCTCTCAAATATTTATCCCAAAGGTGCAACACCTAACAGGGACTTGGGATGACACTAAAATAAGAGTGTTACTGCATCCACAGCACAGCAAACTGTCTTCTCATGGTAAATCCACTACCCCTTCATAATCGTCACAGATACTTTTGGCAAAGCCATGGCAACACCCAGGCTGCTGAGTGCTCTGAGAACAAAGCACATCTGCACTGTGCACCCAAACCAGGACAGTCTGGAACTCAGTCCTTCAAATACACCAAGAAATTCTTCCCTGGGAGGGTGGGGAGGCCCTGACCCAGGGCGCCCAAAGCAGCTGTGGCTGCCCCTGGATCCCTGGAAGTGTCCAAGGCCAGGCTGGATAGGGCTTGGAGCAACCTAGGACCGTGGAAGGTGCCCCTGCCCAGGGCAGGGGCTGGAACTGGATGATCTTTAAGGTCCTTTGTAACCCAAACTATTCTGTGATTCTTTGATGAGGCAGCTTTATATCTCTTGCTGCTTAAATAAAGTTCATTTTTCTTAACATGACAGTTTTAACCTCATTCAACTGAAAGTTCTGTTCAACAGTATTTAATAAACCCAGTACTACCCAGAGACACATATACTACATAGAAATGATACCATTTATAGGACTAAGTTATATGGCACATTTTTCAAAGTCAGTGATTGGTGACAGGCTTGCTTACTGCTCATTAATAAAAAATAAAGGCATTGCTGCTGCTGGATACTACTAAGGTTTCTTGTTTACTTTTCCTTCCAATTACTGTAATTGACCTATAACTCACTGGAGTTCTGGGCATTTATTCTAAACTTTGCACAGAATGCAGCAACAATCCTTCAGCATGGCAGCTAAATATGTCAGGATTAACATTCTGCTAAATATTCCAAGAGAAATTGCACTAGTGTTGTAAGCTGGGGGTTATGAGAGGTGTTATGCAATTTGTGGATTCTGATCACATCTGGGACAATATTAAAGGGCAAGTAAAGATCTATCACAAATCTGTGTTTATCTCTCTGCTAAGCCAAAAATAAAAATCCGACCAAATCTCAAAGTCTGGTTTGGGAAAGAATTATGTAATAGTCTGCTGTATTTCCATAAGTTTATTTCATTTGATGTTAAGCAAAACACCAATAACCTAAAGTAACTCTGCTTGGTACAACCACAGGGTGACGAGACCCTTTGATCACTCAGGGACATCTTCCACCCCTGCTTTCTGCAAAGTTTATTCTCATATGGGAACTTTAACATCAATTCCTGCCTTCTAGAAAGATTTCCTTTTTTTTGATCACCAGATATAAGAACCCCCTGAGACGTGCTTAGACAAGCGACTGCAGATGAGATTGTCTTGAAAATCCAAACTAATTTTAAGCACAGGGAGCAAAAATCCTCTCAGCACAAGGACTTGCAGGGTGCACCACGCAGCTGTTGGGCAACGGCCTCCAAAGCTCCACAGCCAGAACTTGTCTGACAGCTGTGGATTACAAACCTCCTCCAAAACTGGCCTAGCAAACATCTACACTGCACCCTGCAACCCCTTGGCAATTTAGTAGCTGCCTCAAATTGTTTTTCAAAGCAGATCTTTCCCTTTGCATAGCGATGGAATAAACACAAACTCTTCTAATTCAGTAATCAGGACAGATAATTACATCCTCTTAATTGTTTTCTTTTTCCAGCTTAGGTTCATGTTGATGGGAGATGGTAAAATTAGTCCACGAGCCATCTGAAGTTTGCCACTTGCTGATTAAAGCCTTAATTGATTCAGAATGTTTTACAAATCAATCTCTGAATTACTTCGGGATCATGGTGGCATATTGTAAAAAGGAATTCAAACGCACTCACACTCCCCATGTGAATGAGAATCACATTCCCATAAATCCTTAACTGCATAAACAACTTGGTTATGTTGTTTCAAAATTCACTGTTTGACAAATTCAGGGGAAAACAGCAGAATGAGAATTGTCTAAAATACAGCCTGCTGTGACTTACAGAGGATTCTCATTTCTTCTTAAGCTTACCTAGCAATGTTTGAATGGATTGCAATGATACAATCTTGAGGGGGAAAAAAGAGTAACGAATAGAACTGCTCCATCTTCTGCAAACTCATAAAACTGTGATCTACAACCCAGTGCATTCCAGGCCAGATGTGTTTTTCTGATTCGGTGCACTCCTTCTCTCAGTCAGGATCCACACTTTTCACTGAGATTTCACATTCCCTATCATGCAGTTCTGGTGAGTTTTGCATATTTCCAGGGACTGCTACCCAGGATTTCCTTCTCAAACAGAGATTTTAAAGTTCTCTTGGTGATCAAGGATGAAAAGCAGAGATATCTGACATTGTTCTCAACAGCTCATCAAAAGGAACAACTCTGGCTGTAAGGACAAGCCCCTTCCTTTCCAGTACTGAATTTGCAGAGGTCAGAGTGAGCATTAGACAACTTTGATGTCTCTCTTCCCCCAGAATTGATCATTCAGTTCGGCTCACCTTTGTCTCAGTCTAACCACAGGCTCACTACACTTGAGGACATGGAGACCACTTAAAACACCCCACTGTGCCCTTAAAACACAGAAAAAGAGGGGCCTCTGTCCTATATTTCAAGAGCTGACAGATTCCACAAAACATCCTATTTTTTATAACACGCCCTGTTTATAAAACTGTGTTCCCCCCCATTTTTGCAGTAGCTGTATCTGACAAACACAGCTGGAGGCTGAAGTGAGGTGGATTACAGAGGTATTCCAGCGTTTTTCCAGGGACCATTTCCTCTGGTGGGCAGCACAGACAAGGTTGGGGTTTGCTGTTTGCACTCATGGACAGAACTTTCTCCAGATCACACACCTTGATGCCTCACCATAAAGGTTGAATTTACTTTGGAAAATTCTTATTCAAAGATGCAACTGACAAACTTCTGCGGCACAAATATTACTCAGGTAATTCATATTCACTTCTGATAAATATTTAAAGAACATCACTCAGTTAAGGATGAGGATTTATGACAAACACACCACCTCCAGTATTAACACACAAATGAGGTTTGTGCTCCCCGTTCTGCTGCTGTGCTGGGCCATGAAGCATCTGTAAACGTGGTATTAAGGTACTAAAAAGTCATCAAAGTTGTTTGTGACGCTGTGAAGTGGAAGTGAAATCAAGTACCTGAGTCACACAAACCAAGGATGGACTCGTTAAAACCCAGTCTTTTAAAAATTGCAATAAAGTCTTGTCAGCTGCCTTCATAAACCTCCACTTGAAACACACAGAAAATAGCTTTATTGCTTTAAAAGTAGAAAAAAATATAGTTCTGAAAAGAAGCTGCCTTAAAGAACCAGCGTGTGCAAAGGCTGCAGGAAAACAGCTTGGTCATTATTCACAGTAAACTCATAACTTGTAGTTTTTAAGTCTCACAACTCGGAAATATTTTGACAAAATTAAAAACACCTCCTCTTGTATGTGCAAAGAAAGAATGAACCAAGAAAAACACTATCTACCTGCATCTGCTAGCCATAAACTCCAGATAAACAGTGTAACTTCATCCCTCTCACAGCTGCTGCAGCCTCATGCTGCCACACTAATTAGAGGTCTGTCACTTCTTCCATTACAAACACCCTCTGAAAGCATTTGTAACAACCTTGTAAAAAATGATTTATCTGTGAATTTTAAGAATTCCACAGTTTTCTCCACCTTTAAATCATTTTAAAAAGCCTTCCTCAAGTAGCCCGGCTGACTGCAGTGACACTGTTACAAGCCATAACAAAAATGCACAACCACCCCGGACCTGTTTGCTCAAAATGAATTCTGCATTATGCTCAGACACTCAGCAGTCACTACCATGTCCTAAAAGACCTGCCAGATTCCATATTTTACCCCATTAGCCTCTGAGGTGCAAATCCCCCTGTTCTGCAGTGGACACCCAGAGCTGTCAGCCACAATTTAATCAGAGTCTTCCTGTCCTCACCTCCCCTGGATCAGGGCTGTGTTTGCTGACAATGCCATGGCCCACTGTATTACTTTTAAAAGCACCCCAGGCCCTCCAGGTTAGAACACACCACATCAATCACATGAAAGAAATGATCAATATCCTCCCCCAAAAGCAAGTGGCAACTGTTAATCCAAACTCTGTTACGATGCTTTCAATATTAAGCAGCCTGGACCCATTTGCTGTGCTCACATTTCATACACGACACTTCTTGAGTTAAAATTTAGAGAAAAGCTAAATTTAAGTGTCATCTTGAGGGTGAAAAATCATAATATTGCCTTACTCTAATTCACTGATTCTTTCAGTAGGAAAAAATCCTCTTTTTAATTCCCCATAACATCTTGGGCATTGGCTATTTGCATTACTTGCCTTTCCACAGTTAAAGGGAAATGTTGAACATCTGGTTAAACCTCCTCTCCCTTAAAAAACACACCTGTTTCACTGACAAGCAATCCACCAAGCAATCAAGCTGAACAATTTTTAGAAAAGCTTTAAAAATACTTGCATGGTATAAAAATTTTTTTAAATCCTAGCAAGGTACAGATATTTGTCACAGAAGTCACAGAGCAGTTCCTAAGCTAACAAGGTTAGAAATCTGTGTTAGTGTAGTGGAATGAGCAGAATTCTCTATCAAATTTACCAAGGGAATACCCACAAGTGAAAAAATATTAATTTTATATGAAGAATCAATATGCAACAAAACCACTGACATTACAATGGCCACAAAATTAAGGTAAGCAGAAATATTGTCTGAAGGGGAAAGTACTCCTCAAATGATTAAACAAATGATCCCTGTTGCACCAAAGATAATAAATAATAATTGCAAAGCACATTTTTATAAATCTTCAGAATCAATCCCATGGTGTTTTACAGTTTAAGAGCAGATTAGATAGGTCAGCATGATGTTGGAGATCAATACAATAATAATATGTTGAAGTATAAGCAACCATACCAAATTCTATTTGAAAGTGTGAAATTGGTCCAAAAGTGATGAGTCCATAATCACAATATTCACAAGAAAACCAGCCCTCAGGCTCCAAGCTCACAAGCTATTTAGACCTATGTGAAAGCACTCTACACTTGTATTAAGTCAGCAGGGCTCAAAATGAAGACATTTAGTTTTCAGTTTTCTTTGTTTGCATGTGAAGTTTCCAGTTTAAATCACAGAACAAAATGAACCTTAGATTTTTCAGCTAAAAACCAACTCCCATATAACCTTTGCTTTGTGAGATGAAGATCACCAAAAGAAACTAAGTCAGTTTACAGTATTTCTTGGCCTTGCTCCAGGACAACGTGGCAAAGAAACATTTGTCATAATCACTTCCAATTGGGAAAGAACAGGAAAAGATCCTGTTAATGACCCAGCACTACCTGCACAGGGGACTCTGCAGAGCCATCTCTGCTCAGTGGCAACAGCCACAGACCTGGGGTAAAGTTCTGGATAAAACAGGAGTGAGATGCACCGAGTTCTCTGTGCAGGGGAATTCACAGCCTCAAAAGGGAGATATTTACTTCAACCTCCTTTGACACAATACACCCACTGGAATTATTTTGCTTGCTGGGGTTTTTTTGGTTGGTGGGATGGACTGGGGTGGTTGGAGGAGCGTGGCATGCCTGCAAGAGCCTCTTTTCATACCATTATCCTCAGCATATTCACTTCTTGCTTTCATGGGCCTTTTTAGCTAGCTTTTACTGACTTGATTTAATATTCATAATCACCTTGAAAAGGCCATCTGCAATTTAATCACTCACTACCAATTACTTTCTTTAATAGCTCTGACAGTATCACTCACAGATACCTGATAAATCCACAAGGATGGCTGAAGGCAGCACAGGCTTTGCAGTTACTTTCCCAGCATTTGCAGAAGGTACAACACTGCTGACTTTTTAAGCCTCCACCAAGTCTTTACTAAGTCAGGTTTATGAGCAGATCAAAATGCAGCCACACGGAGTGAAAAAGCAAAATTTTCTTTTATCCCTCCTTAGTGAGGAAGGAACGAGCAGGCAATAAAAAAAACCACCAGACACAGCTACTCTGCTTTCCCTTCTTTATCCAAGACATCTTCCACTGCAGTATTTTCCCTACACACAAACAGCAGAAGCTACTTTATCCTCAGCTTGGAGAGATATTTAACAGCAAACATGGCTGGACAAAATTTAGTAACAATTTTGCACAAATAGGGCCTTGGAGACCAGGACATTGTGTGCATTTTCCTGGTTGCTGTGCTCCATCTTCATCACAGGAAGCTTGCAGTCCTTTAAAGGCATGCTATTTAACAACGATGTTCTCTAGTATTAGAGGAGTTGTAACTTTGTTCACACATTCCATAGCTAGAATGATTTATCCACCCCCAAAAATAATCCATAATTCCAAAGCCTGCCTTTTTAAGGGCTTAAAAGTGTAGACAAAAGTCTGCACGTGAAAAGATAACAGTATTTCCATCAGTTTAGAGCACAGTCTGTAGGGAAAAAAAATCAAAATTTGGATTGCTCCGATGTCTAAACCACTCCCCAGCTGCTCACAACAATGTGTGAAACAGAGCAGGACAAAACCAAAGAATAACAAACATCCTGGCTTGGCAATTTACAGCTCCCAGGGTACAGCCAAGGGGACAGGAAATCAATGCAGCTTTTACATACATCAGGTGAAGCAACCCAGGTTATGGCCAGGTCTGAGCTTCTCTTCCTATTACAAATGGGGTAGGAAGGACCAATTATTCTAAATTACTTTAAAATTCATAGCAAGTCCTTACTAAAATCTAAAAAGAATATTTATAGCTGTATGGGTGACCTTGAATCCTGCCTGTCCTGACTCTCCAGTGCTTGGGTTGCAGTTGTAATCACTATTTCTCCATTTTTTTCCATAGCCAGGCTGTTGTCTGCACTCCCACAATTACTTGGACAAATCACGTCTCTCTGGCAGAAGGATGAGACAGGCATCCAAGGCTTTTCCATTCTTATTCAATTTTCCTGTTTTATGATGTATACTGAGAAGAAATTAAAAATATCTTTAATATGAAGAGCTTTAAAAATGATAACCCTCAAGCAACCATATGTCTGTGAAAGCTGGAGATGAAAATTAGCTTTTGTGAAGACGCTGGGAGGGCAGCTCTGGCACGCAGACCTTTGGCACGTGCAGAGATCTTCAGGATATATTTAGGCTTTTGCAGTAACTCAGTGCAGAACATACTCCACTAAACATCTGTTTTAACCATATTTACAATTCCTTATCTCTATTGTTTAGAAGAGATTTCAAGTTTGCCTAACACAACAGTTTGAAGAATGCTATCAAGTAGTTCCTAAAGTATTTCTTTTCCAAATTGAAGAGTCCTTCTAGAACTAAAAAAACCTCAAAACACCCTACATGCCGCAAATTCATCTGGTTCATAAGAAATAAAATGCTTGGCACTGTTTTCCTAAGCAAGAGCTTGGTATCTCTGCATTCTCTCACTCACAGATCAGCCATCTCACAACCATAGATCAGAGAATCACTGATTATCCTGAGTTGAAAGAGATCCACAAGGATCATGAAAGCCCAAATCTCGGATGTTTTCCTTTAAATGGGGTTGTTTGTTTTTCCTTAAAATAGCATATTTCAGCTCAAGCTCGCTTCAGTAAGTTACAGGTTCTTAGTTTCATAGTAAAAAGCACCTTACAAAGGGTTTGGCAACTTAAAACAAATGAAAATTATACTTTAAATACATTCCACTGTGTAAAGATGGGAATCAAAGCAAAATACTTCAAGTCAGCTCCTTGGAAAACTCCAGGAGTTTGGCACAGCAGAAGGAGACTTACAAGAAACCAGGAGTTAATGTTCAAAAGGGGTAAATTGATAGACCAGTCTCCAGTAGCTGTTCCTCCTAAAGCTTCAGCATTATGATCCTTACAGGAACTGAAATGCAAAGCCCTCTACAAATGCCTACAAATCACTGGGCTTCTGGCTGCTCTGGGAGTTTTTAGGCAGTGCAGTTGGATCTGGGGTGTGCAGGATAAAGAGATAAATAGTTCCAGGGAAAAGATTGTTTGCCAGACTGACAGGCCCAGGAAGCTGCCAACACTGAATGTTGTTTGACTTAAATCTTCTCCGTTTTATGATTTCTATTACTGTTATTATATTATTCATCCAGATACTCGTTTTTATGGCTTTATCAGTATGTATTAAAAAGCTTTTGCAAGATCCCACAGTAGTGCTTAAACTTACAAGTATGGACAGGAGCTACTACTCTCATGCCAACAATTAGAACTAATCATGAGCACAAAGTACTTACATGAGAGTGAGAAAATTAGTTCACTTATCACTGTACTGAAATGGAAAAGAGAAACTAAATAGAAATATGTTCATGATAGAACGTGGTTAAATTGGAATTGGATTATACTATCAATTTTAACATTCCTGCCCATGAAAGATGATTCAATCTCGAGTAACCAACATCATCTTTTTATGTTTGATCAAAACAATGTTTATTTTAACAGCTCCCTTTCATGTTATTTCGCTCTGAAGTATTAGTACAAGATTGATTGAAGAAAAACACGGATCAAAAATGAAACTTTCTTTGTAAATTCTACAGTATTATTTAAAACCACTGTAGGTGGACCAATGAGATTGAAAAGTCTGTCTGTTGAACCAGCAATACTTTTCTGTCTAGAAAAGTTTCCTGGCATTTCTCTTCTGCTGATCTTCCAACAAATCATCGCAGTTTGTTCAAGATGGCATTTTCCTGGATGGCATGTATAATTGATGGGTGTCACATTTTATAAAATGATTGCAAGGTAAATTCAATTTTCCCTTTTCCTTGTTTGTGTCCTCTAAGAATCCCTTATCTCCACATATCAATTACCAAGCAGTGACAGAGATAGGATACAAATCACTCCGATGAATGTAATAGCAAAAGTGATTAGAGATAGGGGGAGATTAATTGCATGTGTCAGATATAAATAAAGGGTTTAGGAGACAACCCAGGATTTGGAGCCTGTGTTTGTGTGCGCATTCGAGATCTCTCTCAGACACAGTAACCCCTCTAACCTCATAAACAGACAAGTGTAACAAGAAGCCATGTTAAAATAATAAGTTTGATTATAGAAACCTCAGCATTTGCTGTTTCTTCAGAGCAACATGCATAATGTATGTGCATCTGCTGAGGGAACAGACTCTCAGCTCGGGTGCAGTTCTGTGGTTTCACCAGCCAGTGAGGAGTCCCCATAACAACAGGGTTGTTCTCTTGCACTTGGGAGAAAAGGAAATAACTATTCTTCCCATAAACCATGCATTTAAAGCTTCATTACATTTGTTGATGCGATATGATGAAAATTAAGTGCCAGATATTTGAATAGGTTTTATGCTGATTTAGGCTGTTTCAGTTCTCTTTAATAGGAAGACTGAAATAATCTTACAGAAAGTTCAGTTTATCATCTTTCCATGACAAAAGCTACCAGCAGAGGAGACCGTGCTTGCCTGGGGCAGAGGCTGCAGCAGATGCACCATGAGTGGCACTAAGTTTTATCAAAAATAGTCCAGAGGAAGATGAAACTGGAGACCAACCAATATTTCTGCTATTTATCAGGAAGAGAACTGATAGAATATTAGGAAAAACTAAGAAAAAAAGCTTGAGCTGCCACAGAGGTTTCTTGGCTCACCTTTATTATTCCTGCAGTTTAGCAATCTATCATTTAAACCACAGGTTTTCTTTTCTATCTCTGCAGTTACAAGTGAACAAAGTTTTCCTTTAAGGAGAAGAAAGGCAGAGAATTATGGAAGAGATCTGGCTGAGGCTTCAGAAACCCTAACAATGAAATTTGGAGTCCAAGAAGGCTGATAAATCCTGAACATCATCTGTTACTTCTTTGTAATGCATATAAAATCAGTCTACACTGCAGTACAGTGTCACTTTTTGCAGTAGATAATAGGGTAAAGCACTGAGAATATCAGCCTCCACTAAAATTGCCAGCTCTGGATAAAGCTTAAACTAACATTTGTTCCAATATATCAAACCCAAATCTTTAACACTAACTCAATTTAGTCTTTTTTCTTACAGCTATTATTGTTATTAAAATGTGTTTGACTTAAATACATAACCATGCATTTGAGATGTGTGTAAATTGCACTCTATTCTCAAAGTAAGGAAAAAGATCCCCATTTAAAATGTATGTCCTTGAATACAGAGCAGCAATAGAAGAAAAAGCACTTTGACAGTATTTGACCAGGGTATTAAAGATGCCTTTTACACAGAATGTGTCCTTAGGGTGGAGTGTTAGACCCCAAACACTTCCACAGACCCCTTCAAATTAACTGGATAACTGAGGCTCGTTTTGTGTCAATCAAATGTTCAATGTCACTCAAAGCCAAAGGCTCACATTTACTCTTGGAACCCCACCAAGATAGCCTTCCTGGAAATCCTGTTGGACAAAGAGAGCAAAACCTTTGTGGAAATGGGGAAGAAATGTGATCCTTTCAAAGAGCCACTTAAAACCAGTTCTCAGAGGGCTGAGCTCTGCTCTGTTGGACTTCCCCAGTATTTGGGAAATCAGGTACAGTCATGGCACAGAAATGCAATTTCATCTCATCCCATATTCCTGCTTTTTCCCCTCACCAAAATAACACCAAAAGGTAAAAAAAAGCATCATAGAACCACTAAATTCACCTCCACAGCACTGACCCAGAGAGGCTAAAAGAAGTGAATTCTCTTGGCATGAACTAAAACCAGTCTGACAAGTCTATAGAGCTTGTGTGAATTTGACATCAGAATAGAAATATCTGTTCCCCGGGTGTGCCAGCCCATTCCTTTTTTTTCCTTTTCCCTGCCTACACCTGAAAGCTGGGACTGGCTATGAAAAATTCATGCCTTTTGTGCTTCAAACATAGCCATGAAGGATCCTCAGCATCTGCTGACTTGAACGAACCCTGATGGTTAATATGGAAAATCATGTTAGTGAAATGCTCTCTTCCTGGGAGGAAAATGTCTGCTCAGAATCTTCTGAAAACTTATCTTCCTACCACACCTGACAGAAGGATGTCAAGAGGAACATCCTCTCAAACACAGCGACAGGTAATGGGCCACTTCCCCTCCACCTCTTTCTTTCCTGACAACATAAAGAATATTTCATTCTTACAGACACTAAAAGTGACCTCAATGTCCTGTGCAATCACGAGAGCCTTCCTTTATAGGAGAAAACCAAACAAACAAGAGCTTTGAGGTAAATTCAGTCCCTGTGAGCCTGAAATGGGACTTCTGCCTTCTGTAAAGTTTATGTCTTGATATGTTAAGTTGAAGAACAAAACAGGCACCAAGCACGGAAAAACGGGGTCTATTTAGCCTCGTGTCAATGTCTGCCATAACAGAATGAAATTCTTCTGGTTGCAGGTGGAAGTTGGGCAGAACAACATCACACCCTCATACTTTAAATTAATTGCAATGCAACCAAGCCAGGAGTTTAATTTTCAGTCCCCAACTTTTTTTCTTTCCCTACTACTTTTTTTTTTAAGCATTGCCAGTGCCCAAGGGAAAAATTTATCTTCGTTAAATGATAATTGGCTTTATTATCTTTGACTCTTCAGAAATGCTGGCTGGCAAGGTTTTTAAAATTTTCATCAATCTTGTTTTCTGTTTTCACCAAGCCTGCATCAGAAAATGACATCAGGCTGCAGAACGCTCTGTATCTCTTGGTGTTACCAACAGGTCTGGGGACTATCTAATTTACTAATAAATCTATTGGAGAGACATGCATCTCAATATTTCACAGCTTAACAAGGAGGTGCAGGAGCAAGGCCCTGAATTGCAGTTCCGGACGATTAGCGCCGCAAAACCAATTGAAGCAGGACCATCTAAACTGTCACAACAGCTTACACACACCCACCTCCTGCAAGCCAGCATTTAAGTCATTTACTGAGGCCCACATTTTTCATAAAATGTTTCAGCTGGACTCAGAAAAAGCCAAGCACTCCGTTAAAAGTTTCCAGGTGCTCCCATAAAGCGTTGCCCTGAAGTCAGTAATGGAAATATCTCACCAGGGCTTTGCCAACTTCTTCCCAAGTGGCTCCAGATCCTGGCCATGGTGTCACATCATAAAGCAGAAGGACATGGACTGAGTGCCCTGCAGGGAATAGCTCAGCCAGCTCCTCACAGCAATAAAAAGCTCCCCATTAATCTTTCTTCCCCCCCCCCCCCCCATAAACCCACTTAAACTCTTGACTTACATACTAAAATCCCTCATGGTTTCATTAAGAAGCTCTAAATGGCCCTGCTCCTCTTTACCCTCAAAAAAACCTTCATGCAAAAGTGGCACAGCCAACAGCAAAGTACCATGGACTAATGTCTTTTGTTTGTTTGGGTATTTCTGGGGGGGGTTTTGGTTCGTGGGGTTTTTTTATCATTACTTTTGAGGGGTTTTTTTGTTTGGGTTTTCTTTAAGTTCCATACTACAACCAGAAGAGTTGTGATGCAGATGCAGAGATATTTAGCTGTTACAGGCCCTCAGGGAAATGAGGCTTTTACTATGGCCTTACTGGAATACACACTTCAATCTTTAGGTGCCCTGCCAACACTTGTAAGATCAAAGAATGTCACTTTATGCCCTGACAAGTCACAATCCTTAGGAACAGAGCTGACCATCTGTGCTGCAGGATATGTCTGGCTGTGGGAGGATAGGCATATGAAAGAAAAAGCCTGAAGAATTAAGGATCCATTTACGATACCATCATCAACCCCTATTG
The DNA here is from genome assembly GCF_015832195.1 of Motacilla alba alba. NCBI lineage: Eukaryota > Metazoa > Chordata > Aves > Passeriformes > Motacillidae > Motacilla > Motacilla alba. The sequence goes on along the minus strand of NC_052029.1, from coordinate 12,690,348 downwards.
CTCAATAGATGAAAACACGAATAAAGCATTTAGGATTTTCCAAGTGTTGTTATTGAAGAGCAGTATTTACATCCCAAAAGCTTGTACCAGCCCAGAGACAGATTAATTCTCCAATCAAGTTAAGAAGTTCAGCAGTGGAGTTAATACTGAAACCCTCCCAAAGAGCAACAGTGAATCCTCAACAAGGAGTAAATGAGTAATTTGAGTTAAAACCCAAAGCCAGTGTTGTTACTATTTCCACTGCCAAACTCTTGACTTTCAGACTTTCCGATTTTCCAAGCCAAAATTTTGTGTTATTTACATGAAAGCTCTGACATATGGTTTAAAAAGAGAAAAAAAAAAAGTGGCAAGATTTTCATTAGTGTAGTACACAGTTCAACTCATTTTTAGACACTTTAAATTTAGGACTAATTTATGACACCTCACACTAATTTCAGATGTGACGTTATTCCCGATATGCTGCTTGTTGGACATAATTTTTATTTCCCCAGAGCCTGTCACCTCAGAGATGATCTAATTCTCCTGAAATCAGTGCAAATGAGTCCACTTGAAAGAAACAGCCATGGTTTTCAAGCAGAGCTGGGTGGACCTCACCCTGTGTCACATTCAGACACATGGGTTTAGGGCAGGCATGTGGAACACGGGTGCTCAGCCAAGCTGGGGACTCAGCTGTGAAGGAAAAACACTGCTCAGTATTTGGATCCTCTCACGGAGTGACCAGATCTACTGGGAAATAAATCTTTACTGCCTTTGCACCACAGGTGTGTAAGGACTGAGTGATGGGGATGGGGCGTGTACCTGAAACTCCCAAATGTCCCAAAAAACTGAGTGTTCCCCTAAGCCCTGGCACTCTGCTGCCTTCATTTCCCATGTGTGGCACACCTCAGAACATGGAGAAAAGCAAACCTAAGCACAGCCAAAGCAACCCTGACAAGCCTGCAGGCTTTCTCTGGGAGCTGTTTCCCAACTTCCCCGCATGTTTGCAATCAGGGGTGATGGGTGGGTGTGAGACTTCACAGTGTTGGACTCAGTGAGCTGCAGTTTAGACTGACAAGAAACAGCATGTCTTTACTATTAATACTCAGAGCCCCACTGGAGAATTCAGTGTGACTGGGGCTTTTAGACTGTTTTTGAAACATGCCCAACATCCTCTAATCTTGTTACACCACATGCATCAAATACAGTTATTAATTGAAGGGCAGTTCAGTGTATTTTCCAGGTGATGCTCAAGCTCCATTTACCTTCAGCCACAATGCAACAGCGAGTTTAATCTGCAATATAAGTCCCTGTAACTCATCCTCTGCTCAGCTCAGAGCCAGACCTTTCCCCTGCTGTCATTCTTGTACTTTGGAGCAGAACAGGACAGCTTACAGCTTTCTCAGCTGTTAGAATGATTCTGCAAATATGCTTTTCTTACAGGCTGAAGCAAATCTGACACTGGTCTCCTTCAAGGAATAATGAGCTGTGCATATCTAACACTGTTCTCAGAGAATGGCTGCCCTGGGAATTATCTATAGGGTTTTTTCCTCCTGCCCTCAATAACGGTGGCAGTGTGCATGCTGAGTCATGCAGCAAGGTTGCACTCAATAATTAATATATAATCTACTTGCACAGAGATTGGCTATTCCGCTTTACTTGGGGTTTATTAGATTTTGATTAAACTGTTTTTAAATTTTATACGTGTCCTATTGAAAAGTTACAAGTGTCATCACTCCTAACATCCTGTAAGATTCTGAGAGTGACAAGTCAATGCAGTATCTTCCTCATCTGTGTTACCTTTAACAATCTGTTTCCAACCTCTTGCTTGAATTCTTTATTACTCTTCCAAAATATGTCATTTTTCTAAAACCATTTTCTGCATATTGCTTCAGGACTGTATTTTTGCCTGATTATTTTCTGTTACCAGACCAAAAATGTTTATTCATTTCTATGTAATGTATCACATAAAAGTTTCCTCCCCAGATCAAAGTTCAGAACAACCACATTAATCCAATTTTCTTTACAGACTCCAATGCCTTACAGCCAGTGCCTTCCTTCAGCACACACACAGAGCCTTAATAACCCTGGATAGCAAGGTGTCAATTTGAAAACCTCATTGGCTGACATTAATTCTAAAAGCAAATTCATTTCTGGCTTTCCATCTTGTCTCATCCTTCATTTTCTTTTATCCATTTTATCTTTCCTATTTGCCACATTCCAGGCAGACTTTGCATTCATGGTATCAAGCCTGTGAGCATTTTGGAGTGTTTTCTTTTCCATATGCCCGTATTACCTTCTGCTTTGCATAGCACTTGTTATGCATGCATGATCACAGACTATTTCTAGCATTAATTAAGACATGAAATTAAAGTGGGAAGTATACTATTGGTCACATAATACAAACAACACAAATTTGCTTTAAAAATGAAATTACTAAAGTGTTAGCAAACCTCTTCATACTGTCAGAAATAATAATGTTTACAATCTACGTGCCACAGAACAGCCAGAATTCACAAGTGGATTTGGAATATTATTTCCACAAAGATACACATGAAACCCCTGAACAGTTCATTTAGTTTAGATACTTGTCTGGAAGAAGACAGAGGTTTGTGTCTCCTGCTGCCTGTCAAGCCATGCAGCTGCTGCCCACGTGCAGCCCACGACCAGGGCTCCCCGTGATTGTCCAAGAACAGCTTTCCTTGAAATCCAATTAGGAATTTTAGCAGAAAAATGACATTTTCTTAGAAATTGAATGTTTCACAGGACTGTGTTTCAGATGAACTTCTGACAGACACAAGCACTGTCCCAAAAGCAGTTTCCCAGATTTCCTACTCCAGAAACCCAGGCTCCCAAGATTTGCTAGTGTAAGGAAATGAGCCGACAAGAATTGTCCAAAATCTCATGGTACCCAAGATCAGGAGCATCTCATCATGCCATTGATCTGGAGCTGAGTCATGCATCTTCGAGAAGCCCAAATTGTAAGGGCTGCCACTGTTATCAGTGATTTACTCCATCACCTCTTCCCTGTCTCTACAAGCAAAACGAGGAACCTCCCCATTCCCACAGCACTAACACTCTCCCTCTTCTCCCTGCTACATAAATAATGCCTTTACCAAGTGCCTCACACAAGGACTCAATCCATTTCACATGTTTAGAATATTAATTTTTCATGCAAACAGGTTTACTGGATGTTTTACAAGAGCTTGCATGTGCACATTTCTGCTGAATGTGCACCTTGGCAGACTCAGTGTGCAGCCATCTCCCTGACCCCAGTGCTCTGCTGCTTCTCCCTCTGCTCTGCTGCAAAACCCAATCATGGAATATCTCTGGAGTGGTGGTGTTAATACAACCCATGTAATGTAAAATAATGAGTAATAACAATGAAATGCATGTTCCCTGGGACTCTGTGATAACTCCAGGTAAAAATAATGCCATAAACTGGGAATAGATTCATAAATAAATTTGCACTCTGAAGGATGACTTGTTTACTTAGGCACAATGGAAAACAACACATTATAAACACCTGCATTAAAAAGAAATTATAACTACAACTTCCCAATAAACAGTGAGGGATATCATCATGTACCTGCCTTACACAAAGCAAACCACCAGACAAAGGGCTCTGAGGGTGATTTGTGGAGGGCATCTCCTCTCTTAGGTCCCTCTTTTGCACAAGGAGTTCAGTGTGCTCCAAACCAAGCAGGAAACATTGACCTCCTTTAAAGGTCCAATCCTTTATTGGCAAGGCCCTTTTTATTCATTGGCCTTTGTGAGTCCTGCCTGCAGCCCCTGTGTGCCAGCACACGCCCCACGATTTGGGTACTCACGTGCTACGCTGAGATGAATGAAGGGACTGGTCTTGTTCTCCCCATTCTTTTCATTGACTGCCTGGACATAGTAACCTCCTGCATCTGTCAGTGACACCCCCAGGATCACCAGCTGGTTCTCCAGAGTGATGGCTCTGTTTAGGGAAGAGAAAGATCACACTGAAACCAGAGGAATGTTATCCACACAACACCTCACACCTGACAGCCTCATATGGTATTCAGTGGTCACATAAATCAAGATGTTGCAGAATCAAAATCAGCCCCACTTCAAACACACAGGAAATAAAGAGCTCAGATGCCTCTAGGCCTTTTCGCTATTTAGATCATGTAAGATGCTTATAGTGACACCCAGAAAAAGCTTCAACTTGTGAAACAGGGGCAGTTTCAATGGCAGTAAGAAGTTATGCAAGAATCAGCAAATGACACCAGTGACCACCAGGCTGCAAACTGCATCTTTGTGGGGTGACAACAATCCTGGCAATCATCAGGATGCTGCAAATTTAGATTTATTGAAAACCTTCTCAACAAGTGAAAGGCAGCCTATTAAAGAGTGACAGTCAAGCAATGACACACAGTTCATTGAAATAAGAAGGTAAAAATCAAAGACAGCAGGACATCCAAAGGTAAACTTTCTGCATTTATGGCATCACCGGTTACCAGCTCATCCTAGAGCAGACCATGGGCTGTCACAGAGATGATCTGAATGGACAGGGAGGGCTTTCCTTTCACCCACAGCAGGTAGGACAGCACAACCCTGTAGGTAACTGGTGTGGGCCTGAAGGAGTCAATAAATGCTATTGTCTAACACAAGTCTGTTCTTAGAGCTGCTGCATAACAAAGGCTTCTGTGGACTCCCTCACAGGCAGCTTTACACACTTGGCTACTTTACTTTTCACATGGATTAGATGGCCTTTTCTTGCCTATAAAGGATTAACCTAGAGAAAACATGTAAATACTCAAAGGTTTGAGGAACAGGACACAGGAAGCTCAAAAACCAGAAAGATAAAAGAAAATGTAAAATTCCAGGGAAAGTCTGTGGAACCAAGAGCTCATCTACTGCAGCCTGGGACAGGCACAGACTTGGAAATCAGAGTGTAAGGCTGGGAGGAAGAAACTCCCTTTACTTCTAATACTTGATGAGAAGCCACGCTGAGTTCAGCTGTGCTATTAGATATATCACTGAGCATGAGGGTGAAACAAGTTATAAAATTATTATACTGGAAGAAACAAATTCACACATCAATAGGCTCAAAAAGAACGAGCACTGAGTCAAAGCATTTGTGCACTAATCAGTCAATAATAAACACCCCTGCTTTCCATCCTCCTGTTTTGCCATGGAGTGGTTACCCTTGGTAATAAACAGCTATTTTGCTCTGAAAAAAACCCCCAAGTAACAGTGGAAATCACACATTCCTAGTGCAGCAAACTGGTTTTTATACATAGGGAGAGCATTAGAAATTACAGAGAGAACATGGTTGTGTTCAAAGCCAGGCACTTAACTCATAACACTTCAATTTCCTGGTGTGGATACAAAGAAACCTGAACTTCTGTAAAGCTATCATGGAACCAGAGAACCATTTAGGCTGGAAAAGATCTTTAACATCATGGAGTCCAGCCCTGCCAAGGCCACCACTGAACCACGTCCCCAGGTGCCCCATGCACACAGCTTTTAAATCCCACCACGGATGGGGACTCCACCACTGCCCTGGGCAGCAGTGCCAGTGCTTGAGAATCCTTCTGGTGAAGAAATTTCCCCTTATTTCCAACCTAAATCTTCCCTGGTGCAAATTTAGACCATTTACTTCTTGTCCTGTCAGGGAGTTGCGGAGCAAGGTCCCTCCTGAACCTCCTTTTCTCCAGGCTGAGCCCCCCAGCTCTCTCAGCTGCTGCTCAGACTTGTGCTCCATACAATAATTACAAAAAACTGCTGAAAATTGAAGCTAAATGTTCAGCTCTGAAATTAGTCATCACACATCACCTAAAGATCCTGTTTGTAACATCCTCTGTGGCAACTTTTATTGTAAAAACTACTAAAAAAAATCACAATACTTTTTTTTAATTCAATGACGCTGTATTAGTTTAATTGATTTAGAAAATTAATCAAAGAAACTGTGATAGATTTACAGAGTAAGGATATAAAATACAATTAATAGGACATTTGATAGAGCAAATACAGATAAAATTCCAGTGCAGTGCTAATAATTGAATATTACAAGACAATTACACTCACACTCATTTCTATTCTACTTTAATTCTAGAGAAAGCAGCATTAGAAAGATTCTTTGAAAATACTGAGATACATTTCAGGCTGCTTTGATTCCAGGTAAAACTGCACCCAAAGTTTTAAAGGTGATCCTTGAATACTGCTGAGATGGACACAGTTACTCCCTACATAAACTTGGCTGAAAATTTTTACACTTAAACCATTAAGCTCATTATATAATAATTAAGAGAAAAGGAAATGAAAATCTATTAATGAAGGAAATTATTTAAAATGAAGAGGGGCTTTTTCATCTTGATACACAAATTTTTACTATACTGTGAGCAAAATGTAACATTTGTGAGTGAAAAGTAAGGAAATTTTAGAAAGTAATCTACATAAGCGTAAAAGTTTGATATTAATTTGTATAGGAAAAGAAAGTTAGAAGATAATGCAACTCCTGAAGGCAGCTCTTAGTGGTCATCAATTACATGGTCAAAGTTAAATTAAAACTCCCCAAATGAGTTATTGATATCTTAATAGTTCTGTGAAAAATGGAATGTCCTGAGTTCATTAAATGAAGGCAGGTACAGAGCCAGGAGCCTCCCAGGCTGCAGCCTGGGACTTTTATTTACATCACGCATGAGCCCCGTGCATCAGGAAAATCAGTTAGTCACATTTTAAGGACTCATTAATTCCAGTGTTTCTAAACCATCCAAAGCTCCAGGTCCCAGCCCTTACCAGGGCTGCAGCCACTTTCTGCACAACAGCTGCACAGAGCATCCAAAAATTGCCTTAACAGGTTTTCTTGGGTTTATTGTTTGTTTTCATTGTCTGATATAACTTTTAAATTCTGACAGCACCACTGTGATGTTCCAAGGAAAATCTGATTCCTGGGTGCTCAGTTTAGCAGCACGTTTGATGAAGATGACTGCAGCAGATGGAATGGACTTGTCAGTAATTCATACCCAGCGCAGAACTCATGAAAAATATAAATATTGCTTTTTAAAAGCAGTATCAAACTTAACTCTATCTAACATTTTCAAGACAGGAGCAACCAGCAAGCAAACTAAGCAGACTGATCCTCTGGGATTTCTTAAGCTAGGAAAGGAGCATTTTAAAGCACACTTTTTAATAGAAGAATTTTTAGGATTTCTCTGGAGCCCAGCAGAAGCCTGCAGGGAGCACAGCAGGCAGGGCTGTTGTGGGAGGTGGTTGGAATGGTGGATCCAAGGTTGTCACGTCCAAAAACATCTCAGTGGCACCTTCACCACAGGAGGAGCTGGAGGCTGAAGCAGGCTGATCTCAAAGCAAAGGCAAGGGGGCCTCTGAGATGATGAACTGTGTATAGGGAATCCTGTTTAATCAAAAGTTATGGCCTGAGGGGATGGGAAAAGGCAGAAGTGATGGACACACATCATTCAGAACATAGAACAGCACCTCCTGAGGTTTCCTCACTCCCACTCACTGCAGTCAGAGCTGAGCATGTGGATACCTGGTCTAAAGTAAAGCATCCTGCCCATGGCACAGGGAATAGATCATCTTTATGGTCCCTTCCAACCCCAACCATTCTATGACTCTGCACTCTGGAATTTTTAGTTGCACCTTTTCATGTTGTCCAAATACTACAAGCTCTGCTGTAAATAATCTCTAAGCTTGATTTAAAGCTTATGGGAATTCTTTTGTTAAGATCAATGGGACATGAATGAGACTTTTACAAGTAAAGATAATTTTTCAAAGGGAATGCCATTCCTATGGCCTTTAAGAGAAAGGTTTTGGAGTTAATGCTGCAAATGAACCCTTCAGTATCTCAAATAGGTGGATTTAGATAATTTTTTTTTTAATGGGAAAATGCCAAAATCTACTCTACAAGTGGATAATTCCCCAAAGTTAGATATTTGTTATGTTATTAGACTACCAGATTACACAAAAAGTAGATAATACCGGGTTATAAAAACATAAAATGAAAATCAGAGTAACCTGATTAGGCTCTCTCTCAGAAGGCACCATCTGCTTCTGAGCCAGCATGCAATATTTTACTACAAAGGCCTTCCTAAAGCCTCTTTTCCAATATTACCTCCAGCTAACACGATTATTAATCCCTCTATACCAGATATTTTTTACCAGAGAGCCTCTGTTCCCCTTGCAAAAACTTCTGTCCACTACACAGCAAGGCCCAATCTCCCCATGCCCCAGACACCAAGGAACACCAGCAACGCTGCCAGAAAAGGGAGAGATTATGGAGTAATAACAAAATAATTACTGCAAGACTTCCCCCCATGGGTTTCCCCTCTTGGAAGAGCAGGGATCTGCTGCAGTTGCACACACAGCTGTTCCAGGGGATCTCTGTGCATGAACAGCTTAACCCAGCCAGCACTTTACCACCCTCATGGCTCCCGGTGCTGAGAGGGAATTATTAATCAAAATTATTTAAATACACATCTCTCACAAACAGCCTGTGTTTGTCAGGACTCAATCACAGAGAAAAATATTTGTGTTTGTGCTAGAGAGCAGCATCTCCACAGGGACAGAGCACCAAGAGCTGTGACTGCACGGCAGTTTCATGGGATATTATTCAGGTGTACATTGTTACTGTAAATCAGCCATCTATTTATAAAAATTTTATACCCTCACAGACACTGGATATTAAGTAAAAGTACATTGAATTTAGAATCAGGGCAGTTCATCTGTTGCTTCTCTAGCTATGTCAGGGCACAACACATGTTTCTGGGAAGTGACTGGGATTTGTAGTCATGGAGACATCCCAAGGTTACACAAAAATAACCAAAACAGTCCTAATGACCAGGCAGAGGCCAAACTACCATGAAATGAAGGACAACCAGCTATTGATGGGTTTAGCAGATGTATTTCCAGGAGGAATGGAGATAAACTGCAGAGTTTCCACATTTTATGATTGATTTCCCTGTTCTCTGGTTTTGGGGCTTGCAGGGTCTTGGTTTAACAAGGCTGTAGACAACACTCCCTGTGCTTCTTCATGAACACCTTAAATCTGGTCTGTGTAAAGCAGATGGAAGGCTGGAAAGGAAGTGGATGGAAAACTGCACTTGACAAATCATCAGTGATCCACGACCTGACTGGAAAGTGAGAGCAGGTACAAACCCACAGGGTCTGTCTTCGGCCTGGCTTAATATTTTCATTGGTGTTTGTTGACTGAATATAGATTTCACTTACTAAACCTGCTGATAAAGTCCCAAAGACTCTGAAAGACAGAACCAGAATTACAAATGCAGGAGATCTGCTCAAGCCTCTCCACTGACTGAGAGGTTTGCAGTTCAGTGAACAAGCTCAAAACCTTGTATTTGAGAAAGAATAAGCGACTGAGCAACAGGCAAACCTCACAAGGGGGTGTGCAAACAGCAGTATCACTGGGAAATCGAAGAAATAACCCTGTTTCTCACCCAGCACGGCCTCCACTCAGCCCTGGCTGTTAGATTTAAAAGTGTGGGTAAGTCAGGAAGAATTCAAGCAGCACCAAAACACTATCACAACAATGCACTCCCCTCCTCTCCCATCCATCTGACCCAAAGAATCATCCAGAGAATGTGGCGTGGAGGAGAACACTCAAAACAAAAAAACAAACCAAACCAAAGAAAAAAAACCAAACTAAAACCAAACCAAAAAGCCTTAATTCATCACAATCATCTTCATTTATGTACAGGACTCGTACAAAAAAAGTGCTTCAGATTTAAGCAGAATCACCAAATATTGAGTCTTGTTATAAAAAAAAAATCTTAGCAGCTCACCCTCAGAAAGCTTGTTTTTGGTCTTTGGAGATAGAAGCTCCCAGAAAAGATACTCAGATGAATTATCTCAAATGTACATTTTTAAATCATGCCCATATCAAGCAATTACTTGCCTAGAGATTAAAAACCCCACAAAACCAAGCCCAAGATAATTGCTATATAATTGATCACGAGAGAGATGTTTATAGGGAGAGACAATGCTGCCAATGCAGAGGCAAGGAATTACAGCAACAAACTCAGGAATAATTCCTAAGTGCACTATTTATGTTTAAACAGGTTTTTATTTTCTCCCCAGGTTTTCAGCAGCTTCAATTCTTACTTAATGCAGCTTAATTATTATCACACAACTTTGCTCCTTTGGTTTTTATTTTTTTTTTTTTTTGGTCTGCTTGCTTTTTTTTCTTTTAATTATTATTACATTTTAAGCAGCAAGAGTTAGTGCAGCTGATATAAGGACTTGAATGTGCTTAAATCCCAGCTCCTGGGTGTTATCTTGCTGAACCACACCGAGGTGGGGCTGGATGTGCTACGCCAGCAGCAGCACTTCTCAGGCTAATAGGAAAAAAACCAGACTTTCAAGACAAAATACACATCTCGGTCAATAACAGAAAGCTAAGACCCTGAATAAAATAAGACAATTTTCTCCAGCCTCCTCTTCTTATAAAACTCTTACAGCATTCAAGATATTTGTAAGCAGGGTGTCTGTTTTTCTTCTCTCTCTATTTTATGGTATAATCAACACATTGAACTCCACTTGTGCCATCACCAGCTGTTGCCATGGACGTTGCTGGAAACCACAGGCAGGAAGAATAGTGGAAATTTTTTTTTTTTTTTAATACAAATGGGTTATTTAAACAAAACATTGCAGTTAAAAAGTACCATAGGTTGTTGATTTACACAGCTGGCTGACTTCGCTGACAGCAAGCACAAAGACTATTTGTAATAATTTGGGATTTTATAGTTCAATTTTCAGAGACAGACATGAATATTGCTTCACTTTATGATAGTTCTCCTGAATTGATTATTTAAGGTGCTGGGTTTTTTTTTAAACACTGATTTGTTCCCCTTTCCTTCACTGTGGAAGGAAAACTAGTGTTATTAAATTATATCTTCATTTCTGATAAAACATGTCAGCATAATGGTATGTGCTCTAGTGCTTTGTGGTGAAGAGTGGAAGGGTTTCCTGTTGAATATTGTATATTCATACCATTACTTCACTAAGATACATTTGTTTTTATTCGGAGTACATAAGCCATGGCTGTGAACTGCACTAACTATAAAACAAATTAGCAGCAGCATGGCCCTGTCACAGGGCATTGCCCTGAAGGGATAATTGATCATGCAACAATGACAAAGGAAACTTCAACCTCTTAACAGCATATTTAACACATGTATTTAGATGTGCCACAACTGTGCCTACTTAAATGCTCCCAACATTCCTTTATTAATGTTCCCGACTCTGCCCCAGCATCATTTCTGCCTTTTTAATTCCTGATTTCACACATATCTCGTTCAGAACCATCTCCATTTTCACATAGGTGTAGCTGAGAATAAGATTTGGCTCAGCTGGGTTTGAGAACACCTAGTCTTATGGATTTAGAAATCTGTATCACAGCAACTGAAATAGCCACACCATTTGGAAATAAAATATCAAATCTTGGGCTGGTCAATGTATTTGCCTGGTTTTCTCAGATGAAAAACTCCTTCAGCAGCAAAATACATGCACATGAGTATATTTAAAACTGATTTCCAGAGTACACAGAGCAGGGACAGCAGTCCTCTCTCTGGAACCAGCAAACCTCACAGCAGCTGATTTTCATCACTGAAGATGAAACCCACAGGTAGAAGACCTCAAGAGGCCAGGACCTGCAGTGACTACTTCTGATTGTAGGAACCGAAGGCTTTGGTTTCCTTTTAATGCCAGAAAAATATAACTCCAGCTTAAACCCAGCAAAATAAATATCCAGGTGTAGCACACTTGCTGTACAAGAAAGAGGAACAGCACCAACCTGGCCACTCAGTGCCTTCAGGTGATAATAAACACTCCAAGGGATAGGAAAAGATGTACAAGACATAACTTGTAGGAGGCAATCTTGTGCCTCAGGACTAACAGCCTGGTAGCCCCTTAGTTTTTAGATCTATTACCCTTCCTTTTAATGGCACCAAATCTTTAAACAAAGAGAAAGAATATGGTAAAAAGTGGCCACTGACCCAAGCATCAACATCTGCTGCTGCCAGAGAGCAGCAGCACTACAGCAATTTATTTAGACAAGTTTTACTATGAAAGATAATTAAAGATTTAGAGGCACGGATCGATACAACAGCAAACACTGTCTATGTACAGCACTGCAGTTTGCCAAGACCAGCATTTGTGTTACTGCTGCAGATCCATCATACAGGGCTATTACAGTGTCTCAGGTTTGCTGTCTACATCAAAACAGAGATTTTGTGGGGTCATTTCTACTCACACACCATTAGGACACACACTACTGCTGTGCAGCAGAAATTGAGCACAGGCCCTGGAGCCAGGTAAATCTAGGTTGGGTTATGAAGCCTTGGGTGAGTTATTCAGCCTTTCAGTCTCGAGGTTTTGCCAAGAGAGAAAAAAGATGGCACATGTATATACTTCTTTTTAGGCAGAAAAAAACACATCTAGAGACTTAAATAGTTAATACCCGTGGCACTCAAAAGATGTAGAAGATTATGCAAGTGCTAAACTTCCCCTTGCATTTCAGTTTGACTGTCAGGCATTTGATTACAACTTCAGGCAAAGCACTGATGTTCAACTCTTTTAACATCTCCTCAGCTCAACACACCAGGCAGGTGAGCACTGCTTTCCAAACACCAGAGTTCCATGGAACTGCACAACCTCCTTCAGCAGAGCCCCCTTGTACTGGGTACAGATGCAGTCAGTAACAAACACACAGACCCCACCAAATCCTGGTTATTACTGACAGTGATGCAGAAGTAGAAACTTCAGCCAGTCAATCACAGATTTACTCCTTTTCAATGTCCATGCTGCAAAAACTTCCAATCACTTCAAGTTAGCAACAATAAAACATAAAAACCTCTGGTTAAAGAGAAGAAATAAGAAGTCGAAAAGGAAGCAGCAAGTCCTCATTTCTATCACAAATAGGCCATGGAGGGACCCAAGTCAAAGCCAGGTTGGATTCATTCAACCAAATGCTGAACAAACAGATGAGGCCAACCACTCAAAACTACGGAATGAAAAGAAAACTGCGTAACATCAAAGCAGCATTCTCTGTTGTGGTTTCTACCCAAACATGATTTCCTGTCACTAGTGTGAAACAGCACACTATACAGGACTCTATTGTTCTATCAATAGCACCTTATCTTTTAAGTTAGGGGTACATTACTAGTATAAAAATACAAATGAATAAATTTTATGGAGAAAGGAAGAATACTTCTTTCCAATTAATGAGCCAAACATACAGAAAGCTGTTGCGTAGCAAAGCTATGGAGCGCTAAAAGATAGAAAGCAAAGTTATGAGAAGATTTATGAAAGAAACTGAGAACTATACCTGGACCTGAGCATTTGATGATCCTAGTTCCAGGCAAAGCAGCACTAGCTACAGTGAGATCTGCAGCACCTCCGTACCAACATCAGAATATTTTAAAATAAATTGTCCCAACGTGGCAGCAGCTCTCTGGCCACAGAGACCAACACACAACTTTCCCAGGCATTGTGCTAGGGAAGACTGTGAGAAGATCAGAGAAAAGAATGAGAACCAATTCTTATCTTCACTTGCTGCACCGTTGTTGTGAATGGGTGGAATGTGTTAGGGAGATTTGTTTACCAAAGGGTGGTTTCTTGATTGGCCAATGGTGATGGTGTTTGGATTCAAGGATCAATTGAGTCCACCTGACTGTGTGTAAGGGTGATGGGTTTCTTAATAAGTACAGTATAATAAAGTGATTGATCAGCCTTCTGAGAAGCATGGAGAAAATGCTAATTGTTACCCAGCTGGGGGCCTGCAGCAACATCCGAGAATAGAGGCTTTAGACATTCCAAAGTAAAGCTCTTTTTTGGGGTCTTTTTGTGTGTCCTGCTTGAAACCCTGTTGTAGCCGTTGTCTCCAACTCATCATGAACACTTCAGTGGCCAACTCAAGTGTAAGCGACACACAATTAATGGATCATGCAGATTTTTATGCTTTCAGCATGGGTGGTGTTGCCAAGTCTGGGCACACAGGTGCTCTTTCAACTCCACTGATTTTTAAATTACTTGAAATCAAGACACAGGTGTTTTTATATGACTTACTGCATATTTGACTTCTGAGTCTAATGACACAAATTTCCTTGCCCTAGAGCAATGAAATACATTCAGGACTTCTGGCTGTAAAGCTTAAGGAAGTCAGAAGGCCAAAGCTCCTGCAGTAAATCTGGCCAGTCCTCCAGTGGAATGACAGCAACTTCTACTTTAGAAATAGTCCCAGAGGTAAAATAAAAAGTGAAGAACTTCAACTCCCTCCCAATACTGAAGCTTTAAGCACCACACTTTCCCTCTAATGAAGGACAACCCTGCCTTGTTTGCATCTGCTGCATGATCCATAAACATTGCGCCCATCAAGCAGGCCAGGGAAACCCTGAAGTGTCAGGAGACACAGCATGGTTTCTTTGATTTTTATGGCTACGAGAGGCTTTGCAGAGCATTTTTATTCTCAGCACTGAAGAAACACTCGGCTGAGTTCCGTGGCAGAGCAACTCACAAATCCTGGGGAAGAAGCATGTGTGATGCCAGCCCAGCTCGTATTCCAGGGCTGGGAACAGAGTGCTCCACACCCTGCTGGTGCAAGTAATTCCACTTAAGAGCTGGACCAGAACAGAAAACCTCTGATGCCCCCAAAGTCTCTGCTGCAATCTGTCTCCCTGTATTTATCTCTGTACTTGCAGACATTCCTGCTGCAGAGGTTTTAGGGATTTGCTCCTGCAACGCAGCAAAATGCTGCTCCCTGCGATTCCCCTCATCTGGAGGAGAGCTTCTATTACCCAGTTAATGGCCAGTAGACACAACAGTTCCATCACCTTCAGTTACTGACTCTTTTTATCCACTTTGCCCTGTAATGAGGATCTCTGCTTGCTCACATTTACACAGCAGCAGCATCAGCTCTCCCCTAATCCTGCCACACATAAAAATGGAAAGATAGATGCAGGAAAACATTAAAATGCCCTTATCACTTGGCTGCAGGGGTATAAACTTAAAATAGGAGATTGTTTTTTCTGTTGGAAACAAACAAATAAATACATTTACTTAATTTTCTTCTTAAATAATCCTTATGAGCATTGCAAGGAGCCTTTGATTATTACTGTAAAGATAAACTGGAACATTCCATTCTATCTTACCCAGGTTAGATAGAAACAAATCCAATTCCTTCCTGTACATGTTTTTCCCAGGTGCATTAACACGCTCTTTACATTCAAGAACCAACTTTTATTACAAGCTGAGTGTGTAGGGAACAGGGAGATAGGGAAAGAGAACAGAATGAACAGAATGCTAATGAGAAAGAAAAATACAGCCTCAACAGCCAATTCCTTTAATTAGACAGACGTCTATGTTTTTAACTTCCAAGTTTTTAATCCTGTTGTTACTGAACTTGAAAGATGGAAAATAGAAACAATGCTCAAATAAACCCTGCAGGCTACCTTGCTAAAGGAAATGGGAAAATTAACCTCTTATCTCCTAAGATGAAAAATAAGTGTTTTATAAGAGCCAGATCCATGAGGCTAATAATAACAATACACAAGCCTCAGAATGAAGTCTTGAAAGCAGAGGTAACAAAGAGGGGATAAGGAACAAGACATACAGGATGGGGAGATAAATGTCTTGTTTTCTCCCATACATTCTTCACCCAGTAATTAAGAGATTAAATACATATTTGGTTATACTGCAGCCCTTACTCAGTCATGCAAAACAATCAGAAAAATAACCATATGCAACAAGTCCTCCTAAATTAAAAATGAAACAGAAAGCCACTTGCAGGTTTGAGGTACTTAAGTCTCATTTCTTGATAAGGATCTTCATGCAACAGGCCCAAACAAGCTCACAGTTTTCTTTTCCAAGGTAGTAAAAGCACATTGTTCAAGTGGTTAATATTCAACCCAGAAAAGGAGTCAAACAGGTACCCAGGGATTGTAACTTTAAGCTAAAATTCAGGATTACATTCCACAGACATGCAGGCTCACAGTTCCTCAATCCATACAAGCCTACACTTCAGCTCTGCGAAGTCAGAGAGACTGCAGGGAAAAAGGGAGCCGTGGCACGGCTCGTGTCTAATTGAGTGCTTGTGTATGAGAATGAGCAGGAGAGAGGGCACACATCCCACAAAAACACACAGACACATCTCGGGAGAGATGTCAGAGCTGCCTCTTGACTGATCCCTCTGTCAACTCAAGCACTGAAGTTCCTCCTTCAGCTCATTCAACAGCCGAGGGTTTTGATGTCGAGACTTTAAATTCTGTTCCCCGGTGCCACAAGTGAGCCAGGAGTGTCTACACGAGGCTAGGGTTTGTTATCATGCCAGAATTGAGCTTTAAGACCTAACAATATTGCTCTATAGATAATTCCAGCCTGCTCAGTTTAGATGACTTCACCCAAAAGGTCACAAATGGAACGTGTTCCTTTTCCTTCCTCTTTCTTACTCTTCAATGCAGAGTGGCAGCTGAAAAGGAATGTTTGAGAAGAGAACACAAGTCAGCTCTCAAGAGCAGAGGCAGCACCAACACCACTGCACTGTTTTCCCTCCTAGGGCAGCAGAGGGACTGTCTCACTTTAAAGCATCTCCTCACTCCAACCGCACTGGAGACAGAAAGGGAAAAACTCCTCACCAAAATCCAACACTTTCGTAAGGAAATTTTCTTTCTACGTTTCTATTGTCTCTCAGGAGCTGCATCTCTGATGCCTCAAGGATTTATCGAAATACTATTTGTTGGTAATATCTATAGCAAGAACAACATTAATAGAAAGCATTTGCCTAGGTAACACAATTCTCCTCTTCCCACAGAAAGCAGCTGGAGGTTTATTAGAGTTTCTGAGCTCCCCAACACGCCGTTCTTCCACCCATCACCCTTTCCTGCTGCACACACTTCCAGCCTGGGACACAGCAGTGACTCTGTGCATGCACAGCCTGGGCTGTCCACATCCCAGCTCTGGGACAAACTGCCAGAGCACCCACTTCTGGGAGCCAACGCCAGAATGTAAAGGATGATGTTAAGTGAACCTGTGAACATGGATGAGGAACCCCAAAACTCTGCATTTCCAAGCTGTATTGCTGTGGGTTGTCTGGTTGCTTTTTCTACCTTTGTCAGGGTCAGGATTGATGATCCAGAACCAAAATCCATGTTTACATGACTTTTTTTGTGCCCGGCTACAGGTTCAAACTTCTGATTCCAGGGTATAAATCCTGTCTACATTTTTGACTATACCTCTATATATTCTATGTCTATATAAGTGATGTACAGAAGTATAGAGAGAGACTGTAATATGCTACAGATTATATTTATAGAATATATCTACAGATACTCTATATTTTACAGGACATATCTATGGATATTCTATCTATAGTAGGAAATCTGTTCACACATTCTCTATCTACAGGCGAGTTTCTGTTGGAAGGCCTGTGTTGCAGAGTCTAAGCCATTGTTAATTAAAAAAGACACCACTCAAATTACATTTTACTCTAGTCCTTCATTTGTGTCTTCACACTGCCTGCATTTCATTCTTCAGTCAGTTGCTTCAAGAACTCCAGGGAGAAAAATAATGTATTGCTGTGAGGATACGCCTGTGCTCCTCTTTAAGCTTTAAAGTTGGCTTCCAACAGTCAAAGAAATAGCAGGAAAGGGGAAGGTTAAAAACTTTGCTTTTCATCTCTGCCAAAACAGTAAAAGAAAAATGAGATTGCTGAATAGCTGACTGGCTGCAGAATCAACACAGCAGTGATCTGCCTATAAGCTGCAAAGGGCAAACCTAAGGCATCTGCTTAAAAGCTTATGCCAACTGTGGGATAAAAAGTAAGGAAGCCACAATAAAACATAATTATTACAGGGGCTATAATTATGGCATTATTCTTTGGTGTATTCAATGTTGTGCACATTAAACCTTGTACACTGTGAATATTTAATGATTATATGCTTACTCAGAGCCCTTTCATGTCCTTAAAATACAGGTATTTTTCATGTATTAAGAAAAAATTACACATATTTTTTTTCCTAAGGGTCTGCTGTTGAAAGAGATGGACAACATTCTGTGAGTCTTCTGCAAATTTAAATCTCAAAGCTTTGGAACCTGTGTGTTTACAGTCACTGCATGCCAATTTTCAGTAGTTTTTGGAACAATACTCCACCGTCTTGACCTCAAGAAAACAAAATGTAACCTGTGAGTGGTCAACTGCAGCTGCTCTGTCTTGTCATCTGTAAGAACTTCCCATCAAAAGTAGCAGCAGGTCTCTAAGGAGTCTGAAAAACTTTGGATACATGCAAACATTCTTCATCAAAACAAGCCAAAGATGTATTTCTGCACTCAGGAGCAGCAGGAAGGAAGATTCACCAGGTGCCAACAGAGCAGAAAGCTCAGGAGTTTCTACTGAGCTGCCTCTTTATAAACCATGCACCCAGGAACCATGAAAAGAATTCAGGTTGTAGTATATAATACAGGGCCAGACATACAATTTCCAGTGTTTCATAAAGATATAAGTGAAAAATTACCAGATTTTTGTGGCATGCATTGAGGCTTTAGTACAGTAAATACCGGCAATGGATTTATGATATTTTGCATGTTCCACCCTTACTTGAATGGAGAGCACAACTTGATGTATCTGGGTTTTTTTAATTGAAAAAGACTGACTTTTAAAACAGCTTATTGATTTTTTTGGGGGGGGGGTCAGCATTCTGGGCTGTTGTAAGATTGCCAATAGCTTTGCTTAAAATGTGACTTTTTCCAAACAGCTACCTTTTAATCACTGCAAATGAAAGCAGAAGAAACAGCTTCCAGAAGTGCTGGTTGGCTCATCCTATCAGGACAGGAAACTTGCAAATCACCCAGCACGGAACTGCTGCTAACTCTTCTCGAAGTACAATTTCCCCATTTGCCATCCCTTTGCTGGTAACTTCTGGCAGACCAGACCTTCTTACAACTCACAAAGCAGTATTGAAAGCCCTGCTGAAACTAAGATGTGTGACATCTGCTGCTCCACTTGTATCTACCAGCCACAGGGGGGTCCAGCACAACCCATTTCTGACACATATAAATATATATTTGTTGTTTAATGACCTTTCTTTTTTGTTTGTTTTGTTTAGGAGATTACAATTAATTCTTTTGGTAGCTTATTACAGCATTTTTCCAGGAATGAGAGGTGAGCTGACTGACATTTAATTTCCATATTTCTCTTTTCCCCTTCCTAAAAACAGACATGACATTTCTTAGTGTTTTGCATCCCAGGCTCACATCCTGCATTCATTCGCCAGGATAACTGCCAACCATTCCAAAATCATTCCGTGGCTTCTCCAGGTAACCTAGATAAAGATCACCTGTCCAATTGATTAGGAAATATTTAAGCTATGACATCAAGTACGAGGGATGGTTATATATGTAATAAAGATGAAATATTGCTTGTTTTCAAAAGCACCGTGATGTTCTCATGTTTTTTATTATTACTTATTTCCAATTTATTACCTCAGCAACACCGCCTGCTCTATCATTCCAGCTAGCCAGGGAGCACTTCTGATCCCCAGGATATGGTTTGTGGCCTTGAAAGGATATTGAGTTAAAAAGAAAATTAATGTGAACTAAATTAAGCCCCTCAATGCATGCCTCACTTTTTAAAACTGAAGCTAAATCACAGACCCACAGGCTCCCAGGTTGGAAGGGGACCTCAAGGGCGATGATGTTTGATAATGCTTCCCAAGCCTCCGTGGCAATCCAGCCCTGAGCATTTGCTGCTTGCTCTGTGCTGCAGCTGCTCCCAGTTCTCCATCTGGAGGACTCCAGCCATCCAAAACAAGTCCCAAGGTAAATCTCAGGCTCTGGGAGGAAGGAAGTTGGATGCTTGCTAGAGCAGCTGATAAAATTTCCTCATCCCATGCTTTGTAAGACTCTAGATCAGGAGAGAGGGAATGGAGAAGAGGAGAAAGAAGAGGAGACAAAGAGGAGAAGAGGTTTCTGTGATCTGCTGGAGACCCAGCAGATCAGAACACAGCAAGCCCCATGTCTGGAAGTCAGATTTCATCTTTCCCTGCTCTCCAAAATGAGGAATGGAGAGACAGAGGTGAAGGTGGAGAGCTATGAAGAGAACTTCTGCTTGTTTTCATTGGTTATGGTACAACACAACAGGATCCATGTAGGAATGTGTTCCTCAGCCTGGGCTCTCTTGACCTTCAATTTCTTCTTCTCTAACTACAAAAAGCCAGCTGATATCCTCCTTTAGAGTGATGCAAACCATTCCAACATTGACAAATGTAGTTGTGGGCAGAAAAGAAGAGCAGCAGAGAAGCAACACAGCCCCCCAGAACAGCTGGGTAGGTCACACACTGAATATTGATGAAATTCCACACTCAGGTACTACCTAAATGCATATAAAGAGACCATTTACCCAAGCCTAGTTATTTGGAGTATTTCTTCAAGCAAGTTACAAGTGCTCTGGGGCCAGGAATAGGAATTCTTTTGTGTTAAGAAAAGGATGTTGAACACAATCTTATTTGCAAAGTCTCTCCATTTCCCAGCCAGCTCTGGTGTCTGGGGTCACAGAAATGGCATTTTTGTTTTGTTTTTGCAAAGCGATGAATGTTTTAACATTTTCCAGCAGTAGTATTGGTAGTATCCAAGGTTGGCCTGTTCCATGGCCTTCTATCACTTGATATTTAAAGGCTTGTAGATAATTGTGGAATATTTTGCATATTACTTGGTGCTGTATGTACTGTTCATAAATATGTATTACCTGGCACAGTGTGTGTACCAGTCATAAAAGTTTAATGGATTTAAGAATTATCTTAAGAAGAACAAAAATTGTACTGGATATTTGTGCATTTATGAGCACATACACCCTACCTTTGTAAGTACATTTGCAAATGAAAAAGGAAATAGAATGGAAAAGGGATTTTTCTAATCACACCTTTGAGAAAATAATGGCATCATTATCTTTCCTACATTAGGAAACTGTAGAATATTTCACTTTCAATGATTTATCTTCACTGTTTGTTTTTGTAAAATCTTTCTCATACCTGAGCAAATTGCAAAATGTAATTTCAGAACCCTAAAAAATCTGCTAATTCAAGAAGGCAGTGCTCTAAAAATATCTCTGTTATCAGGGCTTTCCAGGAAGTAGATGTAAAGAGGGAGAACTAATTCTTAGATTATGCAGTGTACCGATATGAAATCCGTTTGATTAAAAATACAGAAAAACTGTTTTTTTCAACCAAGCCATAAATTTGATTTGTCTCCTTCCCTCTCAGTTTTTAAACTAACAGCTCCAACTTGTTGCTTCATCCCAGCCTCTTTCATGCCTGCAAGTCAGAATGGAAAAGATCCGTAGTCACCTCCAATATCCCTGCAGTCACCTCCAATATCCTGTTTGTCACTCTGCAGCACCAGCACCACTCAGAACTTCAAAGCATCAGGACAGACCAAATCTGGATGCTTGTTTTTCAAAAGAACTGGCTCCACAAGATAAGAAAATCTTCATTAGCTGCTCTCTTTATGGAGAGGATGAATCAATTAAGGAATTCCGACTCCACAGAATGAGAATGTCCCCCTGAGATAACTCAGTTTAAAACGTGTAAAACTTCCAGTGCTTTAGATACTGCTGATATTGGAGCTGCCTCTGTGAGAGCTCTGGGTTTCCTCTCTCATGGCAGTTTGGTTTTATTGAACAGCACTGGGGCATGGCTACAGCAGAGGCTGCTTGCTTTGTCCTTCTGGAGCTTTCCTAAATGAAGGATTTGTTTGAGTATTAGGTTTTTTTTTTTTTAATTTCAATGAAATAATTCCTAGATTAGAAAAATTCAAATTATGGATGGTAAACATTGCATTCCACAGAAAGCATCTTGTGTGATAAGACCAGCCTTAGTTTTCCTAAGTGGAAGGATTCCAATTCCCTTTCTGGTGTTTGCAATTGAGCTGCTGAGAAGATACTGCTCACAGATCCTTACCGTGGGAAATAAATTTGAATAGTTCATTTTCTGGAAGGCCTTGAATAAGTAGCTTTCTTATGCATTCATTCTTTAAAATTACTCAATTTAATACAGTCAGTGCCACTGTTTTATTGTTCCCCTTTTAAATTTATTTTTAGCACCAACGTCCAAACAAAGCTTTACAACTATAAACCCCCATGGGCTAGTTTGACTTGGAATTTAAAAATGCAGAGTTAGCAGGGGCAAATGGGGAGATATTTTTAAGTCACACACATAAATTAGGCAGAAGGAAAACAGGTTGTATTGGATAAGTTTAAATTTAGATCTGGTACTGCAGTTCTCAGTAGTGTTTTGCAGTACATCCTAGCCTGAATAAATACAGCAGTAGGGTGGAGTTATCAGAAATCTCCAGGTGAATTAGCAGCTCCATCCACAGCTGGTAATGTGCAATACTGCCCAAGATACTCCACTTCATGGAGGCCCCATCTAGACAAAATTACTCTTTCACAAACTTTTCCTCAGAAAAGCCCCCAACAACTCCTAATTAACAATGCTGATTTCAGTTAAAGCCAAAGCACTCTTGCATGTCTCCTGAAACCATTCCAACCAATGCATAAAGGGGCCATCACTGGGAATTTCACATGGGACAGGATTTATTCTATAAAATACAACAGGGAAAACTTACCTAAGTGTGATATAAAAAATTATAGAAAAGTTATTTTGGAACAATAATAGAGGGGAAAAAGTATTTTATTTTTTTTCTCTTAAGGAAAAGTGTTTGCTTCCTGAATTGTGAATCTGAATTTGGCATCTGACAAAGTCATGATTACTCTCAAAATCACAGTGATTCATGTTTTGGGCTTTTTTTTTTTGCCACCTTTTATGCATGTAAGCTGACAGCAATATGGATATGTATGCAGTCCATATATGATTGTATAAATTAACCTAATCCCTTGACAAAGAAAGGAATAAAAATGGAATATTGGAATGGAGAATTTACTAATGACGATTTAAACAGAACTTAAAATCAAGGAAGTACAAATCAGAAATCTTGTGGAGGGTGGCCCACAAAGGCAAAGTCCCAAATGTGTAAGGACAGAGGCAAAGCCCACCCATAGCCACATGCAGGCACTGAGATACAGTTATTAAAGGTGCTGAGAGGAATTCAATTTCCAGGCTGGGAGCAGAAATATCAGGCATGAGAGGGGATTTCTGCAGAGACTCGAGTAACTGCTCTGGCTCACAGATATTGATCAGAGCATGCAGATGAAAGGAAAACGCAGAGCTGGACATACAGACAAGACAAAATATTATTGCTGTCACCAAATCAAGACATGTCCCTTTCCCCCTTTTTAAATTAGGCACTTCAGAAAGTGGGCAGTGTACAGCTCCTCCTAATTTCACCAATAACTGTGACTAAATTCCCTCTTCAGATTAAATGCAGGATTAAGCTGGTTGCTGAATCAGCTCACTCTGCCTCTGGAACTGCTCAGACTGCTACAAATTTAGGAACTACTTCTTAGAGATGCAGAGTTAGTCAGAATAAATCCTGTATCACAGTTCCCCTAATTGCTAGGTCTTTTAGCTTTTGCTTTTAAAGGGACACAAGCAATGAATTGCAGTAAGTCAAGCGTCCTGTGCTCTTCTAACATTCATTTTCTTTCTATTACAGTTGTTTGGAAAGCAACTGTGGCACAGCAATCTTGCCAGGAAGCCCCAAAAGCCCATCTGGATTCTGAAAAGCAGATATTGCAGCTTGACTCTGGAGTTAACTGGTCAGACTCACCTTACCCTGGGAATACAGAGAAATATACTGTAATAGTGTATTATAGTGTATATAGTATGTGATATTTTATAGATATATTTTAATATATATAGGATTTATACGGTGTATTTACTGTAGAGGGCAGGGCTGGGAAATTAGGGACAGAGGCATCATTTCCTCCATGTTCCACCGTGTTCCATATGGAAAGAATTGAACGTGTTCTGGCTTTTCTGGCATTTATAATATAATACATATATATAATTACAGAAGAATCAGGAACTTTCTGGTAACTGCAGACAATTAATGCCTAAGTACACAATGTATCTGCCACAAACAGCCTCCCTCAGCAGATTCAGGGCTGGGGCCATTTCATTAATCAGTGTTTGCCCGAGGCACAGCACACGAATTCCCTAAATTGCTGCCAGGGTTCCTCGATCATCCTTTGGCTTCAGAATGAGGATTTCTCTACAGGTATCACCCCGCTCAGCACAGCCATTCCCACCCTGGAGATGTGCAGGACACACAGCCCTGGCAGCTGCTCTTAGGGGTGCAAATTACATCTCCCAGGTTGGGGTGCAAGAAGAGGATACAGACAGTAAGTGGTGAAGGAGACAGGGCAAAGGTGTCCAAACCTGCTTGGAAAGTGTCATTCCTTTAAGGCAGAATTTGACAGAACTCTGAAAATGCTGTCAGGTAATTAAAGACAGATGCTACAATTCCTGGCTTTAAAGGAAGTCAAGACCATTTAACACTTTGCACGATCAGAATATTAAACAAACATGATCAGAGAGGATTGTATCACACATGAGAAGTAAGGGGTTATGTTCTGCATCCTTACTGCAGCTCTATTAAAATCAAAGACCTTGTCCAGCCTAGGAAGGAATATTCAAAGGTTTCAGACCTTTTAGTTTCAAAGTGTCTGCTTATCAAAGGTGCAGTTCTGTGCACTGTGAATGAACAAATCAGCTGCATAAACTTCAGATATTTCAAGCACATCTTAGACTCAGAGATGATACCCTTCTCATTTTTAATTTTCCCTCAAAAAATAATTGATTTTTCTTCTTAACACATACCCACACTCTACAGACCCAGAATACTCAGACA
This sequence comes from Motacilla alba alba, assembly GCF_015832195.1. NCBI lineage: Eukaryota > Metazoa > Chordata > Aves > Passeriformes > Motacillidae > Motacilla > Motacilla alba. The sequence goes on along the minus strand of NC_052029.1, from coordinate 12,665,568 downwards.
CAAGTTTGCAGTGGCTGAAGTCTCCCATCACTCACACCCAGATCCTGGGGAACCTCAGGTGGGGAACCTCTGTTTTCTGTTAAAATCACCTCTGACAGTTCCACATCATAATCTTCAATAAGTTATATGGCCATTTAATCAAAATTCCATTTCAGAAACCAGACCAGCTTTTCAAGATCTAAGTTCTTTAAAATAGAAAAGGTGCTGTTTAAATAAGCAATCCAGTACAAGTGGAAGGCTGAGATGCCTTGAGGAAGAGTATCAGAAGTTCTAATGGTCACTGCACAATTTCCAATTCCAACTAGTAGAACAAATCCACAAATAATTAGGTTAAAAAAACCCCCAAACCCCCAAACAACAAAAAAAACATAAAAGAGGGGAAAACTTCCAGATGTTTAAGGCAAAACAATTTTTTCTCTACATATCAGACCAATGTGAGATGACTTTTGACACAAACTCTGTCTACTTAAAAAGCCCCTTTTGTACCTAACCTGCAAAAACAGCTCTCACTGATGAGTTATGCCACTGGAATGTGGTATTTTGATGTGAGATAAAAAGTCACCCAATTTGAGAACATGTTTGGCAAAATAGCATGAGCAGCACTGAAAAGCAGCTCACTTTGAAAGCTACTACAGTAAGGCAGCTTTATATGGAAAAAAATGTGCTTTTATTTATTTTTACACATCACCTCCCACAAGTGTTGAGACTGTTCACCTTCTGGCATATACTAAAAGCTCTTGCTGAGTTCACAGACATCAAAGACTTACTGGATTCCACCACATGGCTTAGCTCTTGCACAGAATTATTTTATAATTGTGGAGGAACGCTGCTAAGAAGTGACCATAGATTATAAATCTGAGAGATCTACTGAGGTGTTTTCAAATTTTCTAGTACTGTATAATGTAATTCTAGAATATAAACAACAACAACAGCTTCTAGAGGTTAGCCTGAAGGACAGGCTTTCAATACACTGGATTGGTGTTATCAATCACTGCACACCACCTACAAAAGGAGTTGATGTTATCCCAAAGTTTTGCCCCTTGGGATCATTTGTGACCCTGGAGACAACAGCACAGACAACAGATCTGGCTCCAGCACCCACCCACACCAGGGCAGGGATTTATCACAGGTTCTTTTTACACAGCTCCAGCCTAAGATGGACAACCTGGCAACCTCAACATCTGCACTTTTCCTATCCAAAATCCATTTCACCAATGGGCGTCGAACTGCTCAGCAAGACAGACTGGATGTTTATTTCCTAAAATTGAATATACAGGGAAAGTTCAGGCAGAAGGACAGCAGAGAAAGGGAGGAGGGAACATCAATAATTTAGTGTTGTCTTTGTTAATTTAATAACTCACTGAGGTATTCTATTAAAGTGTCATGTACTAAAAGCACCTCTTCAGAAGGGATGCCAAATTCTCTTCAGTGTCAAGGAAGTTTAAGCTTCCAAAACAAACAGATACCTTCATCTAAGAGCATTTAGCTACTTTGTATTCCTGCCTGCTAATGTCTCATGTGAATTGTTTTAGTGGTAAAATTTTGTCTATAATGTGCAAGCATTGCAGCACTTTGAAGTAATGAAACCCAATGGACCCTTCATCCTTATTCTGTTTATGTTATATAATTATAAACTCATTATTTTTATATAAAATGCTAGTCTAATCTAGAAAAGGATGCTACAAGATACAGCAAATCAATCTGTCAACCTTGCAAACAAACATAAATCTGTCAACCCCACGCTGATGACAATTGTTGTTTGGAATGGAAAAGAGATTTGACTTATGATCATAAATAGCAAAACTGAAGAATTAAACTCAACATTAAGCTGAGCTGTTTTCCTGCCTCTTTCTCATCCTGGCTAGCAATAAAGACTCTGATACCTGAGCCCTGCAAGCTTCCACCTGTGCAGCATCACTGCACTGTGCATGATCTCAGCACAACCACTGAGCCACTCCTTCTTCACATCCCAGTCCTGAGCATGGAACTCCTGTTTTAAAAGCCCTGATTACTGCCCTCCCTTACACTGGAATTAATATCTATCTTTGAAACCCCATTACTCTGCATGTACTCAAATTATTTTTTCAAAAGTGAATTATTTTCACTTATGTTTGCAATGCTCCTTATAGTCATGTCCTGTGGTGTTGTGGCTAAATCAGTCAACAAAACCCTAAGGGCTGTGTTTTGTCTCTTCTTTCTCTCCTCTTGACAGTCACTATCACAGGAACACCTTAACATCACTGGGGTTTCTGATCAACTGTGCCAGAAGAATGACTGAGTCACCACCACTGCAGCCATTCCTGTGGCAGTTCAGCACCAGAAAGAGAATCTCTGTGTTTGTGCTCTAGGTTTGTACTGCATGAAAAAAAAAAAGAAGAGGTAAAGAGCAGAATAAACCCCCATGGCAGCACAACTGTCAGCAGTACAAGACCTACCAGCACAAGGAAATCTGTTTTCAAAGCAGCTGGAATCCCACATGAGAAATCCTTACTCATTCATGCAAGACAACATTTTTGTTGTAAACTTTAAGGAAACTGAAAGCTGCTTGTGAGGAAGGAATGGTTTGTCTAGGAACAAATTATATGTGCAAGATGACAACACAGAAGTAGGGAGCTGGAAGGGACATGTGCAGCATGGCTGGAATCAACACTGATTGCTAATTTTTTTTTGACTCTAAGTTTTGTGAGACAAGACTGTATCCTGCTATAAGTATATTGTGCTTACTCCCTTGAGCCAAGATCATATTTTATCCAGCAATGTAACTCCTCTGTTTAAACCTGCTGTCAAAGCACACTGAGAGACAAGTCTCAATAAGGAAAAGGATGCAGTCGACCAGTAAATTATTCCTTTATATTACTACTCTTTTTTATCTTAAAGCTTCTCTCTTGCAAGAACTCTAAGCAGTTTATTTTTATGATGTTTTATTTGTTGTGCAGAGTGCTGCTGCCGAGTGGTGTCTCCACTTCAGTTAATGCAGAGTAATCCTGTTATACAATACAAGCCTGTATTCTCCAGAGTTTCAAGGTAACAGCTTTTCTGTTCAGACTCCAGAAGATAGGATGTTTTCTCTGCTGCTCTCCATGCTTCCAGCTGCTCTGACAATGATGGCATTTACAGCTGGGGGAAAACCCTTAATAAAATTACAAGAATCTGCTAGAGGAGGATTCAGGCAGTGATGTGCCATCAGCTTGGTCTCTCTCTGACATGTCAGAGCCATCCTGAAGTAGGTCCAGGCTGAAGGCAAACTGCACATTTCCAGTCCCACCTGGCTTCCATGGCCAATCTTTATGCTGCACATCTCATTCTGGTTTTACACAGCATGTGACTGGAGTGCAGGAAAGGACACATATGATCAGAAGGAATTCCCTCCCCTCTCACAGCTTAATTAATCACATCTCTATTTTCAGACCATGCCCCAGGTCCCTTTGAGAACACCAGAGGTGAAAGCTGCACTTAGTGCAAACACACAGCAGCACTGCAATGGTAAGACCAGTGTTCTGCTGCCTGTGCCATGCAGAACTGTGCTCTGAGGACTGTGGTGTGAAGCAATTTGTAGTAAACAATGTGAGTGGACCATTCAATAAAAAATTCTTTAGCCCCAGACAAAGAGATCTCATGCTGTGATAAGGGCATAGGATGCACACAGATGGCATTGCCTGCAAAGGCTCTGTTTTAAACAGGACCATCTAACAGGGGGTCCAAGATTTGGAAGAAATATTAAAGCTATGGGGATGCAAGATAAAGAATTGCCTGCCTATAGGTAAAGCCAGCAGGTGGGAGAGACCTCAGGCACAGGAAAACATTCCCAGTCTTTCCCAGATATGTGTCTCAGTCACAAATATCATTTGTCAACAACTGTCCTGTTCCCACCGTCCCACTGACAACAAAAGGGTCCAGTTGATATTCCAGCCATTTTTAAGGTCAGTTTATGTTTTCTGTGTTCTCAGCACAGCTCAGCGCTCCAGAAGATTTCTGAACAAGCCCAGGAGAATGCTTACTTCAGTAGTTTCAAATCCTAGTAAAGTGTAACTTAAATTGACTTCCTAGCTCACACTGTTGCACCTTCCAAAGGGTCTCTTTCTCTGAGCTTGTTTCTGCCTGTAATCACCATCCTGGCAGAAATCTTATCATTATCAATCAGGATGGAAATATTAACTGGGGAAAAACACATCTATTTAGGCATCCTTGGTTTCACCAACTCTCTAGAGTTTAATTATGAATAATTTTTACGTACAGGCAGATATTTAGGAACTGTGTGAATAATACTTACAGATAACAAAAGAAAAGACAGAATCAATAGTTGAATAAATGACAAGGGTCAGACAAACATTTTCAGGGAACAAGAAATATTTACTAGGCCTTACTCTTCAATGATCAGTTCTGAATAGATTCATACTATCACTAAAAGTAGCATAATTTATTTAGAATAAGTGGGTGGAAAGGTAAGCGTCATAAACCAGCTTTTAACTGACAGCTCATCAGAACACTCTACTGAAGATGATAATGTACTTTGGAAAAGGCTTTAGGAAGAAAAAAAGAATGTTAAGGTTGAATAAATATTTGTAGATATGATGCTATGCCCTCAAGAGTCCTGTTTACTTATTGAGGCATATTTTTCAGGAGAGAAAAGCATATTGAATAAATACATCCCTGTTTTTCCATTATGAACAATATAATCTTACAGGAGAGGAATGCAGGAGCCAGTGGCCACCATTCCTCACTCCTGTCCTGGATAGAGATTCCAAACTTGATTAGAATATTGGAAGGAAGACTTGAGTTAACAAAGCACACTCACGGAACAGAGCTGGTGTTTTACTGGAGTGAAGCCCATTGATGCACATGGAAGGAACCTGGGATAGTGGGAGGTGTCCCTGTGCATGGCAGGGCTTGGAGCTGGATGAGCTTTAAGGTCTTTTCCAACCCAATTCCATGGTTCTGTATTCCCAGCCCACTGTATTGACTGAGTGAAGGATTTATGAGAACAAGAGAATAGAAAAATACAGAGAATGCATTTCTAAGATTGCAGCATTATTCACTGGAACTCCAGCAAAGTAACATAAACCAGATGTGAAATTACATACCAGGTCTTAAAGGAAAGCTCCAGCAGAAAGATTAAGGTCTGAGAACACAGAATCATCTTCAGATCTTCCTCAAAGTCCTACTTCTGAAGCAAGACCTCTTTCCACCCAACACCTTGCCTTTCAGGGCACAAGCCAAGGTAAAGGTGTCTTTGACTTCTTCTTTGTTGTCTGCATTTGCCTTGTCACCACTTAACCAACACAAATAAAATCTCTGTGAAACACCACTCTGCTCTCTGCACTGCCCAGCTCGTTCTAGCTCTTCACAAAATTATTGACCTTAAAAAATCAGATTTTTACTGGGTCAAAAATCCCAAAAGATGGACAAATATTTTCTTTCCAGGGGTTTCTGATGATGCCAAAAAGAAACAACACCTACAGCATGGGCAACTTTCAATATTAAGTGTTCAGATTCAAAGATCTGATCACTTTTTTTTCTGGGCTATTTTTGTGCAAAAGAAAACCAGATTAAAGCATAGTTGACAAACTCCTGGGTCAGATATTTCTAGTCCTTTATCCCTCTGAATTAGGTGAGGCTCATAGGAAGGCAGTTTGCAAAAAGAACTGATTCTGAAAAAGCTTTCATCAGCTGCACTGGGAAAAGATGTTTGAATATCAAAAAATCATTTTTCTCCATCCTCACAGCACCAGCTAACTCTCTATTTAAATCTTTAAAATAAAACATCCAAGGAATGGGAGGACATGCAGTTTGCAGGTAATGATATTTGGTGTGTGTGTCTGAGATGGAGCAGATTAGTGAAGCATGAACCCACCAAGCATTCAAACTGAGATGGAGGCAAAATGAGTTTGCATATTTTATATTTCCAATGTCTATGAAATACCAAGGAGGTAACACTGATCTCACAAGCACTGACAGGATTCTCTGTACAAGGAAAGTTCTCCTCACTTGTTTGTGCAGTGCAAGGTGCTGGTCTTCAAGTACAGAATGTCACCTCTGGCACTGAGAAAAGTGATGTCACCACATCCCGTTGTGATGAACAAACTCCAACTTTCTTATCTTTCATTACAAGCCTAAAAGGTACCAAACACCCACAAGCCCTCTCAAAGCAATGATTTTAAACTGTGCATGTGGATTTTTTGAGAATTGTAGTTTCAGTCTATTAATTGTCAACTGATGTGTTTGTTCTTTGGCCTACAAAAAATTAGTAATGAAGATTTACTCCAAGGTTTTCCACTTCATATTTCCCATTTGATGATTATGATTCTATAAATAAATAGTGAAAAAATACTGTTATGCCAGAAAATGCTATAAAAAAGACCAAAAATGTGTTTCTCCAAATCTGAAAGAGATAGTCAAGTTTTATATGCCTATAAATGGAATTACATCATAAAGTGTGAGAATCCATTTGTAAGTGTAAAAGCTGAACGCCAAAAACTGTTCTAACAGTCCCATATCTAGCAAAAAAGTGGGCAGAAAAATAGTGAAACTCAGCAGGTGATCTATTTCTATTTGACAATAATTCCATAATGTTAAGAAAGCAAAGATGCCCACCAGTGTGTCAGACCTTGTTGAATATTACCAAAATAAAGACTACATTGAATGAACCAAATTCAGTCATCTGCCATCTGATCAATACTCTCAGGAGACTGACCCAGTTCTAGCTCAGTGGAAACAGTGGATTCCGCTAAAAAATTATTTTCCTTTTATTTTTCTCTGAGTAGCCAAGGAAAAACTAGTCAAGAATCGAGATGTGGAATTTCTTTTTGTTCTGTCCCATAAATTCAATTATAATCCTAAACACTTTTTTATTAATAACATTCAGCTTCTTTAGCCAGACTTCCAAAACAAATTAAATTAATTCTTTTTACCTCAAGACTTCTACATGGTCTCCTATGTCAGAAGAAATTTAATGCAGATCCACAAAGCTGGCTGGATCCTAAGCTGCTCTCAAAGCTCCCAACACTGTGAGGAATTGTGTTCCTGCAGCTCCACTGAGTCCACGAAAGACAGAAGAGCTTGCAAACTCATCTGCAAAATCCCTTCTCTTTGCTTATCCCTGAAACTGTTCAGCATTTCCCAGCTCCAAATAGCAGACAAACATAATCCAGTCCCTCTAGGAGAAAAGTAAATCTTTACAATTTGCTCAGTTTAAGGAATCTTCGATATCAATGAGTATAATACTGAGATTTACCACATCATCAAGTTCCAAAGCAACAATTTCATTTCCATCCATTTATTCCTTCTCAAGGTTCTTGTACAGCGAATGCTACATAATCTTTTAGACTTAAATTTCAACTCTTTTAAAGTCTGAAGAATTGTTTTACCACTAATTACCATCATATCTGTGTGGCAAATGGATTTTTAAAGCTTAATGTAGTCACAGACAGGGAGATACAAAAAACTGGTTGCAAGCAAACACATTTGTGCTCATTGTGGTCACAGAAAGCTCAACCAATGGATGTAAAATGACAAAGTTGAGACATTTTTGCCCATTATTATATTTACTTCAAACTTTAAGGAACTGACATAGCCACAGACATTCCTCCATATGTGCAGTCACTGGATCATTTTGTTCCCAACTCTTTTCAGCTCCTGATTGTCTCAATGCTGGAATATTTCAGCTGCTTCTGTTCACCTTCCTGACCCTTCTGGCTGCCAATGTCTGATTTTTGACTGCTCTAATTTCTGTTTGCCCAACACTTACATTTTCATCCCTTTTTGATGAAAGACAACTTTAGTTCAGGCTGTACAGAGAACAGAGGGAAAAAAGAAAATTCACTAAAGTAGGAAAGAAGAGTCAAAACCTGGGTAGCAGGTGAAAAGGGCATAATCAGCTCCATAAGCAGGGAACTGAGAGAGCCCCAGCTCAGCTCAGCTCCAGGCTGAGCTCCCAGGGGAACACTCAAATGTCTAAAAAGGGCTGGAGCTTTTCTCACACTGGATGCATTACTGGGCTCTCCCTTCCATGCAGCTTCACACTATCAGCAAAACTTTTTATGATTCAAGACATCTCTCCCTCTTTTCAACTTCAGTTGGAATCAGCCATGAGCTTCCAGAGGGACTCTGAAGGTCAGGAGTGGGCAGAGTCAGAGACAGGAAGGTGTGGGACAGGGTGGAACCTAAGGGAGGTGACAGACAGCAGGAGAGGAAGTAGGAAATTGAGGGATTTTAAAATTATCTTTTCATCTCAATGTTCTTTTGATTGTAAAACCATGCATTCTTTCAGTTTGAGAAATAAATCAATCTACTTAAGTTTCCAGTTTCAAGTTTTGGAGATAAAACAGTTTCTCCTTATTTACCTTTCTGAGTAAGAGCCACATTAAAGGGGAGTGAAGTAGAGAGACAAGGGAGCTTATTATCACTCTTTTACCCTTCTGCTCAATACATGTTTCCATTCTATGCTTAATTTGCAATTCAGTACACTGCTTACTACCACTTGTACTGATCTTTTCAATTATTTAAAAAAGTAATTAGATAGATTATAATGTCGGGTGGAATGTGGTGCTTTTCAGTGCTGCTTTATTCCCTACATACCCATAGCTGCAAGTTCAAGTTAAAACCTATTTCAGTATTATCTGCTGGAGAACCCCACATCATTAACTCATTTCTCACAGTTTATCAAGCTGTCAACATGTGGACATGATTTTGGTCATTCACAGCCTTGACTGAATGTCAGTGAATGACAAGAACTGAGACACCCTCTGAATCTGTGCTTCTCAAGCCAGTGAGCCATCAAACATCTTTCATGGCCCCTCCAGTTTCCCTAACTAAATTCCACTAAGGTAATACTGCTGTTGCCTGATTAATTCATTTTCCTATCATTTCCCACTGTAGCGTACCACTCTTGCTTTATTCCACCATCTGAATATTTCAATTTTACATATTTTGCTTCCCTACTGAGTTGCTTCTATAAATTCCCCATCTCTTTTGCTGTACACTGCTTTCATGTTTCCTCCTGCTCCTCCAGATCTCAGTCTTTTGAATCATTTCAGTCCCCTCTGCACATGTTCCACTTTTATACTGTGGGGTACTCCCCTTGCTCTCTTCATTCCAGGAGATCATGGACTGACCTCGGGCACAAGCAGCAAAACCAGCAGGAGAAAAGTCAGTCCTCAATGTAACACAGACAAGCGAGAGGCTCTGTGGCACACCTGGGGGAGAGGCACTCACTAAAGAACCGTGGCCAACAGCGCAATCACTTTGCCATCCCACACAGCAGCTCTCACATGGCTGATGATAACTCACACTGCTGGACAGGTTCAGAACAGAGCAGGCTCTGTTTACCTCAGAGCCATCAGCCTGTGCACAGCTGCCCCTGGCCAGAGCTGGGAGCTCAGAGCCATTAGAGGCAATAAAATCATAAACCCCACAAAAACTGGCCACAAATAAATAGCAGGCACAGCAACCCATCCCTGAAGAGGAAACTGGTGACAGCTCCCCGTGCTGCCATTCACTTTCAAAGTCACAAAAACCCTTTTGAACCTCTTGTATTCCCCTGACTAATGCCATCATTATTTCAACACTGGCTGTTCAGAGCGAAACAGGTGCTATCTTGTCAAACGAGCCTCTCAGCTTTCATCATCCCGGAGTTCTTCACTGTGTATTGTTAAACTGACAAGGTTTTGGGTTGCCTAGATACCAGGTCATGCTGATATAACTGCTAGTGATCTCCGCATAACCAAACTTTGTTGGTGAGAAGCGGGCGAGGGGAGGAACGGTGTGGAAAGGAATTGTTTTATTCCCGTGTCATCCTCCCAGCAAAAAGAAGTTCCATGAGTTTATCTCAGAGGGCCGTGGAGAGAGGGCTGGTGGAAAGCTTCCAGCACCTGATTAAAATGATTCCCTCCATAATAAGCCAGCATTTCTAGTCTCATTTCTAAAAGCTTTTCTCCCTCACTACTTACAACAGTCTGCTAGATTCCTAAATAGAAGGGAGAGATTAATCTGTGCTAAATTACTTGATGCGGGTTTAAAATTATTCTGGCAGAAAAGTAGAACAAAGTTTGCCCAAGGAAGCAAAGAATGGAGCATCCACCCCCCTCCTCCAGTTCAGAATACAGTGATGAAAATACCCCAGGAGCTGCAGCACTATCCAAGTCACAGAAATACTTAAAATCAGTTGAATCAGATTTTTGTTCTGAATTTTCTTTATCTCTCTCTCTCTCTCTCTCTCTCTCTCTCAGGACAGATGGCTCTCAGAAATAAATGTTTCTCAGCCACATGCTTGCCTAAACTTTACCAGGAAATTTTGCTGTAAACATGATGCTTATAGAAAGATTGTTATAGGAGAGGGTTTGTTTTATGTAAACTGGTTTTTGGTTTTCATAGCAGTGAAGTTTTTTTTACAAGGCATCAGTTCCTCTGAGATGCTGGAAGCTCATAGTTTTCTTGTCCTGGGACAAGAAAGTTTTCCACAGAAAAGAGTCCAACCTCACCTGCAATTTCCTGCACAAAATCTATGACTGAATTCTTTAAAACAACTGAGTTTTATAAAATGTTTCGGACTTTGAAGACACAAGTTGTAAAACTCCCAACTTCTGAAGCCATAAACAAAGCAGGAGATCCATCTTCATCAATGGTACTCATTCTCCTGTAGCCAAATAAAAAGGATTTGCCTAAATAATACACTTTGGCAGCTTGCTCAGGCATATCAATTGAAATATTGAAGTTGATTGAAATGCTCCTCAAGCCTTTAATGTTTTAAGCTAATGTTATATGAAAGCCATCATCTATCACATGCAAGTTTGGAACCAGGCAGGCTTAGCCAAGTAACAAGTTTTCCTTGGATGATGTCCTGATGATTTTGGGCAAGCAAGGTTTAAAGGAGTCATGAAAACCACTTTCTTTTACATGGAGAAAAAGATGTCCAGCCATGCACATAGTTCATCTAGTCTCCTAATTAATAGGATTTTTCTCAGCACCTTCAAGACAGTAATTACTAAACCCAGCAATTAACAATTATGGAGAAATGCTCTTGATCACAACTGGTGAAAATAAAGAGATGCTAAATGGGTTGTTTTAATTTTCAACCAAGCAAACAAAACTTCATTCAGGCCCTGGGTATCATAAAAAAAAATAAAATTAAAACAGATACAAGGAGCAGGCCTGTAGGACAGGGGAGGAAGGGAGTGAAGGGACAGAAAAGAAGAAAGAGAGCTGGTGTGTGGTGGAAAGGACAGAAACTGAAACTGAAATGGTACAACAAATTAGACCAAAAAATGCGAGTTAACATGAATTAATACAAAGAAATCACAAGGAAGCTGGTGTACTATTTTACAAATCTCAATCTATATTGAATCGATAGCTTGTTTAAAAGGCAACAACTTTATTCTTACAGCTTCAACAAAAACTTGAACTGCTGGTATTCAGAAAGCGAAGCCAAAACAGAGATATTTGAGTCAGAATTCACGTGTGAAAGTATCCCAAATCTGATGGAAGGAGCTCGTTTGACCTCCTCCTCCTATCACTGCCCTACAGCTGGAAAACCAAAAGCCTGCACAGGGAAAATGGTGAGGATGCAGCTTTACAGTGCAGCAGAACATATTTGCAGAACTGAAATTAAATGGGAAGAAAAAAGATTTGAGAAAATGTACACATCAAGTGACTTTCTACCCAAAGCCTTCCCAATTTTTTGAACATGAACCCGTGGCTCCAAAGTAGAGCCATAAAATTCCCCCAGCCCCTGATGGGCAATGCTAATAGGCATGCAACTTGCAACACTTTTTAACATGTATTTTTAATTTAATCCATTAGAACCACAAAGGAATAATGTATTAAAGTGATAAGTCTGTACATTCAGTAAATAAATATCAAAGTGAGAGTCATGAAAGCTTTTGGAAAAAAAAATCCAGTCAGAAAAGAGAAAAAAAAAAAAAGAAAAGAAAATTAAAGCCCTTGAAGGAATACATCACAGAAAAAAATAAATTGATCTACTAAATTAATTAAGTAAATTGATTGTAAAAATTTACTACCCTATGCAGTATAGAATAAATCTCACGGGAGGTAAGTTAGCAGAGTCAATTTGAGCCTTTCAACCATGAGAAACTTGTAAAGCACCTCATAAACCCTCTCAATAATATCATAGAAGAAAAATAAAAACTTTCTCTACATGCTGAATACCTCAAGCAATAATCTACAAAGTACCATCCTGCACTGCTTTTTGCTACATGTTCCGAGCCTGTCCATTTTTATTAAATCCAAAATAACAAAATATATGGTTCCTCCAAAGCACATTTATTTAATTATGCTCTCAGGATATGAAAATTTTAAAATAAAAAGGATCTGCTTGTTCTCCTTCTTTCAGTTGACTTGTTGAGCCTTTTATTCATTAGATATAAATAAAATAATAACTTCAGAACTCAGCACTTCTGGGAGGCGAGTGCCTTTCTAAATTTCCTACCCCGACAGAAGAACTGTCTATGAATAACAACCAATTCCTCTTAATCAGAGAGCCATGAATCACGGAATCAGCTATTTCTAGAGCAATCACAAGAGATCATCTGGATAAATCCTCCAGTTTAGGGCCTGACAGCAAGGCCTGGGTTATCACAAGGAGAAATTTGTCTTATACTTACAAAAATTACCTGTAAAGGCCTTGTCAAAAGCTTTTCCCACAGCAAGGCATCAGTACCCATTATTTCTGTTGCTTGCAAAAACTTGCCTAACCCAAATCTCCCTTATAATAAATTATGCTCATTTATTTTTGTGTTCTATCTCCTTTCCCCACCAGCTATACAGAAGAACTCAACATCATCCACTTAATAATCTAATATGTGCTAGAAAACGTTATCATGTTCCTTCCTAATCTTCTCAAACTAAACAAATCCCATTCCTTCATCTTTTCATCATTTGCCAGGTCTTCTGGGAGAATTGCTCGCTCCACACTGACAGTGTCTCACAGCTTTGAGGAGATCTGATCTTTTTCCAGTTAACCCAGCAACAGACACAAAGAAATGATTTCTAAATTTCATAAAGAACCGGTTGTGATCATGAAAAGCACTTCAGTCAATGCTTCTAACTGATATGCTAATTAACAGAGATAACCAGTCTTAATCAAACTAATTACATTGCAGATTAAAGGTATTTGGAATTTAACACAGCTTCGCCTACATATCTACATTACATTATGGTGACCTGAAGCAGCAACCTGGAATAAATATGTTAATATGTTTCTTTAAAGAATTCTTAACACATCATTTAACTGCAGAGCATAAAAGGCAAGAGTGAATAAGACATAATGGTTGTTATGATTTCTGCTCTTGTTTAAACTGAGGTGGGGGTGAAAAACCAACCCTGTCAGCTCTGCTAAAGATGAAGGCACTTGGGACCACTGGCTTCAGTTTCAGTTTGTTGCTGCTGTGAATGTCAGGCCAGTCCCAGGGCTCAGAGACACAGGGGGGACACTGGGAATACAGAGCCTGGTGTGCCTGGGACACCACGGGCACCACCTGCCACTGTGGCACACAGTGGAGGTGACACTGGGAATACAGAGCCTGGTGTGCCTGGGACACCACGGGCACCACCTGCCACCGTGGCACACAGTGGAGGTGACACTGGGAATACAGAGCCTGGTGTGCCTGGGACACCACGGGCACCACCTGCCACCGTGGCACTCCCGTTTTCCTGCAGGATCCGTGTGACAGACCGCGGGAGCACTTCCATGAGGATGGGGTTGTGTGTCCCAGAGAGGACTGAGCTCCATCCCTGGAGGGTGACAGTTCCCCCAGGGATGCTCTGTGCCTTTCCCCACCCTGGAGGGTTCCATGTCCCTGGAACAGCACCAAAAAAGGTGGCTGGGTGGGAGCACCAGGGGTTTGTGTTTGGGTCAGGGCTGTGACCCTCAGCTCCCACTGCCACCCACAGGGTTTCACTGGCCCCTCCTGCTCACACAGCATCAGACAGATCCCAAACTGCCCTGTGTAATTCTTCATAGGAGAGCAGGTCCCGCAAGGTGATCCCTAACTGCAGAGTGCATGAAATCACCGTCTGTGCTTGGAGAGGTCTTTTATTTATCAACTTTGTTGTAAAATTCTCACTGCTCCTCTTAAGAGTGCAACCTGTTTGCTCCTCCCATTTCTGATACTGAGTGGCATCCTCCTTTTTGACCTTCTGTACCAGAGTTTTACATGAGGCCACCTGACAACAGTCTGAGGTGCAGAATGATAAAAACAGCCTATAAGATATTGTCTGTACCCATTATTTCCTTCTGCATTATGTTTACTTTGCTTTTGCATTCTCACAACAACAAATGCCACAGCAGGATCTAAGTGTCATCAATGCCAAGAGGTTTCCATCGTATAGAAAAGTAAAAACATGAAACTGTTAAATATCTGTAGAAGCGGGAAGGAAAACAATGGAATAATTTTATTTTAATTGCTGCCTGCACATTGTCTCGTAAGATTAATTTGAGATGCATTTATTTAAACTAATTAACCAATGTGCTTGTAAACGTGGTATTTGTTCTTCTTCTGTAGAGAATAAGAGCTGAGAGTGATAAGGCAAGTACAGCTTCTCTGCACTACATGAATTAATACCCACAGTGGACATGCATGGAAGAAAGACTACAGGCAAAAGGAATGGTGGAGGAGCCCTTTCTGTATATTGCCATTACAGCAGTAAATGAGGTAAAAACATTGAACATTTCTCATTATTCCTGATACAATCCTGGTATCAGCCATGAAATGAGAAAAAGTAAGTTGATTTCAGATGGAGCTGAATAATGCAGCCATTGACACAGTCACCTTTAAGCTGATTGCTCATGTACTTAGAGTAGGAGACACACCTTATCTTCCAAGAGCAAGTTTGGTATTTTTAGGCCAAATCAGAAGTTATATTTAACACAGTGTAAATTGTGGCCGTGTACATTCTCTAAAGTCCTTAGGTTCCTCTCACGCTCTCCCTTGTGAGACGTACAATAACATGAAATGGTTGTAACACAGAACATGCCCATGTGAAGAGGCAAATTAAATGCCTGATTAAAGAAGTTAGTACCCTCACTGTTTGTTCTCATTCTCTTCCTTAATTAGCTTCTTAATTGCTCACTTGTTCGAGCAGCTTGGTAACAGAACACATCTGCACCAGCTGTAAGAGGAGCTTTTACTTGTATGGATACTTGCAGACATTTGGATTTAGGTTTCTTGAAGTGTTTAGGATTGATTTCCCCTCGAGATGTGAATCCCTTGCCTAAATCCAGGTAGCTGGCACCATGAGAGGTGATTGGGATGATGATAATGGCTGGGCACATGACACAAGGCACAATGCAGAGCTGTGTCCTGGAGCTGCAGCTGGGGGAGGTGGGACGGTGTGGAGTGTCTAAAACAGCACCAGACCATAGCCTGAGACATCATCCATAGCCAAAAAACAGCACCAGACCATAGCCTGAGACATCATCCATAGCCAAAACCAGCACCAGTCCATGGCCACTGACAGCATCCACAGCAAGCAGAGAAGCTGGAGATTATGAGCAAGAGACACAAAGTGGGGAAGATCTGGTGGCTGCTTGGATGATGCTCTTGTAGGTGTCAGACAGGTCACCCAGGCTCCCAAACACCAGTGCAGCGAGTACAGGGGTAACAATGCACAGAAAGGATTGCACTGAGAGCAGAGAATGGCATCAGACTGCCATAATTTCTAATTTTTATCCTTTAATTCAGTTTTTCTGGGAAATACATTCTAGATATGCTTGCTGGGTCCTTACAGCGAGTAGCAGGATTAATCCAACCCCTATTTCCATGTAAACATTCTTTTAACAGGCAGGTGAATTTTTCAAGTCTATATCAAAGTATCAATTGAATTTTTCTGCCAGCACAGAAAATGTTTTTATTCTGTCCTTTCGCTTGCTTAAAAAGGCCTCTGGCTTGAACATCCCTGGGAGCCAAGTAATCTGTTCAGAGCTACTTTCTAACAAAAGTAAGAATTTACTGATGTTTTTCTTGCTGATTTTTTTATATCAAAATGAGAACTGAGTTACTCAGAGAAAGCTGAAACACACACAAATAACCCAGAGTTAAAGAGCAGCTGAACAGCCACAGGCAGCAAGAAGAAGGTGCAAAATACCACATGGCAGGGACACTCCTGTAACCAGGAATTTCTTAAATCACAGCAGCCTGTTGAGAGTGAACCTCAATCCTAAGTGCCCCATACCCTGTTATGTGTTTTGTCAGTGCAGTCAGTGCTTTCTGTCTCTGTTTAATGGGTATCTGGGCAGGACACTGAAGCTGTCCTGATCTGTCTTCCTCTGAGGAATTGTGTTCACCCAGAAAAATTACTCCAAAAGTCAGATGCAAACTTCAGTGTAACAAACATTTCCTAAAAGCAACAAATGAGGACATTCCTATTTTAAGAGCTAATAATTACTCTGGCCACCTGTCCTGTCTGCATTCCAGTCCTGACTATTGGAGGATCAGGAAGAGTAAAGAGGGGATTTCCTTGGACACTTTGGTTGACTGAACACCAATCCATCACTTCAGTAAATTTAGCTCTTGCTGATTCTGTTATGGATGGCTGCATGTAACTATTATAATAAACTAACTACTACAATGTGCTAGCCACTATAATAACTACTATAATATATTGGCCTTTTTGTTGATAAAAAGTTCCATGTGCAGGAAATAATTTTCCATTCTCTGACATCATTATTGATGACGGTCTGTTACCCTTTAGTAAACTACAGCAACTCTGTGAACACTGGGGTTTTTTCTATTAACCTGATTAATAAAGGGTTCAATACAGAAAATTTCTACACTCCTCAACTTTTAGACCGAGTTAAAAGCATTCAACAGTTTGTAGGAGTAGTCAACAATGAACTGCCACCAGATAAGGGTTTGTAAGTGCTCCTCAATTGCTTTGAGCTAGGAAGCATTAACCTTAAAACTGGACTGGAACTGAAGTACCGAAAAAAACCAAAAGAAGGAAAAACCAAAATGCTCGTACAAGATGCAATAGCTTGCAAAGGAAGCTGCTGATCAACACAGGCTCATCAACAGCCTCATCAAATGCCACTCCACTGAAAAACTAATTTTGATTTTTTTCCCTTATTCTGAATGACAATGAGTTTGTGATGAAAAAATTACCATCCTTTCCCATAGGTTATGAATGTCATAGAAGGAACACTAATGCCAAAAATCTGCTTTAATTACTGCATCTGATCATGGTTAATTTAACCAATTTTAAAAGTTAAAAAAACGAAGTCAAGAAGTGTCTGTGTTTTTTCACATCAACAAAAGCACTGAAGTTCTACTGTGAGCTTACCAGCAGTGTCTTCTGAAGAATATCTGTACTGAATCACTCCAAGAGGAGTGGCATTTTACACATTTCTGGCCACAACACTGATGGCAGCATTTGCCCAGTTGCACTTCTTGCCCATGTGAGCTGGTGATGCCCAACATGAACAGAGACTAAGGGTAGAAATGGATTACTGGTATCATTTAGCACTGTGGTTTTGGGGCGCCTTTTGATGGGAGATGTACTCTGAACCAGCTTCCTCCTCTCAGAAAGCACCTCCTTCATGAACAGCCCTCAAGACACAGCACCTGCTCAGGGTCACTGCAGCCCTACACCAGATCCCAGCCCTACACCACCTTCCTGTTAGATGTCACTGCAATAATAATAACAATAATATCCCAGTCCAGGTTACCTTCACTACGTGATTCACACTTATCCTCATTCTCCTTAAAATCCGCATCTGGGCTCCTTAACCTGCCTGCAACCCTTCCAGCCTACCCCTTCTCCTTCTGAGCCTCTATAATACAAACTTACAAAAATTTCTTAGTACTGATATTTTATCTTCATGATCTTTTATTAACATCAGCTAAAGACACAGTGTTCAAGAGATATTTATATTTATTCCTGCGATTTCTATCATCTCATTGTAGGAGATGACAAGTTGATTGCAAGATGTGAAATTCATCTACATAAAACCCTTTGTGAAGATGCACAGGAAGGTGAATCTCAGTAACAAAGTAAATTAAAACATACTGCATTTGAGCACAATGAGTGAACATGTCAGAAAATGCAAAGGAAAAAGCAGACCTGTCATGGTGACAGCTGTAAGATTCAAAGGTGCTGGTTTTCATTCCCTCATTTTCACCATCAGAAACTAATATCATAGAATCACAGGATCATTTAAGCTAGAAAACTCTCTAAGGTCATCAAGCCCAACCCATTAACCCAGAACTGTCAAGGCCAGCACAGAACCCTGTCCCCACGTGCCACATGTGCATGTCTTCAATCCCTCCAGGGATGGGCATTCCACTGCCTGTTCCAATGCCTGGCAACCTTTTTGGTGAACCAGTTGTTCCTAATATCCAACTTAAACCTCCCTTGGTGCAACTTGAGACCATTTCCTCTTGTCCTGTCCCTTGTTCCTGGGGAGCAGAGCCCGACATGCTCCTGGCTGTCCCCTCCAGTCGGGGAGTTGTGCAGAGCCAGAAGGCTTCCCCTGAGCTTCCTTTTCTCCAGGCTGAGCTCCCCCAGCTCCCTCAGCTGCTCCTGGTGCTCCAGACTCTTTCCCAGCTCTGTTGCTTTCCCTGGACATGCTCCAGTCCCTCAATGTCCTTCCTGGAGTGAGAGGTGCTGACACATTTACACATCTCATGTCCCTGCTGTCCGTGGGGCTCCATCCTCACCTGCCCCAAGAGTCACCCAAGGAGCTCCTTGAGCCTCTCTCAAGCTCTGCTGCCGCCAGGCTCATCTCCAGGGAGCCTGGTTTCATCCCTTTCCTGCTTCAAATCCAGTGCAATGCAAGTGAAGAAATTCTCCAATAGGAGGTGTTTTGTGGAGCAAGGAGATTGTGCCAAGCTGACCTCTAAAATTACAGAAATTGGCTGCCTTCATTTCAATTATGGCTTATGTGCACCTTGTAACACCCCGTGAAATCATTTACGCGTTGGCCTATTTCAGAACTCAATATCTTTGAGCCCATTAAAGAGGGATTCTGTTTTCCAAACATATGAAATAGTGTTCGTAAACATACCCATTAGAAAACCAGAAGCAACCTTTTTAGCTGGGAACAGCCTTCCAGAAATGCTGATCCAGCTACCAGTATTTTTCTCATCTTTATTGATACACTTATTTACAGCCATCTATGATGCTGGGTTTTGTAATTGCTGGTGGCTGCAATTCCCCAACATTAATCTTTCTCAAATTATGTGGAGTTACTGTGTTTATTTTAAACCACGTCTGGTTATGCAGATCTCAAAAATGTCATTTCATGCATTGCCATATTTGCACTGACACCCTGATCCTTCTGTGTTTACAGATCCAGTTCCAAGGGGACAGTTCACAAATCTCTCAGCATACAGACAGATGATCAGAAGTGTCAAATTACTGCAGCTTAGAGTCTCCATGAGTCACCTGAGCCATGACAGCTGACTCTGTGTATCCTCTTAATCTGCTCAATTTACCAAGCAAATCATATAAACTGATTTATCTTCAAGGTTGTCACCAAAGGCTTATAATTATGTATAACAAAAATAATTTAAGCTACACATTATAGTTTGCAACTGGAGTGAGGAAAGAACAAATGCATCATTACTAAATCTCACAACACCCTTTAGTTTCTATTTTAGATTTCTAACAAGGACCATCTTCCTCATAGAGTTGTGGCTTTGTTTTCCCCTAGAAGGGAAGTGGTTGTAGTTTTGGATTCAGAACTGCTAATATCAAGATGAAAGCTTTCCAACAACTTCTCCAAAGCCAGAGAGCACTGAAGCAGGAGTGCTGCTGCTTCTGGGACGGGGGCAAAGCGAGCAGCAGAGCACTGGGCACTGCTGACCCTGCTTGGGAGCCAGTAAGAGATGAAAGTCAAGGCAGGTCATGGAACAGGACATCCCAAAGGCTGCAAAGAAGCCACTGGAAGTCCAGCAGCCCTTGATTGTGTCATAGTGTTAAACCATCTGCAGTGTGAAGTGAGGTTAAGCCAACAGCTCTTGAGAGGAGTTTCTCCAGGTCTGCCCTGTGCCTCTGGCTGCACAAATTATCTCGAGCCTTTCCTCACCTGCACAGACATGACAAGCCTCTGTGCCTGGCTCACAGGGAGCTCCAGGATCAGCCGGGAGCTCAGTGACAGGAGGAAGGAAGAGAAGTTTCAGGAAAGACAGAGACTGGGTTTTCACCTTTTTGCTCTAACACAAAAGCTCACATTCTGGAGACCAAGCTGATAAACACAGCCCAGAGCCCACAGCTGCTCCCTGCTTTGGACCAGCTCAGTGCACACTGAAGGATCCAAACCCACAGATGAAAAGCACTTCTGGGGAAACTGGGGTGCCTGACAGGAAGGCTGGAACATCATTACTCAGGTGACATGATGATGACAAGTCTCACAAAGATACTCTGTTCCTCTTTTGGCTTAGCTGGGGGAAAAAAAGCAGCTCAGGAAACCAAAAAATCTGGAGAAAGGTCGGTGGCGAAACAAAAATAGACCAGGGAACTCCCAGGCAAGCTGGGCCTTTGCCACTTCTCCTGGGCTGGTTACTGCAAATATGATCTAATCCATGGAAAGGCCTCTTGAAAGAAAAGCCAATTTATGGATCATCTTTGAAATGGGCAGGGGAAAATGGGCTGAAGAAATGATGGATGGAAAGATGAAGAGAAAAAATGTGGAAGGGAAAGGAAAACTGAGAGATGTAAGAATCAATAAGGAAGTAGTAAATATTTATATAATAAGGCTGGAAAAAATGCGGAGACTACTAAAAATATAATTATAAGCACTGGAAATTAATCCTAGTATTTTTTGCTGCACTTTTCAATATTTTCCACTTCTTTAAGTCTTCCAAGCACATAGTCTTTCATTCTAATTCTGGGCTTTTCTCTTCAAAAGCCAATGAAGCCTTGCAAACAGATTTCATCTTTTTAACTGGATGAGAAATACATCTCCAATGTCTCTTAAGTGGTTGCTTGCTTTCAGTGCTTTATTCCTTTACTCCTGTGACACTCTCCTTGAAGGACTTTTCTGTATTAGAAGGCACTGAATGACAATTAATTTAGTGCACTTATCACATTTGTACTGGCTAGATACTCTCCAGATTCCTGAGCAGGGATAATTCTGCTATCAACAAAGGCAGATCCAGTATTTTTGGTGCAACAGTAAGAAGATGTTATTTAATAAGTGAAGGTTCTTCCCAGGAGATTAAAATGAAAACCATGAAGAATTGGTTGAGATGGCACATGGCTACAAAATTTTATTTGAAGTTCTGTTTTCTCTCAGCACTATAATTCTGTGTGACAATTTGAGCATGAATCTGACTATAATGCAAACACTTATAATGATTAAAGTATTTAGATGAAAAGTCTTCCTAATTTAACAGACATTTTTGACATGAAGAGAAGGCGTAAAAATCTACAGTTGGTGTTTAAGGGGAAAAAATCTGAATATATCTCAAAATCTTCGTTTCCTGGTCACCACACTGTTGAACTGTTCACATTTTCAATGGCTATTTGGATAAATTAAAGCCAAATTTTCTGTTACAGTTTTAAATAGTGACCTTATACTTTCTGCCACTGTAAAACAAAGTCTAATGCGATTTGCTGTGTTCCCTGTTTAGTGATTCTGATTATACATTAGATCTGCACACAGGAACAAACAGCAGTCAGATAAAATCAATGCAGCAACAAGATTCCTGTTTAAATGAAAAGCATCTCAACTCTGCTTTGCCATGCAAACAATCACTGAGAGGTACTTTTTCTCAATGTCTACTTATGATGCAAGAGAAAATGGGAAAATCGATGCCCTTCAACAGAGGGAGCATCGGCGTCTCTCCGCAGCCACGGCAAACGACCCATTCCTGTTCCTTATCACAGCCATGACACTCTTGTAGAGCTTAAAAAACACATTCCCAGCAATGTCAGTCAGCAGAGGAAACCTCTTTAGTGATCCTTTACTAGGAAAGAGGTTATAAAGCTTTTCACAAACGGTTCTTATGTTCTACGCGCAGACCGAGAAAAATCTCCCGGGATATTGATTGGTTTATTCGATCAGAAAGCAAACAAGTAAAAGTATATAAATATAAAACCCCCTGATAACAGAAAAATTCGCTGGAAATGTTACTTTTTGAAAAAAACCTGTGATTTCTTTGAGTTTGATCCTTTTTTCTAATAAAATAATAATTTTACCCAGATCAATCAAAGGTACTCGCAAGATATTAGTAATTTGCAGAAGAGTGGAAGTAAAGTTGTTCAAGATATTTCATCCTAAATAAATTTATCCAAAAAACCTTGCACTGGGGCTTAACAGAAGCTACACAATGTACACATTTGCCACTGATGGTAATTATATCCTGCTGCACATCTTACTGATCTTGACTACATTTGTAAATGAATGGTGTAAGCCAATCCATTTATCTCTGAAGTCATTAACTACTTAAGACTGTTCAGAAAGCTACTGAGAGAGGGTTGCTAAGATTAAAAATAGAATGGTTTAATGTAATTTTCAACGTCAGTATCGAGCGTAAAAACACTGAATGAAGGGTTAATTTGCACAAGGAAAGAAAGCCAAATAAGAGATGACACTTGGGCTATGAGACCATCTTCAGGCTGTGGAAAAAAAAAATTGAATATATTTTCTCATAGCCCTAAGAAGAGCTTACAGCTGAAATGTCTTGTCTAATCTTATTGTTTATTTATAATCTGCATTTATTATCCTCTTTGCTTTTATTTTTGCAGCTAAGATCCTCCTGCAGGACCCTATTTGTCTCCAGATGTTGATCAGTGTACATTCTTTTTGCTAAATGTCTTCTGGATCTAAAACCTTTTTCATACTGGGATTTGGTAATCAAACCCTTTTCTATCTTCCCTGCTCGGGTGAAGCCTCCTCCTGCAGGAACAAGAACTGACACTCACTGGAGTTATACATCATGTGAGCACATGCTGCTGAATTTTTCTGTATGAGATTTTGCAAATATGCTTTATTGTAATATTCTGGCTGGGAAAAAAAAAAAAAAACAACAGAAAAATTAGAGTTCATTCCACTCTCTTCCTTAGTGTGGTGGAAGTGCACTCCACAGCAGTCTCCATTTGATATTTTATGGAATTGGATTTTGACTGCTGTAATTTCAGACACTTAATTACAATTACAAGCTCTGTTTTTAAAGAAACTGTAATTCAGTCACACTGTCCAAAAGACTTCCTCCTGAAGAAAGCAGTAAATACAACATTGCCCAGAATTTTTTACCTAATAATATCTTAGATGTCTTTGCTATTTAGGATGGAAAATAATCATCAGGCACGGAAGCATTCATAGAATCCCAGAATGGTTTGGGTTGGAAGAGCCTCTAAGGACCATCCAGTCCCACCCCCTGCCATGGCAGGGACACCTTCCCCTATCCCAGGCTGCTCCAAGCCCCATCCAACCTGGCCTTGGACACTTCCAGGGATGGGACAGCCACAGCTGCTCTGTGCCAGGGCCTCCTCACTCTCACAGGAAGAATTTCTTCCTTATATTCACTCTAATCCTGCCCTCTGGCACTGGGAAGCCATTCCCCTTTGTCCTGCTACTCCAGGCCCTAGTCCCAAGTCCCTCTCCAGCTCTCTTGGAGCCCCTTTAGGCACTGGGAGGGGCTCTGGAGCCTCTCTGGAGCCTCCTCTTCTCCAGGCTGGATGCTCCCTGTCCTTGGAGCATCTTTGTGGCCTCCTCTGGACTCTCTCCAGCAGCTCCACATCCTCCCCATGCTGGAACCCCAGGGCTGGAGGCAGCTCTGCAGGTGAGGTCTCACCTGAGCAGAGCAGAGAGGCAGAATCCCCCCTCAGCCTGAGGGGCAGGCTGGTTTTGATGCAGTTTTACAGTATTCAATAAATTCCTCCAAAGAAAAATGCCATTTTTTTAGTTTTACATTGCCATCTGCTCTTCCCTGACCAAGCAAGGAGGTTTCAAGGGCTGAGCTTCAAATAACCCAGAGAACTGCTAAAGTCTGAAATCTCTTCAAGAGAAGAAGTTGATGAACTGTGTTTTAACCCAGGAAAATATCCCATGCCAAACATGGCTGCTCAGTGCCTCTTTTGATGATCCATGAGTTATTGCCATGGACTGATGCACAGCTAATCCCCCTCCTGAGGAAAGTGAACCTTAATCAGCTCACAGCAGTGATCAGGGGCAGATTGGGAAAATGCTTCAGCCCATGCACAGTGGAGTAAAAGAGTTTGGGACATTTCTGCCACTTTTATCAGCAACGGCTCAGAATTTTTGTCAACTCAGTAAATTTGCTTAGCAATTTCAAGGCATTTCTGTGTCAGCAAAAGCCACAATGTCTAAGTAGTGCTATCAGGAACATCTGCGGAGGAATGGGTGAATCCTAACCCTGAGAAAAGGCTGGGTTTTAGTGATGAAAGCATAATTCATTTCAGGTACAAAATGTCCAGGCATAAGCATGCTCACATCACTAATGCACAGCTGTATCTGTTAGGAGACACCCTCAGTGTAACACCCAGGGAACCTTTTCTAACTTAGTCCTTTGTGAAACAGCCCAGAAGCAAAGATGTAAGAAATAAGAGAAATAAGAGAAGAATAGCTTGCTCTCTTTCTGGATCAAGTTTAAAGAGTCCAATGATAAACCTGAAAGTTCCTACAAAAAGTTTTTACTTTCCTTTTTACCATCCAGAACTCCTGGACTCAAACACTCTTCCTCTACCAGAGGAAGAGCCACCTCTTTATCATTAAATTGCTGGCCAAGTTTGGGTTTCTTTCCTGCTTTGTCAGTGCCCAAAGTACAGATAATCCTTTTGGTTTCCTGCAATAATCCTCATGTGGTCTATTCTAAAGAAATCCAATCTATGATTACATAAAGGTGCATTATAATTTATATAATATTTAATGACAGGAAAAAAAAAACAAACAACAAGGTAAATTGATGGAGGCTGACAACATCAGCAGGTTCAAAGGAGAATTAGACAAACTCATGGACAGCAAGCCTGTAACCAAATACTAGAAGAACTGGCAGGAATTAACATCTAGCATTCCTAACCCAAAAATTCTGGATGCTGGAGCAGAAAAAGGGACAACAACTGCCTGCTCTGCCTGAGGAGCATCTCATTTTCCTGGAGGCAGGACAGAATGTTTGGCTCAATGCACCATTAGTCTGAGCCAATAGGGCATTTCTTATGTTCTAGGGGAAAACCTCATTTATCCCTTCTAAAAGCCAATTAGACACCATAAAAGACAGATATTATTATCAGGTTAGGACAATCTGTAAATGGAGATTCCAAGCTAGCAGCAGTCAGAGAAATGTAACTGGTGTTAATTGAATACTAATTATAGGTGCAATTATTCTGGATTACACTGAACAGTGAGACAGAAGTTGGTGTTCAGTGCAAGCCCCTCATTGAAAATTCAAAGTAAAATGAATGCTTTCCCCTGTACCACTTTACACATATTTTTCTTCAGCTTTTCCTTCTGCATGATCCAAGTTCAAAACTCCCCTCCCATAATCTGTATTTTAAGGACAATTACAAACATGCAAAGGTGGAGTACTGGTCCCTTTTTTCCCTGTAGGGTTTCAATGTAGGAAACACAACAGATGTGGGGAATTCCTGGGGCACGTGGGGAAATGGAATTTATATCATCCTACTTCAGGCAGTATTTTACAGAATTATCTGAAATGCATCCCCAAGGTCCCAACTCATCATTCAGGAAGAGTCAAAATCTGTAATTTCTGGGGTTGTGCAAACAGCATCATCAAGGGCCAGAAGAGCAGAGCACTGGAAGCCTTGAACATCAGCTCAGATCCTGGAGCAGAAGAGCAACATAATTTGAATTCCATTATATGAATCTAAGCCAGCAAATTTCTGAAAATCATCTACAAAAGATAAAATGCTGATTTATGCAGCAAATGATGAAATCTTACAATGCAAGTGAGAGGTAAAAAGAGAAAGAAAAGCAGAAACAGTGAAGGAAGGAAAAATAATATATTTGGTATTATAAAATTCTTCCTATTTCTACTGTTCAAGACAATTATTTTTCTGATTCTGTATCATTTCATTGAAGTTACTTTCAAGGAGAGTATTGTCTTAACTAAATTTCTATGACTGACAATCCAAATGGGATTTCACCTGGGAAAATATTATCCTTTGCAATTCTTATTTCTACTTATGCTAATTTCTTTCTTGAATTTAAAATGGGACAACATCAGGTCAATCTATAACACAGCTACCCTGGAATTAATGTTGCATTTGCCAATTTAGTAACTTTTTCATGGGTTTCATTGATCTGTCTTTGTTTCAGTGAAAAAAAAAAAAAAAAGATGCAAAGGCTTTATTAAAAGAAAAGAATTCCTTAGATCATAGAATGTGGTATTATCATAGCAGAAAGGAAAATAGTTTCCTACCTGTTGAGTGCTACAGAGGAGGCCAGGAATGCAAACAAGAAATAGATGCTTCAAAAAGGTTTTAAGCCAAACAATTCAGACAAGATTTTCAAACAGTTGCTTCCTCATTTCTGCTTCAGTAAGGCAATAGCAGAAATAATGAATCCAGTAAAACAGTCTCACGAGTCACATTGTGTGGCTGGTCAGAGGAAAAGCTCCCTAAACAGCCAGAAATGAACGTGGGTATTGTTTGCTGTCCTGGCACCCATCAGCTTAGGGCTGGACCAAGGGAGACTTAGGGGGAGGTAATTTACCTGGTACAGCCCTGGGCCAGCAGAAAAAACCTCACAGTGACAGCAACACATGCTCTGTGCCCAACAGCAGCTGTGCAAGCAGTGCCAGCATCAGGCAGGAGAGTCAGGAAAGGGGGAGAGAAAATTACCCCAGTCTTTGCATTATTTCTGAAGTCTATCTTATTAGCTGAATCTGCATACTCAAAACCAGAGCTCAGGCAGAAGCAAATCAGTAAATGACACTCTCAGGAATTAAGCAGGATGAATTTACCATTTTTTGCTGCTGCAGTGCCAACAGAGCCGTTCAGCTCCTCTGCCCAGGAGTGATGGCCCCTAATGAGATTCCCATTCCAGTCATTCTTTTTATTTCTTTAAGGACTGGGATTCTAGCAGTCACATGAGCCTTTGGATTTCACCAGGCTCTGAAAGATTTGTTAAAAACCAACATTTTCAGCTAAGAACCCATCAGCTTAGTCCTTTAACACACTTAGAATCAATTAGCAGGTAGGCTTCTATTTATTCCACACTATTGTGTGGGTTCTCCCCATCCATATAACTAACTCCATTGTGGTTTTTTCTAAATACAGGACCCTTAGGTCTAAATAAGTATCTAACAATAGGTCCATACCTAATTTAGCTCAAATTTGCAACAATTTAAAGCTTTTGCACTGCCCACCACCTTGAAATGGAGTCAGCTATTAGTTAAGCAAGAAAATTCTCCATCAGAGCCACCAGTTGGCAACTTGCAGAGAGGAAACCTCTTTCCAGGCAATTCAGGGGCACAGCTTGAGATTCTCAGACCATTTCTGTGGAACAGCTGAAGCACAGCAAAGTAGGTCAAGCATCATCCATCTCCCCCAAGGTTCTGCAGGAAGCTCCCCAAGTGAGAGCTCCAACACGAGATCAAAGCCACACCTCAGACTGACACACTCGAGGATCCCTCTAGGATGTGCTTCCTCACAAAAAGCTCCTGTCAAGGTTCCACAGGAGCTCAGAGCCTGCACAAATGGAACAGCAGCCCTTCCTTTTTGTTGTACTTTACGGCTCCTCGAAACACTCTGTTATTCCCTCCAAAGGCGGTAATTGAAAGTTATAAGTCATAAAAAATGATTTATTCTTGCTGAAGGACTATTTAAAATGATCTGAACTAACTGAAATTTAAAGTTTAAAAATCACATCAATAGTTCTACTCTCAACATTTATTTAAAAGAGGTTTCGAACAGAGCAATATGATATAATTTAGAAACGAATTCAACAGTTGTTTTTACTCCCTCCGAGAGCAGTTATTGCCTGTCAGATAATTAAGTGACTATGCCAGTGACAGAATACACAAAGCAGCAGGGAGCACAGGAAAATACTGAAGCTTCTTGCAGGCCATGAGCTTCCAGGGAGAATAACCTGTCTAACATATTAGAGAAAGAGAGAATTAAAAGAAATGATCAGAAAAACAAGAAATCACCATGGAAACGCTCTATCAGTGTATTTCACTCTGGGTGTGATCAATTCAGATGATTCTCAGCAAATTTTATGACACGTTGCAAAACATACTGTAGCACTCTATCTCACATAAACATTTACTTAAAATCTTTAAGTCAACAAAAAATAATAATATACCTTGAGCAGCTACACTGAATGAACAGAAGATGTTCATCACTGAAGATTCCCATCAAGAATCCAACTACTCCATTCAAGCCAGACTAATGTGCATGTGCAACTCTAGATACCTTTGAAATTTGTTTACTTCAATTATGAGACACTTCTGAACAAGAAAAGGAAATACCTGGTTCTTGTTCATCTCTAGACTGGAGCAAAGTGAATAGGAAGTTTTGGATTGTTGAATTTTGCTGCTGAAACAAATGCCATTATTCTAAATATCCAGATTCCTCAAAACCCACAAGATGCTTAACACTGCGAGCACAAAGCCCTGTGAGATGCAGAACTGGCTTTAGCAGGTGGATTTTGGGCACAATCAGGGTGGGAATCCCAGCACAGCCAGTTCCTAAACTGACCCGAGCAGCGCTGTGACCACAGGCTGGGTCAGGCCAGGCAGTGGCCATGTCCCATGAACGGGATTTCTAGGGGCTGGGGGGAGACAGACACAGGGCAGAGCCAGCTCCAGGTTTTCCTCGCTGTCTTCCACTTCAGGGCAACTTCAAGAGAGGGTATTTCTTCCATTTCGCATGGCATTATTTACTTCTGTGTTCTGTAAATCGATTTATTGATTTGCTTTAATCTATTCCTGAAAATTCTGAAATTTTGTGGGGAAAAAAAACACCAAACAAACCACCTTCAGAAACTTAGGCTAAAACAGCAGAAACTGAAATTGAAACCCCAGCACAAAAGTTACTGAGTGAGCAAAGCTGAGAACTTAACAAGTGCTCTTCAAGAGCAGAGAAGTTTCCCCTAATCCTGCCAGGAGACCGAAGTAGTCACAGGATCCTAAATCTCAGCACCACCCTAATGTGGCCACCACAGCCACCAGCACTGTCTGCATGTGGCCATGTCCTGCTGTTGAGGTATCTGGGAACAAGGATATTTTTTGAAGGAACATATGGTTTCTGACAGAAATGAAGGTGTTTCCTCAGAGGTGAGCTGCTGTTGTAGCACCTGGGATGAATTCCTCTCCTCAGAACACAAAATTAACCGGCAAATTTGGGTCCTGTGACTGCCTGCTGCAACACTCCACACAGTGAGAACATTTTTCTGGAAGCTTCTGATTACCATGGAATTCTTCTTGGAGATTTTTTTTTTTTGTGCCATTGATTAAAGATAATCACGAGTAGAAAACTATGGCTACTAATTGTTGAAATTGTAAGGGAATATATTGAGATGATTATCGACTTAATGAAGCTGGCATTGAAATACATTTTCCTGATCTGCTTACTCTGTGTACTGTCTCCTAACTGGATAATACTCTGTGATTTACTCAGCCTCAGTAAATAACAGACTGATCTCTCTTGTTTGCAAATGACAGCAAACATAGTTCCAGGAAAAATCATAAAACAAACAAGCACAACATGTAATGCAAGTATCAACCATTTTGGGCTCCGTGAAAATAAGCTTTGTAGAGAAATGCTTGTTTCAACATACTTCAACTTGATGCCAATTTGTAATTACAAATCTCATTCTGAGCTATTTTACTAATTAAAAATAATATGGGGTGAAAATCTTCTATTAATGTCTTTTTTTCTAGTGCAAATCCACACAGATTGATTAATAAAGATAAGTTATGTGCACCTTCTGAGGAGGAAAAACTAAAATTATCAGTGAAAGCCATCCAGACCTTCCCCTAAATTCAGTCAAGGTTGTTATCCTAAACAACTTTTTGAAAGTATTTTTTTATTATTTGCATTTATTTACTCGGTGCATGGAGAATAACCCTTTTTTCCACAGAAGGAGCACAGAGGGAAGAAACTGGGTTTGATTTCCTCCCTCCAGTCTACCACAACTATTCAAAATTCTATCTGTGAATATCCACTCTTCTACTACCCAAATATATTCCAGCTTCACCTCTCATCTTCCCGTTACAAATCCTCCTTTCCAGGCACTGGGAATTTTGCAGCATCCATCTCAAGCCACTTCTGATCCCGTGATGGAGAGAAGATCACCCCTGCAAGGAAAAGCAGCCCAAGTTCTGCACTGGGAGGGCTCCCAGGGTGAGGATGACGTGTGAATCCAAAGCATTTCCAAGTGTCTCCCAGAGTTCATCAGGCAGCTGTGATCTTATGATCCAACTAACCAGGATTAGTTGTTCTTTAAACAAACTAAATGTAGCAGAAATTACTCTTGTGGGACAAATGATCTGTCCGTTACAAACACAGATGACGTAAAAAATTAATGTTATTCTTCATTTCCACAGTGTACACAGGAAGAAATTAACTCTTGAGTTCCACAGATGATCACTCTGTAGCAATTCTTGGCTTAAATTTAAAATTAATTATGTTCTAAATGCTGTACACATATTAACTAATTAACCTCACAAATGTGAAATAGATTTGTAGGCATTAGCATATGCCCTGAAGCATGAGATTTCATTACCTTTACCATTATTTCAGCTTTAGAAAGATAAGAGTGCACAGTAACACAGAACGATCCTAAGGAAAATAGTGGCTTCCTGCACCCAGAGCATTTGATTTGAAATTCTTCCAGGAACTGAAAAATTCCAAAGCTTGAGCGCAAACACAGAAATGAACATTTATGTAGATCCACCAAACACATCCTGTACAACTCATGGTAAAGATCCCCAAACAAACCAAAACCCAAAGCCCAGAAAATTTCCTTTTGTCATTCATGATGCAGAGCCTGTGCTCGATTTAGAAAGAATAAGAAGAGCATTCACACAGGGAAATGGCTCAGGACAATTCTGATGTAAACCAGAGGGTCAGCAGATCTTCTGTGACTCTCTGTAATGGTTAAAAGATTAAAGTACAAAGAGCTTCTTAAGTGTGACTCTATTAAAGGAGTAGGAAGTGTTGGAACAGAAAGTGAATGTCAAAGGGAGAGGGTGCACCTTCAAAGCTCCCTCAATGAACTCAAAAATGTAAATTTAAAAAACTTATTAAAATACTAGATTTTATATTAGCATTTATAAAGCACAAGCTCAGAGTCCTTTTCATAATTCTGGTAAATCCCTTTTGCAGTTTAATAAAAAAGAGATTCGACATTTGCATTTGAGGAACAACCCAATGGATTTTTTTTACAAGATCTGCATGGGAGTTAAAACTGCAACCTTGTGGAAAGTACTTTGATGTTATAAAAAGGGAGGTTTTATCACTACGTTATTTCAGAGGTGTAAATGAAGTATTAGGAAATTTAAAAGTTTAAATTATTGGGAAATCACCTGGCAGCTGGTTGGGTAGCTTGGATCTCTTGTGGTGCTGACTCTTTTCCATGGTGCAGATGCTTTTTACCCTTACAGAAAGTTACAGCAAATCTGAAGTGCACCAATAGAATGTGTTGTCTTTGCTCTTGTGGAGAGCAATCCATCTGTGCCACCTCAACAAACCTACTGAATGAGCAAAAATGTGCTGCATTTGATGAAAATGAGTATTTTCCTACAGAAATGATTAAAATTCACACCTACCAGTCACAGGCTGTGTTAGAGCAGATGAAGGGAATATCCCATGGGGTGCAGCAGGTTTCAGAGGAACTGACAGCACTCAGACACCCCACAATTCACTGACAGAAACCTCCCAGCAAGGAAAAGAGAGCTCTAAAAGCTGATCCTCAATCAGAAATTTTCCTACTGATGAAATAATTTTGCTTAAGTAATTCAAAAATTCAGGCATGATGTCCAGATCCTTTATCCATCCAGCATCACCTTCAAGGCTCCACCAGAAAAACCAAAGTGTGTTTTACACCCTCAATTTTCTACTTTATGCTCGGGTTTTTTTCCACTCAGGAATTGTTTCGTGTATAAAAGTGGCTTCCCAAAGAGACAAGAGGATGACAACTGGAATTGTACCTTTATGAATCTTGATTAGTGAACCTTTCAGCACCATAAAGTCTTTTATTTAGTGAAATTAGCACTGACAGCTATGGATTAGAAGCTATCAGCCATTCTAATATTAAAGAGACACTTCTCTTTATTTGTCTGGAACAAGAAGATTTTGCCAACTCCCTGTTTTTATTAAATTATGAGTGGCATGTTAGTTGATTTCTTGTGTTGGAATACTTCTTTAAATCAACATACAATAAATACCTATTTACAGGATTCCTTCAAGGTATTTTCACTGCTTCTTCTAAAAATAAAGTAAAAATTCTTAAAAATAAATTAGTTTACTCTTCAAATAATGCTGTTAAAACCAGAGTAGGGTGTGGTCAGTACCAGACCTAGATCCCAGCAAAGCAGCTGTACAATATTCTCTGCTCTCACCATCTTGCTGTGCACCCTCAGCCATTTTTCACCAGTTATTTATAATCCCCTCATGCAGCAGGTTTTTAATTACGTATGAGTGCAGAAAAATCCATCTGTGTGAAAATATAGCTTGAATTGTTCATAATTATGCTAAATGTGAATAAATTATTGATAAACACTCTGACACAAAGATGTGAGGGCAGATATTTTCTTTAGAAAGTGTTTTTTGTGGTAAATACTGCACCAGTGATTACATGATCTGAGATCAGCCCCATGAAAGCACAGAAAGAAGCAAGAACTGGGAATTTTCAAGGCATTTCCACTAAACTTCCTCCAAGTTAGATCTGAGACAGAAAGAGTCACAACCAAAGATACAAAGACTCACTAGACTCGCAGCAGAATTAGAAATTCTTTTCTTGGGGGGGGATCACCGAGGGAACTGATTAAACAAATTTATTAAACAAATAATTTATTAAACAAATTAATTCATTTAATTTATCTGAACTTAACCAAGATCCAGTGCTTTAGCAGCTGACAAGCAGAGATAGGCAGTAGCTTTTTCCAGATTCTGCAGTAGCTTTATGAGATGTTTCATGTTAGCAGAAACTCCTCAGAGATCATGTGGGAGCCTGGAAAAATCTGCATTTCTCCCCTTGCACCTCAGCACTAGATGGAGCACGTAACAGTTCCCTCTCTCCCCCTATTTTGCGAGACAAATAATTTTGAATTTGATTCCAGCATGTTTATTAGTAAATATGATCTATTTTGCCCCAAAATGCTTCCTTGTAAGCCAGCTTCCCCTGTGGTGATAAAATCAGTATCAGAAGATGGCAGAAGATGAAGGTTGTCTGTTTGACCTTTGAAGAAGGTCTGTGAGTAGAACAGTTTTTCAAGATTTGAGATTTGTCTTAAATGGCTGCCTCACTTCTGAACCAAAAT
This sequence comes from Motacilla alba alba, assembly GCF_015832195.1. Taxonomy (NCBI): domain Eukaryota; kingdom Metazoa; phylum Chordata; class Aves; order Passeriformes; family Motacillidae; genus Motacilla; species Motacilla alba. Next base: position 12,632,149 of record NC_052029.1, on the reverse strand, counting down.
AATGCCAAACTCCAAAATAACAATTTCCACTCTAAAGCAGTTGGAAGAAAAGAAGAAAAGCTGATACATATTCATATCAACACTATACTCAATTAGTTGCCCAGTTACTCCTTTTGATACTGACAGACTCCTCACAAATCTACAGCAAGGCAACATTTTTAAATCCACATTGCTACTCCTTGCTGATTTGATCAATGGGGTTTAAAAATGGTGGTGAAATAGCAGGAATTAGGAGAAATTGAGCTCTGGAGCAGAAGGATGAGCTGGAGGCTTGGGGAAATGGTTATTTTGGGTCAAAAGGTATGAAGGAAATCAGACTTTGGAAAGTAGAAACTCTGGGATAAGATTTCCAAGGGATAATTCTGCACCTGAAAAGTGGGAGCCTCATCCTGTCTCCCACCTGCCCTCCCCTCAAGGCAGGGCATTTTTCCGTTCTTTTTTGTCACAGCCCTAGTTAAAACACAAGTCAAGACACTGCATGGAAATATCCAATATTGACTGCATATGATGGAAATTACTGACATTTCCCTCTCCCCCATCATTATATTTCTGCTAAGTTGTGAAAAATATGAATAAAGACATAAATGCATTAAAATGAAATGTATATAGAATTTTTAAGTGCATTATGAGGTTGTTGCAGCAATATCTGTTGGGTAAACAGAAAATGCAGCTGTCTAACAACAGCCATTGAAATGTGTAAGTATCCCAATAAACTCTGCTTCTTGTGGCTGCTGAGGCCAGTTTCAGTTCCCATGGAAACAGATGATGGATTGCCAAAAATGAGATTTGATGTTTTAAAATAATCAGTGATTTGAACTAGTGATTACTATGAAAGTATTGCAGTCCTCTTGCAGTGAGGAGGTTTTATGCAGGGAGCAGGGAAGGAACGCATGGCAGCTGGCAGGCAGCAGCAGAGTTGGTAAAATTCTTGCAAATGGTTGTGGTTGCTGAATGACAACAGCAAATGCAGTTTCTTGAAAAATCATTGAGTAAAATCTAGCAAACCCCCATTTTATAAAGTGAATAGGCTTTGAGGTTTTAGAAAAAATACAAGAAATTCTGTAGTACAGCCCTTAGGTACAATGCTTTCAAGTGCTTTTCCTGAATAAGGTCTCCTTTAGACCTCAATTCTGAGAATTCAAGGAGCCAGGCACATACAAGCTTGAAATTGCTGGATATTTGTTCTCCTGTTATTTCTCAATGACACATTAGGTCCTGATTCTTCAAATAAGCCACAACAAACAGAAACAAAATGCTGGCAATGTTCAGTTTTCCAGAGAGTGCAGGGGAGTTCCAGGGGGGACGCAGGACTGGGATGGATCAGTGGCAGTACAGTGAGTTTGCTGCAAGTTTGGGTTGAGAAACTCATCAAGCATTTTTGGGGAAGAAACTAAAGAAAAGTGAGGGCCACACTGCCAGGATATTGACACTCCTGGGAGGCGAGGGAAGGGAGAGATTTCCTCCAGCATTTCCAATCCTTATCCAGTCCCTTTGCCCTGCTCTGATGAAAAGCAGGTTGATCTATTCCACTCTTTCCCACTCAAGTGGCAGGAATTCAGAGAGAAAAGCAAAGAGAGTGAAGCTAAGCAAGCAAGTGCTGCCTGTGCTCACCCCAATAAACATTTGCCTTGTCTATGTCTAGAATTGGTCCTTTCATGTAAAACAAGGGATCTGTGTAATACATAAAAACAGCCACAGGTGTGTATTAAGAAATAAAAGGTAGCACTAACAAGCAGCAGATAAATAGTTTTCACACAAGTTTTGGCAGAATTCGACTGTTTTCTCACTTCTAATTGCAAGATGCTTTTGCAAAGTTTCACAGAGCCAAAAATGCCTCCTCTCACACGGATCAGCCTGACCCATGGAAGAGCAGACAGCACTTTGCAATAGGTTTAAATTCATTTGGAAGCTGTTTGGTGAAGGCCAAGCACAGAGCAGCTCCACTCCCCACTCTGGGCACCTGGGATAAGGCACAGGCTGCCAGCTCCTGCCTCTCCCTGCAGCACTAATTAATGCAAAACTGCTTCACTTTTGCTCCCATGTAGCAAATTCTTTAAATTCAAGTTGAATACTGTTAACAAAGTAGACTTGATGCAAATCAACCACAAAAGCCACAATATATCCCCAGAGTGCCAGGTTCTGTGGTTTTGGGTTTGGTTTTTTTTTTTCTTCCTGAATCACACAGCAGTTTTCACTATAAAAGTAAATCTGCCAAAATGAAAGGCTTTTAAAGTATTCCACATAAACCTGTACCTTAAAGCTACAAACTTATATGTCTTAGCACCTTTTCACATCACATAAAAATCCACTGGAATCACTAGGCAAGACAGAATTTGTCCTTTCCTGCATAGAAAGAAAATTAACAATCCTTTGTAGTACAGAGCCAGAAGTACTGACAGATATCTTTTCCTTCAGTCAGTTTTGATTAATAAAAGTTGATTGGTAAACATAAGACATTACCTTTTGCTATATTTGATAAATCACCAGCATTTTGCATCTATTTCCATAAAAGCAGAGATATGTGAGGGGCCACAGGAGATAAATTGTTCCCGGGGATTTGTGAACAATTGCCACTTTTTAAGCACAAAGCAATAGTTTTCTTTTGCATATTTGCTCTTAAGAATGACTGTGACACTTTTAAGTAGTCTTATCTTGGCTGCATATTAAAATATTTCCATTTGTAGCCAGAGTGGTTCAAAGATTGACAGAAAAATGGTTTTCCACAAAAGTACATTAGTTATTAAAGGATTATATTCATGATTTGTCCCTAATAGCATCTTTAGTTCAGATTAGAAAATGCAGCAGATGCAAAAAGTGAGCCTCAAAATACGACGACAACAAGTCTTCATATTTACCCACCTCTAGACTGAGAATGGTTTTTTAAAAATAGTATATAATTCACTTTCAAAGAGTAATGCTATTAACACTTCTTTCACAGTCCATATTTTCTTTCTCAAAGTATATTTGTCCCCAGAAAACAACAAACTCATAAATCAATTTCACTGCTAGCTGTGATAAGTAAATCATACTTAGAGCAAAAAAGGTTTCCTTCTAGTGACACTTCCATTGCCTTTGTTTTACAAATTCCAAATGTATGATTAATAAGGGTAGTAGCACATAAAATGATTTTGTTCCTTATATGTGATCATCATAGGAAAAACAATATCCAACAGTCAGATTTTCCTCCTAGACAGTGATCTTTGAAGTTTTATTGAAATTTACAGTTGCTGAAGATTGTCCTGAAAGATACTGTGAGCAGCTGAGGCCCATTAAAGCACAATATTTGTTCCAAGCATCCACTTTTTTCCAGCAAAGATATGGATTTTACAGTGCTACTGTAATGGCAGCAACTTCCCCTGGCTTATGAAAAAAACATACATTACAAAACCCTCTGTGGTTTGTGGTCCAAATTTGTAATGAAACATATTGGTCAAATCCCAAAATGTGCCTCTCATCTCATCAGCCCGAGTGCCTCTCCTGGGAAGAATCCCCTTCCAAATGAGCCTTGCTAAAAGGCATTTTCTTTGGCAGCAATGTTTTCTTCCTGCTGTCCCTGTCCCAGCTCCGAGGGCTGTGCTGCTCCCACCCACCCTGCACTCAGCATCCCGAGGTCCCCAGGTGCAATCTCAGTTTCCTCCCCCTCCATCAAACCAAACAACAACAATCACCCCGGGATGATGAGAGCTCTGAATAAATTAATTTCTGACACATATGTTTGAAACCTGTGGCAAACAAACGATGTGCAGAGAGGAAAGCAGTGAGGTTGGATCCAGACAAGTCAAACAGCTTTGGGAAATAATGCTGGGATTTGCTTCCCTGGGGTGCTGCTGTTTTCCTCTGCTGAGCACGGTGATATCCACAGCAGCCCTGACAGACAATGATGCTCACACAGCCCCTGACAGTGCCAGGACTCCTCAAAATAAGCACTCCAAGAGATGATGGGAGATTTCCCTACAGTCCTTCATACCCATACAGGCCTTGGGGACGACACTGAAACTATTGGAAGGTGATTCCTAGTGCTGCCTGTTCCTCCAAACTGAAGCGACTCAGTGCAGAAGTTTGGTTAAATAAATTAATTACACAGTGGTGGTGATGAATTTTATTGTAAGGGAATAATTAAATTCTAGCAAATACTCTTCTTTTCCCAGTACTGACCTTAATGTGGAGCCTGTGAAAGGTACATACAGATAAACAAAATATTATAGGGCTTTTTTACATCTTATTGCTGTGAGTTGTCACTCCATGATATTGCCAGACAGGAGATCTGCAAATTTTATTTTTTAAATTATTGCTCAGCTAATACATTGCAGGGTTGACAGTCTCTGAATTTATTGTTCAGTAATGATAATCATCATGATCTTAATGAAAGTATTATCCAGTGTATGTGAAAAGTAATTATGTGCAACTGGCTTAAGTTGTATGACAGGCTGGTATTTGCAGAGAGATGCTCTGTGCCACTAGAACTGCTCACAGAAAAATGAAGTAGTATTTGTTTTAAAGTGAAAAATATATACATGGCACATTAAGTCAGCTGCTATCATCAAAGCAAAACCTAATCCAATGCTATTATCAACCCCAAATTTGATGTATTATTCCTAGATACTTTCATTTTTCTCATATTTTAAAGCCTACTTAGCTACAACCACTTTTTTTTTTTGAGGTTGCCATTAATACTCTTACAATTTTACTTTAACAAATGTCTAATAAATTTGCACCAGCTTTGCCTATTTGCAAAGTATTGTGAATGTTCAAAACCACAGCAAGTCATGAAAGAGTTGCTTGTGCTGAATGCATTTCAATTTTCATGATCTGCCAGCAACTTCAGTCTCTAAGAGTTGATAATGACCAAATCCATTCAATAATGAATTGATCTGAGTGCAAAATACAGATATTAACCCATGTGTACCTGAAGGCAGTGCAATCCAGCATTCCTGCCAAGGGGGATGAAGTGCACTTTGAAGTCTTTTGGTTCCTCAGGAGTTAATGAAGTGCCTACATGTCCATCCTGCTGAAAGGGACACCCCAGAAGTGCCTTTAGACACCAAAAATGAACTTTCCTGTTTTGTGTCAGACATAATTCCACTGTCAAAAGACATGAGTTAATATTCATCTAACTGCAGATTACATGTTTCACTGTAAGGAAGTTAATGAAGACAGTAATAACGTCTGCATTGAAGTTTTCTTCTTGAAGAAAGTGAATTCAATGCCTTGATGGCTGGAATGAACCTTTTCTCTGAAAAATGCTTCACTTAGAGAAAGGTAAAAAACCCTCTAAGAGTACTAAGAATTTAATTCCTCAATGCCACAAGTGAAAGGCAATTGTAGACCTTGATGGTGCTACTGTCCTTTGTGCCTCTCCAAGGTACTGTTTGTGCTCGTGCAAAGAAAGTTAAATGTTCTTTGCTTTTAAGCCTGATGAAGTACAGGCAGGCAAGGCAAGCAGAATACTTGATATCCCAGAGTAGCAATTTCTTTTGATGCAGTCACCTTTAGAGAGCTGCTAGTTTTGGGAAGATGTGCAGGGAAACAGGCAAAATCATCCCATCAGTCAAGACCCTGGATAACAGTGCAGCTGTAACTCCACATTTCACTGCTGGTGTGTTTGGAAATGAATCTGTCTGGGTGTAATGTGAAGTCTCTCCTAGAACTTCTTGGGGAATGTAGAATAATAACAAACACCTGAAACCCTAATTCTTCTCCTTGCTCATTTTCTCTTATTCTTGATCTTTTAGTCTCCTCTCCAATTCTCCACTTCATCCTTTTCTAGCACATACAGAGCTTCATTCTGTTCTGGAAACACCTCTTGAAAATACCAAGCTGAGGCTTTGGTGACAGAGAATGCAAAAAAGACAAAATGAATGTGCACCCACACTGCACTAAGCGAGGAGGGGATGACAGTGACTTTTAGGACTTAAATTTTTAAACACACACCATCATGTCCCACTGACTCTGCTGCACATTTGTTGCTTGCCTTAAGTCATACACTATAACAACAACCCCAGGAGTATGTGCAGGCCATTTGCTTCACATTTATGTATTATACAGGGATTTGTTGACTTTACATGCCCACTCATTTAGGAGCAACTTGTCATCCTATTCCTGTTTTTATCTGGAGGCTTTAACAAAATATTACCAATACCATGAGGACAGGTACTAATATGTGGTTATTTGCTGCAAATTCCACTTTGAGTAACACCAGCAGTAAAATTAAATAGAGTGTGCAGTTTAAAAAAAATTGCCTGTGTCCCAAAGGAAACTTTCTCCCAGAAAATGTCACAGCCATGCACACTCTCAGAGTAGGATCTAAAAAAAGGTGAAAGCAAAGCTGTTCACTGATCTTTTCTCACCCCCCACCCTGAAAAACTGACAAGGGCACATAGTGGTAGGACAAGAGGGGATAGTTTTAAACTAAAAAAGGGTGCATATAGGGAAGAAATCTTTCCTGATGAGGGTGGTAAGGCCCTGGCACAGGTTTCCCAGAGATGCTGAATAGCGGGCAGGGCCCCTCCCCATAAGTGTCCTAAATACTGGTACACAGTGAAGGAGAAATACATCAGCATTTAGCACCTTAAACCTGCTAGGAAAGCCCTACTGAAGAGCCAATTAAATGACATTCCTTGAAACAGCTCAAGAATTTCTTCCTTTTTATTCTCAGAACTAGTGTTACATTTGATCTTTTGTACTTCTCATCTAAAGACAACTGTTCCCACACCAGTGAGATGAATCCATACACACAAACATGGGGATCATTTTTATGGCATAAGAATGGTGCAGTGTGACTAAGGCTTTTGCATGAGTAAGACTTAACTCTACCAACTATTTGAATGAATTTCACCATAACCACTCTTGTTCTCCCTATTTTTAGCACTGTTTGTGTCCTCACTCCTCATGCACCACAGCAATGTCACTCCTAGAAGTCATTATTACAGCTGACACATGAAATTATGGCTGATTGATTCAGGCAAATCATTGTAAGCTTGTTTAAGAGCATTAAAAAAGCTTTGTATTGATTTAGCAATAGAAGGTACTTTTAATCAGATTAAAGAGCATCGTACAAGGTGGTTGTATCAATTTCCCTGATCAGTTTAGCAGGAGATCCAGTGAGATTGATGCATCAGCCTAACTGGATCACTGGCTAAACTGATCAGGGAAATTGATCCCTCCTGGTGCACAAAAAACCATGTGAAATGCACAACTTGTTCCACAGGTAAGAAACAGTTCCCATAAGATATTTCTCCATTTCTCACAGTTTTATATGCACCCTCTCCATGTCTCAGCTTTCCTGTATTTATAGGGCTGCCATATTTACTTCCCAAATTTCATGGACAGCAAGATGTGAGTGGATGCTCTCTGGTTTTTCCAGTATTTTGAGACCCACTGCACACAGAGTGCTCTGATGATTGGTGTGTGTACCATAAATCTGTCACCTCCTGAACATATCAGACTCACTATGCACCATCTATCAAACTTCCAAGCAGGCTCACACTTCCAGCATGGGCATTTCAGCTGCAGAAGTACTCAGAGATTCCTACACAGGCCAGACAAATGTCCTCAAGTGTCCCTTTTAGACAAAATTTCTGACCAGGGAAATTGAATTCATATGGAAACCTTGAGGTGTGTTTCAGCCCTGCTGTAGCCAGGGTTGCAGTTCTCCCATTTGTAAGCAGGACCACAGTTAGAGGTGATTTTACCCCAGCAATCCCAAAGGGATAAGAGCAAGAGGAAAGCACAGCAGGTGAAAATCAGGATCTTTATATTAGAAATACATGACGTACTTGCTCTACTTGCAATTTTCCCAAACTGTAAGAGAACTCAGGCAAATCTCATTGTCAGGCCCTGCAGGCTTACCTAGGTCACTCTGCTCTGCTCCCTGTAAGGGCTCCCAGGAAACTCTCAGATGTCAGGATAACAAGGCCTTGTCACTATCTGCAAATTCCTGATTTGTGTATTCTCAGCATCAACCACACAAAATCTGTAATGTGGCACAAGTGGGGGAAGTAGATCCTTAATGGTTAATAACTCAGGATTTGTCACTTAGCTCTCTTCAGGAGATTGCCCAGGAACCCATTGTTTCATCTTCCAGCTGTTTCCCATCAAATTGCTATTAAATTATTCATAAATTATTACATTGTTTCTTCACATCCCTGCAATACTAATTTCAGCAGTTTCAAAGCTACTCTAATACCAGCTTTCCAACTTCAAAAAGGCAAATAGCAGTAAAATATACTGTACAGATTAGCAAAATACAAATTTAAGACAAGTTTTCCCTTTCTAATATGAACTCTAAAGCACTCCTGGAACACAGCAATATCCCATTACCATCATTGCTAGCACATCTATCCCTTTGAACACACAGAAATGTAATGCACAGTTAAAAACTAACTAGCAACATCCCTGGCATTTCAACAGCTTTCTAATAAATGAGATAAGATTTAATCCACATTTTCTAATGTTACAGCCAAGCTCTTCAGTCTCTGAATGAAACTTTGCAGATAAAAACATGGGGAGGCTTCATAACTGTTTCAGAAAAGGATAAATGATGACACCTTGAGATAATAGCTAATCAAAATGCAAGTACTGTGTCATTAGGGGTGAGCTGCTAATTAGTAAAAAATAAATAAAACTGTCACTGTTGGCTAAAAAATAGTGAAAAGAATAAACAATATCTAGAATTTTATCGCGAAGAAAATAATACTAAGCATAACTCTGCAACCAAACCCACAGATTCCTGTTTTAAAAGAAAAAAAAACCTCAGAATTCATTAAGTTAGTGCACTCAAGTAAAAGTAATTGAGAGATGAACATTCCTTTTTCCAAAATGTATCATGGAAATGGAAAGCGTGAAGGAAGCTCAGACATTCTGCACATCCAGCCCCTTATGCTGCACCAGGACCATTAAAACCACATGAATTATTTTGTCAAACTGCTTCAGAAGTTCAGAGACAGTCTTAAAATAGTAATTTATCTCAAACTTAGTATGAACATGACTACTTTATTCTCTTTAAACCTTAATTAGTGTACTTAAAATGTAAGCTGTGTTATCAAATATAATTAATCATATTTTAGGGTGGGTGTATTTTGAGCTTTAAGCTGACTTACATTCTGCTGCTTGGTATAATCTTGTGCCCATCTCTAAACCATGTCACTTGGGGCCTCGGATGGCTGAGGATGTGTGGGAAGTTCAGAACAGCAGCTTGTCCTTCAGTCACTGTTTTTCTCTGGTCTGTGTCCATGAAATCTCCCATGTCTGCAAAAAAAAATTTAAAAAATAGAAGTTTTGCCTTTCTCCCCATTTCTTTTCAGGAGACAGAGAAATCATTGTGTTTCCCACCAACCACTGGCACTGATAATTACTCATGGGACACTATGGATCACGGGACAGTTTGGAATTTGGGGAGTTTGGTTTATAGAGGAAGATGAAGGAAACCCCAGTGCTGCTGGTGCACACAGGCAGAGCATCCATGAGCAGCCCTGCGTGGCCCCTGTGCTCTTGGGCAGTAACTGAGGGGTTTTACTGAAAAATGACATTTTAATGGAGGTTTGCTTGCTTTGGTTGGAGGCTTTTTCAGATAAATCCTTAACAATAAAAAAGAAACTCCTGCAATTCAAAGGGATGCTCATGGCATATATAAATGTGTCCAGTTTTTGGTCATCTTTTTGTTTTTTATCCACAGCTACACAAACAGATGAGCAGCTCTTCCAGGGCAGCCATGCCAACAGAGTCAGACCTAGACAAGGATCCCAAAATGATCCTGGATTCCCAAGGTCGTGCTGGGGGCTGTCACCTCTTCTGGCACAACATTCCAAGGTCAATAGTGCATCCCTAGTGTTAGAGAGCAGCTTTTAACTAAAGTTTTAATGGAAGAAATGATGCTACCCTTGCAGAACCCCTGCCTCCACAGGCTTTATTTCACAGGCAAGTTCAGGTATCTGGGGAGACCTTGGAGAAATTCAGTGAGTGTTTTTTTCTTGTTTTTCCATTGCCTTTTGCACAGCATTCTTATCCATTAAAATGAACAGGGCTGTAGGCTCTTACTTCTTCACCCTCCAAAGAACTTCTCTGCATTTTAATTTGATTTAAACTAGGAAACTGACACACACACCCCAGAGAACTATTCCAGCTTCTGTCACTGCATTCCCTTTTTTTAAAGGACAACAGGGTTCTCTACAAGTTCTGTGCTGCAGAGAGGGATGCAAAGGACACAGAAAAGAAATGACTACTATCAGGTCTGTGAATGGCAGGAGATGAGAAGAGACAGAACAAGAGCAGAAATTAAAAACACATGGTATTTTAAAGCAGCTTTAATCATCTTTGTGATTTTCAAGTTATTTATTCAGACATAATCAGCATTGTACTTCCTCTGCTGCTCCAGATTCCTTACAACTGTAATCAGATCAGCTACTTGAAAAGAAATTTCAAACTGCGGAGGTGGATCTAATTAACTTCACTGTCGTATGATTATTTCAGTTTTCACAATATAGGAGTTTTTAAGCCCATCCTGTAATTAAGATTTACTCAGCAGTTTTCTCACAAATATCTGTTCCCCTTCAGTTAAGTAACATGTTAGCATGTGTTGAAATATTTTTTAAATTATTTAACAAGTTCCCTGCTACTTCAGATATCTAGGACATGGAAAATACCTCAGATCTTTATCAGTGCCATTATAATTACACCTTTCAATTTTTCACTAGAGATCTTGAGTTGAAGTGTATTGGGAAGCATCCTCTACTCACTGGCAAGAACAGATCATTTCTTGTGAATCTTTCTGAGTTAAAAGACTAACATTTCAATCCCCATCAGTTTTGATGAGTGGCTAGATGATTTTAGGAACCCTTGGAACATTGCTTTCTGAGATGTTTTGAAGAATAACCAAAAAGCAATATATGATAAAATATCAGGAACTTCACTACATCCACAGAGCTTAAATCAATTAATTTAAATCATAGCCATTAAAACACAGAAAACAATCATCACACGGCATCAGTAGCTACCCTGACTGAAGGAGAAAGAGGATATTTAAAACTTGTAGAACACTTTAATCTGCAGGAGTGAAGTGCAAATCTGACTGGCAATTTCCCTACAGAAGCCATTGATGTCACAAAGGCTCAAGACCAAAGGTCTCCCAAGCCACACAGGATCTGGTTTGCTTTGCCTCTGTCTTTATCAGTGAAAAGAAATGAATAAATGAATTAATCCATAGACTGCTTAATTCAGACAGATTTAAGAGAGAGCCTTTTAGCCTCCTTAGCAATGCAGATCTACAAATTAAATGGGGGAAAACTAAAACTGTAGAAAAGTAAGCAATTGCACTTCTTACTCTCTCCAGAACAGCCAAACACACACAAACCAGCCTGGAGAGACAAAACTCTGCACTGCAAACCTTCCCCCACTTCAGAGGGGAATAAAGCTGTCATTTCAGGAGACAGAATTCTTCTCCAGGAGCAGCAGCATCAAGGAAAAGCATTCCTGTGTCTCCTTCTCACTATTGTTCCCACCAGGACTTCCTCAGGAATTGCTCCCTGCACTGTGCCAGTTCAACTGCTTGCACAGCTGGGTAGGGAGCTGGACAGGGAGGAGCTGGGAGACAACTTTAACAGCCCAGCAAAAGAACTGTTGCTCTTTTAGAAATTTTGGAGAAGTCTCCCAGCCCACAGCTGCTCAAACACATTTTCCTGCTGAGCCTAAAGGGCATTTTTCCTTGGGACTGCTACCAAAACCTTTGTCCCCAGAAACCACACCTGGAGATGCAGCTCCAGAGGCATCCAGGCTCCTCTAAAGGCTCAGTGCTGCACAAGAAGAGACACCTCACTCTCTCCTTTCCCTCTAAACCCCCTGCTTGCCCCACACCTCACTCAAAGTTCTGTTCACTCACAGCAGCTTGCAGTAGATCCTCTATGACCTGAGAGAATTCACTAAATCTGCAGAGGAGTGTTTGGAAAAATACTTGCAAGGGTCTGAGGCAGGTCAGAGAGAGCCCATGGTCAGTAGACAGCAGGGGCACAAAGGCTGGCAGAGGTCAGGGAAGGAAAACCCCATTTTAGCAGCAGTTTATTTTTACTTTAGCTCCCAGCAGCTCTGAAACAATAGGGAGACCAAACATCAAATTACTGATATCACTGACATTACAGATATAGCAACAAAATCTACTGTAATGCAGTAAACTGATGAACATGATACCAAAACTTACATAATGCCATTTGCAACTGGTTTTATTTTAAAACACAGGAAATTCCACGTTATTTCCCTTATTGACATACTGATTAACTTGAATCAGTTCCTTCAAATTGGGTATCTAATAAATAATTCAATTTCTCTAAATTCTGCTTATCAACTGACATTTATTGCTACTGAATTTCCAGTTACCAACCCTGACGAGGAGAAATTTGATCCAGTATGAGACTTCTTAGGCACAGCACACAAATCTGTCTCTTTTGAAATTTCTTTTATGCTTTTAATTTGGAAAAAGAATTAGGGCTAATCTTACTATTATTTCCAAAGTTACTTGAATTGGAAATCAAAGGTTTGTGATCGTTTCTTATATCACGTTCATTAGCACAAACACCTGAGAAAACTAAATTAACCTTTCCAAATGGCAGCTGGATTTCAGAAATTCTGCAAAGCCCAGACTGAAGTGGGGCAAACACATTGGAGGAAGAGTTTGCTTCAGAAAGGTGTTGAGAACAGAATTTTAAAGTTCTGTTGTAAAACTGCTGATTTAGTACCACAAGGATTAGGATGTGAAATCTTCCTGGTGCTATCCCCACCATGCCATTCCCTTTAGATGCTGCTGCTTTCCTCTAGAATTTTTGTTGCTGTTTTGATAGTTTTGATAGTTTTGTGCATGGCCTTCCTTAATTCCATAAAGTGTAGCAGTTCTCTCATGCTACAGATCTCTCAAAACAATCTCATTTTCATGGCTTTGAACAGCTCAAAGACTGTGTTGCACTGCTCTGAGCTGCTTCCAGATGATAACTGAAGTATGAAATTCTTATGAGGCAGTAATTGAAAAAAATTGTTAAGCCTGATATTTAACACCTGTTCAGACTAACAAATGTCATCATACATCAGGTTTTTTTACCCAAAAAGAAGCTAATGAGTTACAGAGTGACCCCCACTCAGACATACATGCCACTTGGACTTGAGATCTCCTCTGCAGCAGTGCCCCCATCCTGTTCCTCACGATGCACTGGTAGAAGCCAGCATCAGCTCTCTGCAGAGCTGGGATGATGTACCTGCAGGGCAAAAGGCACAATTAGAGAGCACTTCTTCCTGGTTTGCACTTTGTCTTAAATGCTTATTGTATTTTTGTCTTACAAACAGCATTCTTTTGTAATCTCAGGTCTTTGGTTACAGTATTACCTGTTATACACAGATTTTTAAAAAAACAGCTGACATGAAATGCATGAAAACACCTTTCAGTCTTCAGTTCTGCCTATGATAAATGCCAAGTGTATCAAAAACTCACATGAAAGACTGACTTAAATTTTTTTTCCCTAGTTTTCTCTACATTCATTCATAAGGCAGGGCAGGTAATTAGTTCAGAGAAGCCACAAGAAGCTTAAGTGTAGGAATTAGGAAGACTTGCAAGAAGTATCAAAGCTTTCCAATGAAAGCTCCACTGTGTGACCACTGAAACTCAGGAATCCTGGAAGTGCCACCTTGTGCTATACTTTGTGTTTGCTCTGCCCTTCAAACAGACACTCAGTCCACTAATCTCACCTTCCTCATTCAGCTACATCTGATTGCTCAACATGAAAATGAGCTGATAGGCACAGTTTTAATGGGAATAAAACACATGAATAATAGAGATAATCCTGCATTAAACAAACATTAATCACAAACACATATTCCCCCAGTCACCTTCAGGAGATATTATGGCAGGATTAATGAAAGTCTTTATGGAAGATAAGGAAAAGGAAAACTGCTGAATTTTAATCTTCTAAATTTAATTCCACTAAAAGAAAACATTTCTTCTTAGACTCAAATAAATTGTACACACCCACGTGCAGAGCTTAATGCCTGAACAGGATCAGGGACCATAAAACAAAGGAGGCAGAAGATTCTGGTGCCATCACAAAATACACCCCAGCAGTTGGGTTACACCACCAGACACAGGGCACTGAACCAGAGCCCAACACCGTGGGCAAGCTTTAGACATCCCTGGGGTTTCCAGGAGCCCCTGACTGCCCATGGATACGTGCTGTGACTCCTGTGACCTCCTCAGGTCACTGCTGTGACCTCCCCAGGAGCCACCAGCACATTGCCTCCCGTGGCTGTGGCAGTTGGCACCAGGAAGAAGAGGAAGATTCTTGTGCTCTTTATGGCAGCCAGAGCAACCCTAGCACACAAATAATGACTCTCAAGCAGGAATGTTGTTTCCTCTTGCCTGATGAGCCTCACCATGGGGAATGGAGTGAGAGAACAGGTGAAAATACAAGGAGAGAAATCAATAGGGCAGGAGGCTTCTCTAGTTCCTTACAAAATCACTTCCTTCTCTGCCGGGAAGAAGATTGTTGTAAAACATCATTATAAAATAAAAAATAAAAAAATAACTGAAGATTCTGACAAATACTGAAAATTAATTTTTATAGTTCTTTTTACCCAACAATTATACATCAACAATCTTTCGTTCTCCCATGAAGATTTAGTGTCCTACTTGGCTACTGCCTTGTCTATTAAAAAAAGCCAAAATTAAAGGCCTCTTTCCTGAGTATTTATCTGTACTAGGACAGTAATGCGGAGTTAGTTTTGCTGCCACCAGGACAAAACAAATCAATTAGATCAGAAGTGTCCTACTTTGGTTTTCTTTTCTGACTTATTAAAGTTTCAGCAGGAAACATTCTGAACATGTTGCCTGAAGAAATGAAAATCTTTTAAAAATTTACAGTGAAAATCCCATCTACTTTGGAAATTCCAAGGCAGCCAAAACCTAGAGCAGCTGGATTCTCAGTGGACCTACTGGGTATAACATGCAGGTACAGCAAGCAAAATTAGAAGAATTAAATAACAAACATTGAAAAAAGAGATAGGACACGTGTTAATACTGTTTGAGGCTAACTTGAAAATTGCAAACCTGGGCAAGGGATAAATATTTATGGAATTTCTGATTCTGTGTTTACAATTTTAAACAATCTTTATGCACCTCATATGTCTTATTATTGTTTTAAAACCTACTTTTCCATTGATATAACAGCCTTGATACTGCCTTCTGTGCTATGCTTTTCCCATTCCACTTGTTTTCTGACTGGCACGAAGGGATATAAATAGGCTTTCCAAGTTCTAAATAAGACTTTCTTCCCCAGAATGAACTGAAATCAAAGGTTAATACAATTCCTTGCAGTGACAAGACAGAATTTTGCTTTATTTTTGTCCATGCTCAAACTTTGAAAACAGATCTTCCCATTGCAGAGATGTGTCATGGTTTTGTATGGAGGCTCCTTGAGGTTCCTGGGGATGTCTGCAAGGACTTTGGAAAGTCAGCCCTGACTTTTCCCTCATTTTAAATGGCACAGCCAAGCAGAACCTGGAGCTTGGGAAGGTTCTGTGGAGAGATGGGAAGTGACAAGCGGAAAAGAGAAGCTTCAAGGGGAGTCTCCCTGAGCCTGATGTGCTCCATCACCCCTCTGCAAAGAGCTCCAGGAGGGAGTGGCATCAGCCACTTAAGGAGAAATCCCAGCCAACACTCACAGTTCACTTCTAATCTAAAATTTAAACCCTCATTTTAATTTTAAATGTCTTAAGAGTTGAAAGTGAAGCTATAGGCTATGGGATTTAATAGTCATAATTATGGATACAGAATTAAAGCTAAGTGTATTTTATTAGATA
Organism: Motacilla alba alba; assembly: GCF_015832195.1. Classification (NCBI taxonomy): domain Eukaryota; kingdom Metazoa; phylum Chordata; class Aves; order Passeriformes; family Motacillidae; genus Motacilla; species Motacilla alba. The sequence goes on along the minus strand of NC_052029.1, from coordinate 12,616,324 downwards.
TTCATGTTACTTTTTATCTACTCCAGCTTTCTTAACAGAAGACTTATGGATCAACTGATCTAACTTTTAAAAGACAGAAGCAAAACTGAAATGTGTCCATTGTTAAAACATAATAATCAGATACTTTTAAGTAATTGGGTTGAAAGTGTATGGCTGCTTAGACATACCTTAGTTTCTTAAATTCCAATAAATTCCAATAAATCAGGCCACAAAAGCAAATATGACAGACACACCTGGTCCAGAACTTAATTCAAAAGAAAACAAAGGGGGGAAAAAAAGAAAACAGAAAAAAGACACTGCCTGAACATTAAAGTCTCTTAACCTATAGACATGACCAAAATTGCTCCTGCAGTCAGCAGCATCGATTTGTTATCATAAAGTGGATCTCAGATCACAAAGAATTTCTGAGGTTGTTTTATAAATACTTAACACAAAGTGGTGTATGCACAGTCACTGTAAACGCCGGGCTGTGCACACAACCAGCCTCGTTAGACAAAGAGGAGCTGCTCACTCAGGGTCACCAATGTCACAATGCAAAGGCTCCAATTAGTTCTTTACTCACTTGGGCTGTTATAATAATATATTTCAGCCTGTTACAATATAGACATTACTTTAAGTGAGACACACTAAGTAATATCAATTACCAAAAAATCTTTGATTGATGATTTAAATTGCAGCAGAAGTCACTTACTCAGGAAGATTCGTGCATTTAAACAGGCTATTTACCCAAGAGAACTGCACAGCAAACTGTTAAGGGGTCAAAGGTTAAATTTTGCAACTGCAATTTTTATGTCTGAGCATGTCTTTTCCTTGCTTTCATTCATCCTAATGCACCTATGCCATTTTTTGGAAGCTTAAAGCTTTGCATTTCTACAGAATCAAAATCCTGTTTAGTTGATCTCTGGCTGTGGTGTAGCAGTAGGGATGCAATTTCTAAATTAATATTTTTTATCAATATTATTATCATAAACCAGCAGCTTCCTCTGCGCCAGATCTTTTAATGAGAAATAGAAATAAGAACAATATAAAAATGCAGAATTAATAAATATGGTTGGAATCATGACCTGACATTCACAAGAACAAATTAAATGCAATATAAGAAACAAGGGACTGACTGCAGGAATGTGCACACACAGCTTGGGAAAGGTGTTCCAATAACTGACTCACACTGCCATACACAGTAAAATTCCAATTTTTTATTGAGATGTCCACTTGTTTAAGAAATACCACGGCACCCAGGTCTTATTTCAAAATGTCACACATTCTTACTCAGGTTTCTCCAATACCATGAAATGTCATCTCCCAGTGCCTAGCACATCCGCAGGGCTGGAGTTCCAACCTTTGCTTGCTGTTCATTCCATGTTCATGGTTTGTCCCCCAACACCATTTTTCCTCCCTCTCTCTCAGCATCTCACATGGTCAAGGGCTGCTTCCAGCTCCTTCTACCCAGCCACTACAACTGGCTCTGCTGTCGTTGATCAAAACAAGTGGCATTTGCACAAAGCCATGCTCAAACTTCCTGTGATTTGTTGCGCTATTAGAGATCTTTTCATTTTCTAGAAAGCATTCACAAATCTCCTCTTTATGTGCGTGTGGCTCGTAATCCACATCCCAAAGGCTTGAAAGCAGCAACCATGAATAGATGCAGGGACTCAGGACTAAGGGGGCTCCTCCAAATCAAGTCTAGCATTTCTAGGTAACTTCATATAGAACTAAATTCTTTAAACAGTTGCTAAATACTTGAAATGCTAAATGACCCCCACAAGTTTTAAGAAGAAGTTTTTTAAGGGAATTTTCCCCCTACTGCTCTGTAAATGTAAATAACATCAAAACCAGAACTAGTGCTAGGTTAAAATTTTGAAAGTCTTTGAGAAAAGTAATTATGTATTACCTTGCATAACAATATATAACTTTATGTCATTATCTGCATTATCTACCAACTCATACCAACTCATACTGTAATTTCTATCTATAGTAATGGAGCATAACTTTTCCCTACCTTAAGCCTTGTACCCCAAAAATGCAGTACTTGCTTGGTTTTCAAAAGGTACAGGTGTTGTACCTGGGCTCCCTCTGTCACATACCCACCCCTCACAATGTCTGAACTCATCGGGCAAATTCTACAAAATTTGAAACCATCAAATAAGTTGCATAAAAATTAAATTTCCGTAAGGGCACAGAAATTTCTGTTTGGACAGAGAAAACCCAGTCAATCCTCCCACATCAGAGAAAAGCAGACAAAACTTGGCTGTCTGGCACATTGGTACTTGGCCAGCCATGTGCTGCCTATCAGCAGGAATGAGCTCTGATAAGCCACGCTGTGGTTTAGCTCCTGTTTGATGGAATGTCTGTGGGATGGGGAGAGAGGCAGGAAGGGAGGTCCTGGGGGCAAACTGCACAATCATTAAAGGGCAGTTTATTAAACTATCAGCTCCCTTTTGGAATTGCTAGGATTGAAACAGAAAGTTTTGTGTGGGATTTAAGACAGACCACATTCCTGTAGATCTGATGGAGATGGACAGTCCCAGCGAGCATGGCTCTGTTCAAGGATGAGTTCACACATCACATGTAACATTTAGCTAAGGAATGTGGCTCCTATTTATCACAAACACAGGTAAAAGTTACATCTCCAGCAAAAGGCACTTCTGGTACTTAAAAATTCCAGGTTAGGACCCATGTTTTGAAGCGTTAAATCTCATTTTTAACAAGGGAATCTCATCCCATCTGTTTACAAAACCCACTCTTCTTTCACAATAAACCCCCAAGTCCCTGTGTCTGTATCTACAAAGCTCTTTGAGGCATTGGGAAACTGAGGGGGTGGGGTTTGGTTTGGGGTTGTTTTGTGCAATTCCACTTGCAGAGGTGATTATATGGATGTTATTTACTTGTATTCACTGGAGTAGGAGGTGATTTCACTGTCGTTGTGCAACCACTTGAATTCCAGGGGCCAGCTGCCTTCGGCAAGGCACGTAAGGACCAGTCTGTTTCCTTCCAGGTGGATCTGGGGCAAGCCTGGTTCTGTCTTGAAGAATGGTGCAACATCCCCTGAAATACAAAGGAAAAAAAAATGGGTTTGGAGGCTATTTAGGAAAATATAGGAGAAACTACTGATATTTAGCTAATTTCTCGTCAACATGGTCATGGTAAAACAAGAAACAACATGACTCGGTTAAGGCTTGCACTGGTGCATTCATAACTAAGCTTTATCTTTAGGGGCAGAATTACCAAGATCTTGATAAACTTTGTCCTTGCCCATTCAGACATGCTTTTGTCCATGTTTACTCTTTCTCCAGATGAGAATTCCAACATTGTCTGCTGTGGCAGGAAGTGAACAACCCTATTGGCTTTTTTCCCCCTTCTCCTTTCTGAGGATTAAATCCACTCAAAGCTTTTTTTTTAATACCCTTTTTAAAAAAAGTTTCTTGAATAGAAACCAGAAGTGTAATCTTGGATAGAAATGATTATCACAGCAGGAGAAGTCTCAGGGTAAATGAAGATTCTTGATAGGGAAAAGAATTTAGAAAAAAAACACCTCACAAGCTGAATGCACTTTTCAATGTTCTTGCAAACCAAAATGTGTTAAATTATATTACCTGAAGCCACTAACAGATTTTTGAATTAGGGTACTTCAGTAATGTGCAAGGGTCATTTGTAATCTCAAACTTTTGTGTATCACCAATAAAACACTCCAAGCAGCAAAAATTCTTGATGGGTAAATTGCCAAAGCTCTGCTCAAAGACAGATTGATTCTGAGTCCACACCTGCTGGAGATCTACCCCCGTCACCTCTGGGAGATGAAGGCTTTTCACACTTTACGTGTCAAATTTCTACTTGTAACTGTAAAGGAACTACAGGTTTGATTTTAGAAGCATACAAATTCTGTAACACAAAATTAACACAGAATGGCCTGGGTTGGAAGGGAGGTTACAACTCATTCAGTTCCAACCCTTCCCATGGGCAGGGGCACCTTCCACTGGACCAGGTTGCTCCATCCAACCTGGCCTGGAACACTTTCAGGATTATATGATTACTCATAAAACACAGGAGTTATATTCAAAGTCAGAAATTTTATATAAAATATTAATAATACTGAAGAAGTAGACAATACTGAGCTCTTCTTTAAAGTGTGCAGGGTGTCTGTGTGTACTTTATATATAAAATACATAAAAAACCCCAAGATAGACAAATGTTGTCCCAGTGCACGTAATGGTTCAGTTAAACTGCAAACCTTCCTTTAAACATTTATTTTACACAAAAATCTCAGGCATTTTTATACTTGGGATTTTATGTTTAAATAATTATATTTCATTTTTATACTTGGCATTTTATATATACTCAGGCATTTTATATTTAAAGAGTTTAACCTATTTTTTTTTTCAGTTTGGAGTGCCCTCATGTGCTGTTCAAAGCTGGCTGGAATTTTTGAACCTTCAGGTCCCAGAATCACTGACAGCCCCAGGACAGCCCCGGGAGCTTGGGCCAAGGGGTGCTGGTGGTGGTTTCCCAGTGACCCTGGTGTTCCACTGGGGTTCACAGCCCAGCCTGGGGATTGTCAAAGTCTCCAAGCCTTTATCTTTCACTTTGCTCTGCTCAGGGGATGTTTCTGACTGCAGAGCACGTGGCAGCACAGGCTCGTTATCACTGAAGGGTCAGAGCTGGGCTCCAGCTGAGCGTGGCCAGGGAGCCCCAGGCCCACTGGTGCCAAATATCTTCTGAAATGGGCCATAAATCAACCACAGCTCCTCACTCATCTGATGATTTGGATGGACAAATTCTCTCCTGAGTTTTTAGAATTTAACTTCAGGAACACAAGTCATTTAGGCAGAAAGAAAAACACATAATCTTAAAGCAATGCTTATAAACTATCACACAAAATCCAATCTAACAAACTGAATTAAAAACTGTATTTGGGGTAGGGCCCTTTTCTGATTTGTAGCATTTTAAATAACCTGTCTTTCAAACAACCTGATTTATGGTGAGTGCAGATCAGCAGTATCTTCTCTAAATTGGCTATATAGGAAGCTACAACAATACAACATATGAGAAAATTGGAACAGCTCCAAACTAGCAGATATTCCCAGACAAGCCAAGGAGAGTTTTTACACCTCTCCACACTATTACGTGACTGAAAATATATTCTGCAAAGCTTCTCTTTAGTTGTTGTTTTAATGACTACAATTATGGTGAAATCCTCTTATCCCAATTCTCATTGTCTCCTAGCTAGTAAAACCAACCAATATTTTAAATGTTATAAAGAAAAATTTAACTTGGAGTTAGAGGATGTTCCTGTGAAATACAGTTATTTTATCCAGAGAGAAAAGCAAATTTTTACAAAGGTATTTCTAAACAAGAGAGAAAATGTTAAATCCTGTCAAAGGTATTCTGGGGAGTCTCCCAAGGGAGCTGCAGACATTCTACCCTGGTAAGATTAAAGGTGTCAGGCTTCCTCTCGAGACAGAAAAGCAGCAGCTGGGAGCAGTGCTGGTGTTCAGGGGAAGATAACAGAGCCCAGCTGGTAAAGTGAAATGATTCGTGCTGAGTCTCCTGAAAACAACACTTACCTGCTCATGTACAGAGGCTCCTGGAATGAGTTCCCTAAACTGTTCCTCCCCAAAGAAAGTTTCGTCACTGAGGGAGAGCTCAGTGGAAGTGCAGTCTGCACCACACAGAGTCATTTGTTGATCCTTGTTTTCAGTGATTTACAGACTCAGCAGCACAACCTCCTTCATTACTTACTCTGAATTATCCACTTACTCCTAAGTTATGTCTTTCCAAGAAAAAAATGATGCATTTGGAAGACAAAGTGCTGCCCACAAGCCTTCATTCAGCCCTATATTTCCTACTCAAATATTCTGAACCCAGTGATGCTGCAGCCCACTCAGAGCTATCTCCCATTTAAAGCATCACAATCAAGCTGTTATTACATGAAAATGATTCTCAAAACTCAATCCAGTTCTGTTAGAAGCTAAAATTTAATAGACCTACAGGAATATTTTTATAAAGAGTATAGCATGCTTTATAAATTACCCTGGCTCTATGGAAGATTTACTTAAACCCTTGAAGTAATTTTATCTTCTAATCCTTTATTCCTGACTTTCTCATCAATCACATACCATCAGTTTATCAAATTCAATTATGCAATCAGAGCTCACTAAATATTCACTGAAAGCAGAAATGAAAATAAAATACAGAGTAAAAATTCCTTGCAGAGAAGCAGCTTTGATGACGTTGGCATTTCTGCAGCACAGGGCTGCTCACACCTCAGGCTCAGGAACCAAGGGCTGCACCCTGGGCTTTATTTACAGCTTTAAGCTGTAATGGAAAGCAGAATTTAAACCTGGACCTGCAAGGAAAAGTTTGGCTGTTATAGAGCATCCCAGGGAAACAGGAAAATTGGCAGGGAAAAAATCAAAGCCGTCTCAGAAGGGTTGTGGGAAAGAACTAACTGGCTGAGGGATAGAAAACACAAGGGGGCAGTTAATAGGTATGAGATACTTGCACTCAGTAATTAACTACAGAAAGGGCTCATCAGGAGGGTAACCTTGGCCAACCATGGGTTTAGAAGCCAGGAAAGCATTTTTTGTTTTATACTTTCAAAGAATGGAGTAAAATACTAATGAAAATACTGAGTCCTAAAACCAAAAAATAATAAAATTATTATTCTTGGCTAGAATATTTTTCTGCCTACCAAAAAAAAAAAAAAAATTAAGCAAGCATTCATGCTATACACTGTTGCTTTTTCTAAATGTGTTGATACTTCCAGCCTCTCTGGCTCTTCAGCAATGCTGATTTAAAAATAAAAGTAATAGTAATTAAAGAACTTTCTGAGTTGAAAGAAGGAGCAAAGGGATAAGGTGCCAATCTGTTGGCACATGTGTATTTACAGCTTCAGTAAATTTTCATTAAGTCTGATTACCAAACTCGCCAACATCCTGACTTGTGTCCTTAAAAGGATGCTGCAGATTTATTTTTATGTAAATCTCAAGAAGAAGTAGGATTGAATATGCCAAAATTATCTGGAAATTTGCTCCACAGCATTTCTGCCTTGCTTTTCTGCACCTCCAGACTGCCTGAGTTTCATTGCATTGCTGGGTTGGCCCATCCAGTTTCCTTCTTTGGTACATGCTTAGATGGATTTTACCTCAAAATAAAGATTCAGGACTAAATTCAACAACACCCAGACAGTTTTTCTTGGACTAATGCTGATATTTAAGCACAAAATGGTGCTGAGTTCTGGGTCCCCAGCCCTGGAAGATGAAATGCACAGCAGGAGAGCTGAAAGCTCCCTTGTGCTCCATTCTCCCTGAAAATCACCTTCAAGAACAAATTTACAAACAGGACCTGCAAGAGGAAAAGGCAGCTGGGCTGGACAGCTTTGGAATGGTAACAACAATTCCAGGAGTAGATACTCATTAAAAAGCCAAGGAACCCAAATCTCACAGGGACTGCATGAGTGAATGTGACTCCAGAAACAGGAGAGCACCATCTCAAGGAGCTCAAACATTCCCTCTAACAAACAAATTAACAAGGATCAGCTAATGATTCTGAACCCTTGAAGAGCTTACATCTGTAAAACACATAAAGCAAAGTCAGATTAAATAGATCTTTCAGTTACTACAAGGTCTTACAAGATCTTGAAAGCAGTTGCACATTCCTGTCCCTAAGGAATTAGTAAATTTTAATTAAAGACACAATTTGATCTTGAGAACCTCTACCCTGCAGAGAAAAGGAAAGGTACAGTATTCCAGAGAAGTACCACACCACCCCCATCAGTAAAACTCACTGCAACTACCCTCTTCAAATCCCAGCTTTTTTCCCTCCAGAAAAGTTGGATACCAACAGTTACAGGCAAAATCAGGTGCCCACTTCCTGAAAAAAAAGATTCTGTGGTCCTGAACACTCAGAGGAAGGAAAAGGCAGGGAGTGCTGAGAGCAGGTTGAAAGATCCCCAGTGCCACTGCTATTTATCTTTGTTATGCATCTCTACTTTAAAGTCATTTTTAGGTGAGCTAATATTGAATATTAAAAGTAGATCAACCTGCACATAAATCAGCAATTCAGAGCAAATACAGCTCAATCACTTAACAAATACCAGGTGAGCAGCTGCCTTTCCATCACTCAGTTGGCCCTACAGGTTCAATATTGAAAAGAGAGTTTTGACTGAGATACATTTTTCAAACTCAAAAGAAAAACAACAATGGGTTTATTAAGTAGCACACCTCTATTGATTTTAGCTTATTAATCTCCAGTCAAAACATGATGCACATTGCTATTTCTTCATATGCTTCTAAAGGTACGATCAGCTGACACAGGAAAATAAAGAACAGAATTATCTCTGAGGAATTCTCTGAGAAAAATGAGGTAGAGACTGAACAATCAGCCCAGGAGATCAGCAACACAGAAATGGTTTTGCTCTCAGTGTCTGCTAGGAAAGGAGATGTGAGCCATCTTCAGGTGGGTAAACAGTGACTGCCGTGGGAAGAGTATCCCAAAAAGTCTGTCCGGGGCATTGAATGTAATATAAAAATTAAGGTAAAATGGCAACTGGAATCAGGAAACCCAAACTAGAGACAGGAAGAATGTTCTCAGTAATCCACAGAAATTGCTGCAACTCTGGACAGCAAAACTCCATTCAAGACCAGACTGAAGTTCAGCTGTGAGCACAAACAGTCGAGCACGAGCTGCTCTGCTCTGACAGCAAATAACTGCAACCTCCTGGGAAAATGGCTTTTCTTCTTATTCCCATGATGGATATGGAAAAGGTTTTTCTCTATTTCCTTTTCAAAAGGATCTTTTAGTCTTGCTATCTCAGTTTTCTAATCTTAGAGTTTCTGATATACATGCATACATGTGCTAGCTCTGGATGCAAGTCGTATTCTCTTGTGGAAATGAACTTCAATAGATTATATGGCATATGAATTTGGAATTATAACACAGTAAATCCTGGGAAATGTACCAGAAAGTCAGATTGAGCTCAGATATATTTGAATCAATCTTCTTTTGAATTCAAATCTTCTAAAATGCATGGGTGAGATGCTGGGGAAGTTAGTCTATGATCTATTCATAAACTGTCAACAATGTCAAACATACATTAGAGCATTCAGTCACTTTAACTGTATTGATTTGCAGGAAGTCTATTTTACCCAAAATATTGGATCTTTGAGATTCAGATTTTTGTGGTTGGAAGTGTGACATAAATCACCAAGTACAACAATTAAATTTAAATTGCATTTTACTACCTCATTCTAAACCTCAATTGCAAAGGACTGATGCATCATAGTGAATATTTCATTAAAATATCAGGTTATTTTTCAAATATACTGCAGCAGCTAAGAGTTTTCACACAATGGTATAAAGCATTCTCTCAAAATGGATTTCCTGAACTTTCATCAAAGACGATATCTGATTTTATATTGGAAGAGTACTGAAGCAACTGTATTTAAATCAGTCTTTCTTCCCCAGTTTCACACATCAAGTAAATGAGCCCAAGCTGCCCATTTTTGTCGTCCTAGAGATTACGAAGATAACCTTCTTTTTGGGCACCTCTATTATAATCCCTGAATGCAAATACAGATATCAGCTGAGGTTGATGGATGGCGCTTTTAGAGGTTTAATTGGGGATGGAATTAAATTGTTTTAGGACTCAGCAAAATCTGTGAGTAAGCCCACATATTTTTAGAACAAGTGACATTTATTTCTTTTAAATGCATACTCACAGGAAGACAAGATTTCAATGGATATCTTCTCTTTTTTTTTGCCTTGAACAGCTCATATAACTAATTGGCAAGTTAGCTATTGGGTAATTGCCAATCATATATTTGATTTGGACGGAGGAAATATTGAACTGAAGATTGCAAACCTGTTGCAGCCCATCCCAGGAGGAAAACTAAACATTCTGTAATGTATAGTTATGATTAGCTTTCAACAATTCAATAGAATAGGAGTCCCAAGCGGCAAGAATGAATGTTTCACACTGATAGTTAAGGAGATTTAATTAAAAATTCTTTTTTTTTTTTAATTGAAGCATCACTTCTCTATTTCTGAATTACCTAAATGGCACTGCAGATTCCAGTTGGCTTCTCTGCTCCTCATTTCTTGATGCAAACAGACCAAATGTTTTTCCCAAATCTTGGCTAACACGTAGTATTGCTTAAAAGAACAAACATCCTAATTCATTCCCTAGAAACTTCTATAATTCTAAGATAAACACCATGAAGTGACTAGCTACAGTAAAACCTGGTTTGATATTTCCAACCTTTCTTCCCTGTTTTGAGGCACAAACATTTCCTGTTATCTTTCTTAGCCTTCTTCCATTTTTCTCTATGAACAGCTTTAGATGAACTACAGAAATCCATTTTCATCCTAAGACAACAGAAAAAAGCCAGAGCAGGACATTTTATGATAAAAAAAGAAACTCTTACTATCACAGATGCTTAAAAGTCCTTAAATATAACCTGTTCTTTGTATTCATAAAATCTACTCCCTAACAGTCTGCCATCTATTTAAAGACCATCTTTTCATTCACTACACAATCACTTCCTGAAGAATTCCCTTTTGAGAAAAGATTTCTAAAGTTTTATTAGAAACACTCAAAACAGAGCCACAGCAGAGTTTTTATAGGGACTGGATTCTGATAGGGAAAAAAAAAAAAAAAAGACAGTGGTTGGTAACACACCTCCATTAAAATTCAACATGAACCTCTCTCAGTTATCCCCAAATACACCAAGAAAGACTTTCCCACATGCAATTGTATTATTCTTTTCTTAAAATTGATTTCTTTAGCAGACCAGCCAAGGAGAAAAAAAAATAATGAGCTGATATCGTTTTAACTGAGCCTCAAGCAGCTCCTGATGTATTAACCTAAAATCCCACTAAGACTTCCTTTCCCCATTTAATTTCTACACCTCATGTTTTAGTCTCACTTTCTGATCACCTGTAATAATTCAGTTCAGTTGGGGCAAAAAAAATCATATTGGCTTATTGTTTATCAGAAGGCAGCCATTATTCATAGCTCTGTGAATTCATGGAATACCACAGAATCCCGGGATGGTTTGGGTTGGAAAGGACCTTAAAGCCCATCCAGTCCCACCCCCTGCCATGGCAGGGACACCTTCCATTATGCCCAGGTTGCTCCAATCCCCATGCAGCCTGGAACACTTCCAGGGATGGGGCAGCCACAGCTTCTCTGGGCAACCTGTGCCAGGGCCCCACCACCCTCACAGGGAAGAATTTCTTCTCAATATCCCATCTAAAGCCACCCTCTTTCAGCTTAAAGCCCTTCCTTACCTGCTGCAAGGTTAGAAATCAAAAAGCTACGTGTGATGTTCTAAAATTATGTTTACTGTAGTTCATCCACAAAAAAGGCTCCAGAAATTTTTTTGAAATATTCATGAAGATGTTTTTAAGAAAGTTACAAATGCACTGAAAAAAAAAGGCACGTCCATACAAAACAGGCAAATGAAAGAGAACCCATTAACTATGAAAACCAAAACAAAATCTCCAAAGAAACCTCCAGCCTCTGAATTTGGTATCAAAGCACAACCTCTGTGCTTTTCATATTCTCTTCATACAGTGATGTTTACAGAGCCTCACTCAGAGACTCGAGGAAATAAGTTGTTAGTGTTTAAACCTCAGCCCACAGCAGGTGGAAGGCAGAGCTGCCTCGCTGAAAGGGAATCCAAATATAGCAGGATTTCCTTCATTATTTTAGCCACAAAGGAAGCTATTGTTGCTGCTACGTAATCTACAATCTCCAACTACTGTAGGGCAGCCTGATCACACTGATATCTAACCAGCAATTTATAAATATATCCTCTAAATATTCCAATTGACACTGGCACGAAGGAGAGATGAAACCCTACAGAACACGTAACAGGAGAGAGAAGATGAAAACATAAATGTGCTTTCCTCAAGTTCATGCCTGCTATAAGAGGCATTCTCAGTGTGCAGAAGATAAATAAAATCAAAAAGATAAACAGCTGTGGAGTGTCTGGAAGTACCAGAACAGAAACACAAGAGCAGCAGGAGGAAACAAAGGAACAGCAAAGGCACTGCCAGACCTGAAAGCCATGTCAGGCACCTATTTATGTTCTCAAGGAGAATTTCTTTCTAAATAGCAAAGCAGCTATGAATAACCAGAGAAGATATAAACACATCTCTTTTGATAAAGGGGGCTGGGGGGAAATGATTCATGCTCAAGCCTTTGTTAAAAGCAATGCCTACTGCTCACTGCTATTGTTATTTTGTTTAAATGTAACTTGTAGTTTTCTTTTTTTTCCCTTGAAGTTGAAAAATGTAAATAGGTTTAGAAACTGGGTAATGCCCACCTCAAAAAACTCAACTCAAAGGATCTGAGTGGTGTCACTTAATCGGAGGGTGGTGAGCACAGGAGCCCACATTATGCTGAGCAGAGACAGGACTGTTCATGTCCTTGTGTGACACTGGATTAGGACAGAAATGCCAACAAAGCACAGCACAAAGTTTACAGGACTCAACTGAAATATTCCCACATCTTACGAAAACTCTGGGACAGACACCTGGTGAGAGACAGAAGCACAGAATGACCCTTGCAGAGCACTCAGGGTATTTGTGCAGACACTCCCAAGGGGACGGATCAAAGGCCCTTTGGAAGCCTCACACAAACTGGCCACCTTCATTTTCCCAAATATCACCACTTATTTCTGTGTCTTTTACACCAAATCCTTTCAGAACTACCCAAGTGGAATTCTTTCACCACTTCAAGGAAAATACACAGATCTAGAGACTATAGAATTATTTTTGGCGATACCGACGAAACATGTAATTTCTTCTTGTCAAAATGGGAAGAAACATATCACTGTTCTAGCAAACATAACTGAGCTTGACATATCTGAAGGCAAAGAAAAGGAGTTAGTTGATTAATCTGGATATTTTATTTAATTTTCTTTAGGTTATAAATAAGCAGCAAGTTAATACTGTTTTCAACTTTTGACAGTTCTAATGTTAATTATATGTACTGGATTTTATAAATCAATACTTCTTACATAAAGTGTTATTTAACTTGTCAAGTGCAGCAATAGATCAATGCATTTACTGTTCTTGCTAACATTGATGGATGACATACATCAAAAGCATATGTAAAAGAAAAATAAAAGACTTATTTGTAAGCCAGACAGGGTTAAGCCCCAGTTAGGCAGACGGGGAATTTAAACAGTGTTTTGAAAATAACATCTTAACTTTATTAAGATGTGAAAAGTTTTCTTCTTGTTTGGGTTTTTGGAAGTTTAGGGGTTTTGGAGTTTGGGGTTTGATTTGGGCTGATTTATGAGGTTTTTTTTTCTTTTAATGCTAAGGCTAGCAGCTATCAGCAGCAGACTGCTCTGAATATAGAACTATTATATTAAATCTGGATATCCTGTAGGATACAGGAACAATGAATTGCACCTCTCGAACTTCAAATATATCTTACTAAAGAACCACATTCCCATGTTCAGCACACAGTACTTCCATCTAAACATACAAATAACATGATTAAAAAACCCCAAACAGTAGTTGATAACTACTTCACTATTTGCAAACATGCTACAGTAAAGTGTTTATAATGTTAAAGGATGTACATGAAAAATTTGATCATAGATCAATTTTAACTGCATTCACTGCATTATGAGCTGTAATAAAAGAAAAACTCAGTCAAAAACCATCCTAAGAGCCAGTACTACTGCACCTGTACATCTTGAAGAGAGATACAGGTCACAAAGTAACTAATTCTCATTATTCATTTGTCTCATTTGTAAAGAAGACATAAAATATAATAAAACTATGAAATCCCAAAGAACTGAAAGCTATTTATTACTCTGTGTGTAACTACAGTAAACCAATAAAATATTGGTTAAAGCCCATTATCAGAAGTGTGTATATATACAGAATGTATAATCATGTACTGAAATAGAAAGGGAAATTGTTTTCCTTCTATTATTGATAGATTTCTCAGGACACAAGTAATAATTGCACAATATGTTATTTCCAGTGCACAGGATGACAAAAAAAAAGTCCTTTTGTATTAAAAATTGTCATGAGGATGGGCTTTTCCCAGCTGTAAAAAGTAACGAATGTAAACTTGAAGTGTTATCCTTTGGAAGTAATTCATGTAATCATTATATTTTAGAGTAATTTATCTGAATAGAAAATAAAAAAATACCTCTGTTGTACCACAACAAGATTCAGTGAAGTACAAGGAGGCTCTAGTCCATCAGCTGGGCTGCTTTGGACAGTATTTTTGAGAAGTAATAAGCAATGTCTACAGTCTGCAAGTTGTCTTAGCATGTTTGAGAAATAATTAACTGAAAAGGAAAAACTGAAAAACAATGGTGAGTCTAAGTCAGAGAGAAGTTTGTAAAGTTGCCTTCAAACCTTGGAAAAAGATTAAATTCTATTTAACAAAAAAATTAAAGCAAAAATACTGTAAAAGAAACCACTTAGTGTACTGGCTACCGTATGTCCTGCAGGACCTTGTTAGCACCTTCAATGAGGGTGAGAGTTAATGCAAAAAAAGTCATGAGGTTGTCTTCAGAGTTGGAGTGTTTTGTTTAAAATAATCCAGGGAAAGACTTCTCTTCACAAAAACTGTTCTGAACTGTTAAAGGAGAATGGGTATGAAAGAGAGAGGGGATCAGCTGCCTCACATCCAGCCTGGGGCTGTACGTCTGCAGGATTTTCTGGGAGCTGTCAGGCACCCGAGCCTTGAGAGAAGATCATCCGAGTGAAAAGTGGGAATTGTGCAGTGTTACCTTTGTGTCCTGCTGGAAGCTGTGAGTGAGGGGAAGGCTGAGCCTGTGGGAGACTGGCCACGAGATCTAACACAGAGCACTCGGTGCTCACTCAGAAATCCAACACCAGGCTTCGTCCCATCCCACTGGCCCACAGCACCAGCCTGGCAGGAAGGAAATTACCAAACCCTACACATTACACTGACCATGCTGGATCCTAATCCTGCTCTCACACCCAGGCAGCAGCACCAGCTGGAGACCAACCCAACAAATAGAGAGAGGCTGGCCAAAGCCTGCTTAGCAACACTGAACAAATGGAGGGCACAGCTCTGCTCCTCGCTCTGAGCCCGGCCAAGCTGGCAATAATGAAGATGTACATCCACAAGGAGACAGAATCAGCCAGAACCTTGACTCAGGAGCACTCCTGTATCCTGTAAGAGGTGAGCCCTGGGCGGGTTTACAAGTTCCATACAATTGCTCACTGGGGGAAATGATCTGCTGGCTCAGTTCTCTGCAGGATTCCCCCAGTCCCTCCAGTCATCTGCTCCTGCTCTATACATCCACATACATCATCAAGCTGACAATTCAGAAACTGGACTAGATGGATGTATAACCCCAAACAGTGCTGTTTGTTACATCTAAAAGCTATTAATCAGAGTAATTTCCTTTATTAAACTCTGTGGGAGAAAGGGATAAATATAGATGAAGTATTATTACCTGAGTTTACTGGGAGTGCATCACAGGATGACACACACTGAGCTTATTTTCACCCAGCAACACCAGAGAAAAATGGTGACAGCAGAAATGTTCCTTCTAGAAAAACTAGATTATTGCAGGACAAAGAAAGCAAGAAAGGGCAACCTAAATGCTTTCTTTGAGTAGCTAAGGCATGTCATTTTCCCCAGAGGAAATAATTACATTCTCTGAAAGGACTGGCAACTTCAAGTTATTTTGAAACAAAGAGCAGTTCTTTGTGTAACAGGAGCACTGAGTTGTTTCAGAGAAGCAATAGGTGGGACTGGATCAACAAAGTTACCTTCACCTTCCACCAGGCACTTAATGCCAGCCCAGTGGGAAAACAGCTGGGCTGTTTGAGGTTTTAGCCTCCCAAATAATACTTATTCTCCCTCTCCTCTTCTAACTCTGAAATTCCTCACATTTTTAGCCACAGGGCCAAAAAATATCAAGGTATACTTCCTGTCCTTCCAAACTAAAGCTTTACAAGAAAACTATATGTCTGCACCACATGAAAAAAACAGTCCAATTTTAACAGTCAAGAAAACTTTTACAAACAAATTACAGAAAAAGTCCTCTATTAACACCTAGAAATGGTTTCTTAACTTTTAAAATATTTATAGAAAGAAGGAAAGCCTGTAGCTATTTGCTTAACAGACAAAAGAAAACATTTCTGTACATTAATTTATCTGGGGGAAAGTCACTGAAGCAGAGCACAGTTGTGATTCTTTAGCGATGCTCTGACACATTACTGCAAACAAAGCTAATTTTGCAGGTTCTGTTCAGGGCAGAACACCCCTACTCTGGCACAGGAGAAATCCCTGTGATCCCAGGAAGGGAGGTGACAGGGCAGCCTCCTGGCCACTTGCTCTGGTCTACCTCCCACCGTGGTGTGAATAAGAGAAAAACAGGAAAAAGCTCCAGGTCATGTCTCCATTGGATGGGGCTTGGAGCAACCTGGTCTGGTGGGAGGTGTCCCTGCCCATGGCAGGGGTTTGGAATTGGATGAGCTTTAAAGCCCTTTTCAACCCAAACCATTCTGTGATCTTGTGATTCTGTGAGTTGCTAAAAAAAAATAGTTTGACCTGAATATAATTTATGTGATATATTCCTATTAGCTTCTTTTAAGGTTATATCACATAAATCCTCCTACTCACACATTTTTCACAATCAGAGCTTTCACTGCTGTGGTTTATGAAAATGCCTTTCACCAGCATGGATTTCAAAAGGCTTCTCCATGGAGGAGAACCTCTGAAACAGCCTCCTCCAGAACCCCTGTCTGCCTTAAGAGCAAACAGACTGAAATGTTGGTGCATTATTCCTGGCTCATTAAGAAGCAAATTAGTTGTTTTTGTCTTTGTTTAGCAGTACTCCACAGGTACTTATTTTGACACCACTTTAATGTGCAAACACATTAAATTAACGTGTTTCACAGTTACAGGAAACATTCATTGGACAAAGGCCAATCCCGCAGCCTTGCAGCAAAAATTATTATTTCTATATTAAAGAAGTTAAATTACATAAGACACTTCCCCACATGTGCTTCTTGCCAACCCACTGCATTTGGGAGAAGCTGATGATTTTAATTTTTCTATTTAATATTTACAATGCATTTCAAGTACAATTTATTATAAAAATAAAGTTAATAAAAATGGCACAAATGGCTAAAAACCGATGGCCAGACCTTCTCCTCTGTGTATACAACCAAATCATTACAATTGTGTGTAAAGTTCAAGAACAACCTTTGTTGTTTGTCTATACTATATATAGAAACCAAGTTCTATTAATAAACAGTCAGCCTAAATTAGCATTAAGATAATAATTATTTACTTTAGACTTTTGGCCTTTAGTTTATATCATCTTAGAAGTAAACAGAAACAGTAAAATAATGGCAAATAAAACAATGAAGCAGTAAAAATAACATGATGATGGATTAAAATATATTGTTCGAGTTGGGAGTCAATAGGGCAAGTGCTTTATAAAAATTATGTTTTCCTTTGACAAAACCAGTACAATATTTGCTGGTACAAGCAATAAAAAAAACCTCCCATAAAACACTTCCGACTTTGCTTTCCATTTTAATGGCTGCAGGCAAAATTCAGAATACATTTGTCAAGTTGATATTATCAACACAACAGGGGTATGCCTGACTTGTTCTACATTTGTTCTGAAAGTTCACTTTAGAGGCCATGGGCCAGGAAAGAAGAACACAGGAAACTGAAATCATTCCTACCAGGCTGACACAGAAATATATCTTCAAATGTTTAAGAGAAATTTCAGTAAATATTATCACATATTACTCTGCAAGGCATCAATCACATTCAGTTTAACATTAAAGAGCAACCATTCTGAAAATTAAAGGTGATTCACACTCTCCCTTTGCTCAGTTTAATGAGACATCCGAGTCTGATCTGTGACAACTACTGCCAACATCTTTAACTTTCTTCCTGACATCTGAAATTGATTTCAAAGACAGATACTGAGAAGGCAAGAATACTACAGAAAAGGACGTAGGAAAAGCATTGTAAAGGAAAAAAATCAAATGTATTGCCTTAGCTTTTTTTCCCTCCCTTTGATACTTGGAAATCATCTGCATCATTAAGCAACTGAATTTCCATTATAAGTTCCTAAATGTACCTGAACCTTATTCTTGTGCCTTGGAAATGAATACCAGCCAAGTATATTAAAAACAATTCTTTGCTTTCATTCACTGTTAATTTCCTATTTTTGTTCACTTTGATAATGCCTGAGCTAGGGTTTTTTCCCATGTAGTGAATGCCTGCTCTTTCATGAAAATCTATGTCCTTATGCTTGGACTTTCTTCTATTTTAATTTCTTAGGTTTCTACTTTTCCAGACTAAAATTTACAGAGAGGACAGATATATCATAGAGTTCAAAGAAAACAACTGCTGTCACTGTGTCATTCTGCAATTGGCTCATAGCTGAATGAATGAATGAATGAATGGTCAGCTGAAATAACTGATAAAAGCAACATTTATAAAATCATTCAAATGTCAAAACCAACTCCTTATTAACCATGCAGTGGCTGAAAATGCACTGAACTCTGTGTGTTGAGGCTCTGTTAAGAACCCCTAGCAAAGATTAATTGTAACAGGAATTGGTGTCTCATTCACTGGATTCCAAGGGTCACAGGATGGGTTTGGGCTGCTTATTTTTGATGAGGGCCCAATGATATGAGTGCAAGGAGCTTCACTTTGGCACCAGCACCATGCTTGTAAGAGAGGGATCTCAACAGCTGTCCTGCCCAGATGGTTGCTTTTATTTACAAAGCTTTGAACTGAAGAAAGATTAAATCTACGGATGAGGGACCTCTACCTTGCAGCTCTCTCTGCGTAGCTGGCAGAGCAAAATAGCTGAGAAAAACAAGACATTGATTATCATCCATCTTATGCACACAGGATTTCTTAAATGGACAAAACACACTGTTTTGTTTGATTTTAGCTGCATGTGGCTCCTGCTGAGCATCCTGGAGTTCTCAGGAAAAAAAAAAAAAAAAGGAATCCCAGGTTTCCTGTATTCCCGTCAGAATGTCCACTAGTACAAAAAAAAAACCAAACAAACCAAAACAGAAAAACCAAACAAATACAAATTACACAGAGAAAAAGAATCTGAAGTCAGAAGTAACCAGCACAAAAGCAGATTGCCATACACTGCATGACTAATGGCACATGCCTGTGTTCCAAGGTAATTAATCCCACTTTTCAAAGCTAGCTGAAAGTCCTGAAAGAGCCATTCCTGGGGAAAACTGTGGTTTTCCTTAAAACAAGGCAAAAAATGTGAAGGATTTGTTTTGCTGTGCTGACATAACCTCAGCAAGCAGCAATAAACACTATTCACTGAAAATGTTTTTGTGTAGAGCTCACCAAACTCCAGCTCCTGTGCGGGTCTGACCTGAGGTTTCCCTTGTGGAAGGCAGTTTCCAGACTGACTTTTTAGAGATCTTGGCAAATTCCTTGGTTTACTGCAAGTGTTTACTGCAAATTGCTGCCTGATACCAGCTGTTCACGTGTCACAAGAGTATCCCCATCACTAGCAGGTTTTATTAAGCCTTAAAATTGGATATCAATATATGAAATAAAGGAACTACAAAATCTATGGCAGCTATCGCACAACTTCCAGCCTTTTACTGTTAATGAGTGCTTCAGGTGCACACTGAGGTTCAAAGAAAATATTAATTTATTCTATTCTGGCAGCTACGTACTGTGTGGAAGCCAAAATGGAAGGAATCTGCAAATTTGTAAGGCGAAAATTCATTTTAAATTGTGCAAGAGAATTTGAGAGCGCTAAATTCTCTCAGGAGATTTAAAAGTGAAACTGATCTTTTGATTTTATCAGCTGCATTTATAATAGAAATACTGTTTTATGAAAGAGAAGCGGAACAATAAAACACTACTGAAGCACATAACCCCAAAATTCTAGAAGTCAAAGAAGTTGAGCTTTTTATGTTGTTCCTATTTTCTTACAGTTAGCAAATATAAAATGCATCCAGCAAGCAGAAAGGGAGAAAAGAGTGGGAGTTTTGAAATATGGTGTAGTTTTCAGTCTGAGGAGGTCAATAATTGGCAGAAATGATCTTTAACCCTAAAACAAGAGAGGCTCACTGGCAATTTCTTTTAATTTACAATTCATTTCTCCTGAGTAGATTCCAGATGAATTGTTTTCATGGCAGCCCTTGCAGGAGGCCACACTCTCATTCCTGCCTTCGTCAGAGGACTCAGTTTGTGGCACCAGCCTATTGACAAATGACTTTTGAAAACATGACAAGTCACGGTCACGTCGCTGTGTGTATCCTGTAGGATAAAACCTCCATGGATCCCATTTCTCCTCCACCCCTCGGGGGAATGCAGCTCATTTCACAACGCTCTGATTGTGAGTCTTGTTGCTGACTCCCCACGCTGACAGAATTTGAAAACCCGAATCAAGAAACCACTCAAAAGTGCATCTCCTCCTCATTGTTCAGTGAAAGAGCTGCATCAGCGCGCCCACGTTTCCCTTCTGATCTATTTACCTCCAACATGCCTTTTGCAAGGCCTCTGTGCCCTCAGACACCAACCTGCACCACCAAACCTGGAGGAAGCATCAAACAACCATGGCTGCCTCATCTCCTGAGCCTTGGCCACCTGGGATCAGGTGTCCACTTTGCATTTCAGCCCTCGAGACACCTCTGGAAGGAGCTCAGAAACAGGAAGGGCCCAGACATCTCCAGCCCTGATCAAAAATACCCTCAGCAACCACACAAATAAAAAGAGAATCTCCTCTTCTATTCTGAAGGTGTCATCAGGGATAAGATTATCAAGTATTAATATCACACTCTTCTAATAAACAGAGTTGGGTCATTAATGAAAATAAGCTTCATGAGTTCAAAATAAATCTTGGCGCACACATCATTTTGAACTGTTGCACTTCATCTAAACCAATGCAGTTTTTCATCTTTTTATGGCAATAGTGGCTCTGCCATATATTTTTCTGTGGAAAAAGACTTGAAATATGCATTCTTGTTCAAGCCTTCAAAAAAAATTTACCCTCAAGCACAGTTCAGCATAAAATATTCCAGCTCAAAATTCAAGCAATTAAGAAAAAGTTTTCTGCAGCCAGATATGCCCCATAAAAAGTAAATATACATAGGCAAAATGAATTAGAGTAGCTACACCAGCACAGTGATACAGGTTTATGAAACAAGATACACATTGAATTCTCTCATCCTTCTCAACACTTGTACTTTGTTCATTACCAAACACTGAAAATAACCCTTTTTTCTCTCTTTTCTCTCCTGGGAACCTTTATTCGTCTAAACAAGCTATTTAGGAAAAAAAGTAAGAGTTTATCAGTCCATCCTTCTGTCTATTGATACAATGATTAGAAGTTGTAAAATATCTATATTTATCTCAATGAACACATCAAGAATCCATTTATCCATTAAGAACCAAGGGTTGAAATTACAGATGAATCCATAGGGAAATAAATCAGTACAGATTCCTCAGGGTCCACGGGATGTAGGACTGTCACTTCTTGGAAGAAAACTGCAGTAAAACTGAAAATGTCTGAAAGATTCCCATGCTTTGGAGAACATGGAAGCTGAAGGAAAATCAGCTTCATCAAGTGAAACTGCAAAGGAACAGAAGCTCAGCAGAGACAATGGTGGACATTTAACACAAAAAGGCCTGGTAAGGGGGGCTGAGGAGCAGGCTGGGTGAAATCAGGGTAGCTCAGGCTCTGTGGAGATGGAAAAAGAGAAGAACAATCTGAATCAGGCTGCCCCAGAGCAGGCACTTGTGTCTGACATGAGAAAAGATCAAAAATGAACTTGAATTCTCACAAGAACACCAGCTCAAACACTGAAAATACTCTGCAATAGCAAGGAGTGTTTTGGTAAAATTTCACAAGAATTTCACAATCAAATTTCACAAGAATTTTTTTTCTCTGTATTGAATTCTCCTAAAATACCCAGTACACAACACAATTTCTCTTTGCTTTAACCTGAGATCTAGAATTTTGCATGGAAATTCCAAAATCCAAGTAGGGTTCTAGTAATTCAACTGCATTCTGTTCATGCTGTCTGTGATTTTAAAAAAATAGCGAAAACTAGTGTGTCTTTAAAGTCAGAGGAAAATAAGCCCGCATGAAATAGAAAATAGAGATTAATAAATCTAAATAATTTCTTATTTGCTACTTATTTCTTCAAATTGCACAGACTGGAATTGCCAGGTGATATACACAGACATCCATTAACTACTTTAATTGCAGCGACAGCTAGAGGCAGACAAATGGGGGTTTTGATTGGTTCCTTCCTCTCTTTTTAAATTTACTTCCCCTTTCCCCACAGCTTCCATAGTCACTGGAAGCTCCTATGACCATTCCCTTCTCCCAAGTACACACCTTCAAGTCCACCCCTGAAGACAGAATTTCCCAAGTGACTGTAAATTGTTTCTAAATTGGAGCCACAAACTGCACTGATATAAAATTCATTTCTTGAACCCTGCTTAAAAAGCAAACTTTCCTCCCCCTTATCTCCCCTTGCCACCCAAATAATAGATGACAGTCATCTGTTTTATGTTAGACTATCACTCCCAGATCTCTCATGCTGATTCATTCTCAGCTTTCACAGCACAGGCACAAGTTGTCAGGAAGAGCTACGCGGGCTGCATTTCCCATATGGAATCCAACAGCTGGAGTTC
The DNA here is from genome assembly GCF_015832195.1 of Motacilla alba alba. Classification (NCBI taxonomy): domain Eukaryota; kingdom Metazoa; phylum Chordata; class Aves; order Passeriformes; family Motacillidae; genus Motacilla; species Motacilla alba. Next base: position 12,593,649 of record NC_052029.1, on the reverse strand, counting down.
ATTCATTAGAGCAAGGAAAAAAACCTGAGATAAATAAAAGACAGCAAAACAACGCAGTGCCAAACACATCTTCCTTCACCTCGAGTAGGACTCTGAGAAGTGCTGGAAAGCAAGGACACTGTTCTGTCTGCCAGGGAATTAACGGAGTCCAATTAGCCACAGACTTGTTTGTGCCTGTGAAATTCCCCCGTTTTCAAATTTCAATAACCCAAGGTCTTTCCCTTCATTCCTGACTCCCTCAGTAACATTCCCCAGCCCCACACATAACCCAGGTGTCCCCCACAGCCCTACACCTTAACTCCCCACCAAGTCTAAAGTTTGCTTCTGCCTTCAATAAATAATAATCAAGTTATTTTCCTGTCTGTAGCTTATGCTTTAAAAAATCCAAATATTTACCTATTTTTAACTAAACTATCAACTTTAACAGCTCTGCCAAATTAGCTCCTGTTAAGACTTTTATCCTTAAAATGATCAGCTTTCTGCTAAAAACATTTAAAGTATCTGTAATATTCCACAAGTGATATTGAGCTGCTTCAAACTTTCTCTGTGGTATTTTTAACCAAATGTTTAAATTTATGTCAAGCAATTTCCTAAATTTTAATGGTTTAATATAGAAGCATGGGATTCTTTTCACAGTTTGGATTTTGTTGTTTCCACAAAAAGACCTATTTTAAGCCAGGATTTCAGGGGTTTAAGTGTTACCATAATAATGACAAAATGTACAGAATTTTTTTGTCTCAGAAGGGAAAAGTGCCTGGAGTAAGGAAACGTATTAAAAAGGCCAGAAAGGTTAAACAGCAGGATGGAGAAGGCTTGGAAGAAAAGGTCCTTCAAGACATCAAAGTTCAAATGGTAAAGAGAAAAAAATAGCTCAAAGCCTTGTGTGGTAAAATGTGAAAAAATACAGTGAAGCCCCCCTTTCTCTGATCCCTTTCCTCAAATATTTTAAGAAGAGAAAAACCCATCACAATCAAAAAACAACCCAAAAACCCCACCAAAAAAGCCCCTACACATGTATTTTTTTGGTATTCATTTGGAAATTATATTTATTACAGAGTAGAACATTTCACCACCAGTTAAAGCTTCTTTTACAAGGGAAAAGGACATTAGCTTAAATAATTATCATGGCCACTGACTGAATGTTTGATGTTAAACAGCACGTTGCAAGACTAATCAAATACTTTAGGAGAATTATTTAAATACAGATATTTGAAAATTGTTGAGCCACCTGCAGATTTAAATTCTTGTGTCTGTGAACACAGAGAATCATCCAAAGAACTCTTTGTATTAATTAGGAACAGTTTTAGTGCTAAATGGCTAAAAGAACTAAAATTTGAAGGCTCTGATAATCCCTGATGCCAGGGAGCAGATCCTAAGCACCCCTTCAGATTTTCACTCTGTCCTTCACAAGAAAAGACATCTGAGTTTTAGTATAAAGAAGTTGTACTGTAGTTCTATAATTATTATTCTTTCTCTTGCAATAATTAATAGATCCATATTAAAATTATAGTACCACAAAGATAGTTATGTGGAGAAAACCAGGTTTGGCCTTATTTCTCAATTTTCAACACTTTTAACATTTTTCATGAAATCGATCCGTTTCTTCCTTTTCTTCTAGAAAAAAACACCAGTATCTGATGTAATTTTTGTTGTTCTTTTTCTTCTAAGAACAAGAACCTGGATATCAAAATGCAATGTATTTTTCCCTCAGGTGGAATAATTTTCCCTGGGAGCTGTTCTGGGGAAGGCAGCTCCTAGGTGAGTCATCACTTGTCCCTTGGCTGACCAAAACCCAGCACTGTTGTACTGCCAAAAAGAGTAAATATGCAAGATGGAAACCATGAAAAAGTAGCACATCAATAGAGAAACAAACAGAACTATCCTTTAAATATGGAACAGCAGGAAGTGCACTATGTTCCAGAGGGATATTGATCTTACAAACTCTGACGGCAAACTGTCCAAGCGCCTTTATTTAAAGGAAGGCATCAGTGAAATTCCTGGTCGATTTTTTTTAAAAAATCATAAAAAAGAGCTATAAGGCCATGCATGATAAATTGGGAAAACTTCTGATGGATGTAGCATATATTTGTGGATCAAAAGATTTAATGTAAGAACTGTAAAACGGCGTGTCAGATAAAAGTCAGGCTTGCAAACAGCAGATACAGCAGCTCCGATTTATTGCCAGCCCCCACCCGTGCCATCCATCTCCTTTGTCAAGCTTTAGCAATGACTGGCATTAGAGGAGCCTTGGCCTTGAAGCTGTGTCAGTAATCAGACGTGAGGCTGTGAGTGACAGCCAAAATTGAGCGATTAGAAAGGAAACGCGCCGGGAACGGCACGGCCGAACCAAGCGGTGCTACTGCGTCGAGCAAGAGAGTGGGGAACAATTTGCTTGAGGGTAAATCAAAAGAGCTGGCAAAGGAAGATCATGGCAGGAGGAGGATCTGGATCTGTTAATGGGGTTTTTTAGTGCTTTCTGGTTCTTGCAGTGCGCACTCGGTGCCTTCAGAGCAAAGAGTGATTACCACTTTGTTTGTGACACTGGTTTTGGGTCATTTTCACCATGGTGCTGATCACAACCCGACAGCATGCTGATCACATGCTGTCGATGCTCAGCTGGGCATGGGGTGGTAAAATAGCTAGGAATAAAACACCCAAAGAATCATGTCTAGGAAAAGGGGTACAAAATTTTCAGCAGGAAGTGAGAAGAGTGAAATGAAGAACCACTCAAGGTGCACAATGAGGGGAATATGGAAGTTTAAGGGAGTCTCACCCATCACCGTGACACAGCTAATGAGGGAAGACACAGAACTAACACAATGACTCTCCCTGCGCTGCAGTCAGAGAACATTTTGATATAGAATTACCTTATGCAAATACTAGATTTAAAGCCCATCTTCTCTTCCAAACTACCAAGTGGGATAAGAAATACTTTAAAGGGCCTTGAGGCTTCCTAGGCCATGTAATTCAGTTTTGTAGCACAACTTTTTCAGGAAAGATATGCTGCCATTACAATTAAGCAATTACTTTTCCTAGTTTATTATTTATGATTTCAATATAAGACTTAGAGTTGCACTATATAATTGCAATCCATATCCTTGTATCATCCTGTCCCATAAAGCACAACTGTTGAAGTGTTTAGCAATTTACCACTTTGAATTATATTACAAATTTGCCTGGAAGTTGGTTCTTATACTTCGATCTAAAACTATTACCCAAGTCTTGTACAATGTAATTAAATAAATTAAACCAGCCCTTGGGGACCTTTTGCTCTAAAATGAAATTTCAGATCCAAGAGTGCCTGTAACCTTTACTGTAACCATGTCTAAAATGTTACTTGTAATTTCACAACTAATCAGATCTTGACAGAAAGGCAGACACTTGTTGATGGAACCCCTCCTTTCTCCTATCCCCAAGGATAAATTTACTACATCAGGATTGAAACAAATCTTCTTCTAGCAGAGCCAATATTTTAGGCAGGGTATTCTGGGCTCTGAAGAAAGGCTTCTGGAATATTGCTGCTCACTTGTAATGCATGGATATCAGTCAACCTCTCCTCCCACCCCTGGACTGGTCATCTCATTGAAAAAATTCATATTTTGTGACATGCAACATTTTTCTTTCAATTCAGACCTAAATACCAGGCTGACTGCAATACCCACGTTAGTGACCAGCTGTATTAAATTGGTACCAGGAAAGGCACAATTGAAGCTGTAGTGTCAAAGGCCATGTTAAACATGAATCACTGACACTGTAAATGAAGGCAAATATTTTAAATGCTATCTCTCAAAAAAAGAAAAGCAATAATCACCAACTGAAAAGTCATAATTAACTGGACAGACAGCAGCTTCTGTGTCATTATGAAAACATGGAATCAAAATCTGTGCAAAAAGCTGTACTCATAAAGAATGTAAGCACACAGTAAAATATGGGCTCTAGACAAGTACAAGAACCAATCACAAAGAACTGTTATGTGACAGCTGAAAGTCTCACCCCTTGTTTCATGGGCCAGGGTGTTCCCCAGAGCTCCTACCATGGGCAGGTGATTTTACCAGGTTGCACACAGACACAGGAGGCACAGGATGACAGGGCAGCTGGATGGAGCCTGGTGCTTTGATTCCTCCCTACACAAGGCCTTGGGAGAGGCTCCAGCAGAGCTGGGACACAGCACTGGAGAGCTGGGACACAGCACTGGAGAGCTGGGGTACAGCACTGGAGGGCTGGGGTACAGCACTGGAGCTGGGCTACAGCACTGGAGAGCTGGGGTACAGCACTGGAACTGGGGTACAGCACTGGAGAGCTGGGGTACAGCACTGGAGCTGGGGTACAGTGCTGGAGAGCTGGGGTACAGCACTGGAGAGCTGGGGTACAGCACTGGAGCTGGGCTACAGCACTGGAGAGCTGGGGTACAGCACTGGAACTGGGGTACAGCACTGGAGAGCTGGGGTACAGCACTGGAGCTGGGGTACAGCACTGGAGAGCTGGGGTACAGCACTGGAGAGCTGGGGTACAGCACTGGAGCTGGGGTACAGCGCTAGAGAGCTGGGGTACAGCACTGGAGCTGGGCTACAGCACTGGAGAGCTGGGGTACAGCACTGGAGCTGGGGTACAGCACTGGAGAGCTGGGGTACAGCACTGGAGCTGGGGTACAGCACTGGAGAGCTGGGGTACAGCACTGGAGCTGGGGTACAGCACTGGAGCTGGGCTACAGCACTGGAGAGCTGGGGTACAGCACTGGAGCTGGGGTACAGCACGTCTCACAGTCAGCTCAACAATCTCCTAAAGCAAGAGCTGGGGGCCATCCCCTGCTGGTGCTGTTGGTGCATCCTCTGAGGTTGTTTGCTACTTATTTGTTACTCCTGACACATTAGAGTTTGAAGGCTTTGTAAACCTGGGTTTCAGCAGCCAAAAAAGTGCTAGGCATTAAGTGCTGCCCAAGACTTTGCATCCTTCACTTCACACATTTTTCTTCTCATTAGAAGGTTTTTTATATGAATGACATTGAGGAAGAGAATGTTCTGCCATCTGAAAAATTTGTAATTTTGTCCGTGGCAATCGGGCCATCATCTCCCAAGGGTCACCTACCACCTCCCTGCCTCTGCCTGACATCAGCAGAACACTTTCCCTCAAGGTGCTCCTGTTCAAGGTGGCTCTGTAATTACATCAGCATCAGTTGTGCTCCTGGAAGCTCTGGAGGAGACACAGCTGATTCCTCAGCCAATCATACCTTCCTTTTTTGCAAATTAGGCAATAGTTTAGAAAGCACAAGAAATGATTCTTTTGCAGTCAAGCTGGACAGCTCATAGGCTCATCTTCAGCAAGTACTGGGTATTTAGCTAAGCTGCATCTTCAGTGATCACTGCACTGTAACTAAAGACACAGTTATCAGTAAAAAGGTATTGTAAAAAAAGAATCCCTATGGAGATTCAAGGAAAGTGTTCTAATGCAGGTAGTTTTGTTCTTTCCAGCCACAAAAATAACACACTATCCATCCTGAAACACAACGGTAACCAATAAAGCATCATGTCATTTGTAAAAGGTTCTCTTCCCTACAGCAAGGTATTATTACTATTACTATTATTATTATTATTATTTAAATTCATATACTTCTGTATATTTAACTTTGAAAGAAATACCACACAGTATCCAAACATTTCTGATTAATAATGAGCCTGTAACAAGAACTACGAATGAAGAGATATTAAGAAAACATTAATTTCTCCATGTGAGTACTTTCAAAGGTCATCTCTGTTTTATTCATTTCTGCAAGCATGATCCTGCCTGGTCCAAAATACCTCAAGCTTATATCCCAGCTATTCAGTTTTGCTACAGCTCAGGAAAAATTCTAATGCTACACTAATATGATCTCCCCAGCAGATGAATCAATATGTCTGACGAGCATCACTAATTATAATAAAAGCGTGTTCATTAATAATATTATGCATTTTCATGCATAACTGAATTTTAAGTTTTCAAACACATACTCCAAAGAATACAGTTCCAGAGTCCCCAAATGGAAACATCAGAATGGTATCAGTGCAGAATCTCAAGGTGCATTTGGGGAAGGAAAATATAAACACATGGAATTGTTGCAGTACAGCCAGGAAAGTACAGTCAGCACGCAGCCAACAAATATGTCCAAAACAGGCATTTTATGTCAATGTATATATATAAATATACATATTTAAACAACAACAGCCACTCCAAACCCTCTGCCAAACTCTACAGTTTCCTTATGCCAGCCACTGCAATTAGGAGCTTGGGGTACAATTTTCCTGATTTTTCACCCAGCAATAAAGGAACAGAAATTGCCCCAGTTTTTCTGTTGTTTTAATCTCTTTGTCCCCACAGTGAGCTAAAATTCTGAGCTATGCCAAGTGTAACAGGAACAGTTGGAAAGGCTTTTTCATGTCCTAGCTGAGTGCACTTGCAGAGCAAAGCAGCAGAAGGAATGACATTTCACCTCAGTGCCAATGAACCAGGATACTCTGGTATTTGCAGCCTTTCCTTTGTAGATATGATTCAATATGACAGAGCTCACTAGGATTTAAAGACCTGCATGAAATAACTGCTGCTTCTTACTTACAAATCCATTAAATGGGTTAAAAGTGACTTAAACTATTGAGTCTCAAAGGGGTTTTTTGTATCTTCCAAGTGATCTTTTACTCACAGGGTAGCAGCAGGTAACAAGATGCAAAAATTCCCTCATTCTCCAGAGGCCTGGTGCCTCTGTGTGACTTTGTACAGGTTATAACCTCTCTGGATTTCATTTACCCATCTCTAAAATGTGAATAATGCTTAACTTCCTCCTGGGAATTGTGTGGAGGCTTAGAATATTAATCCTGGTAAAGTGCTTTGAAATCAGTGAATTGAAAACAGCACAAAGCACCAAGTTTTATCTTGTGCATCCATTCCTTATTGCCTTTACCTTGTCAAACTCATATGGAATTAACTGTGATCATTTAAATCAGTTTAGCTTTTGCAATAATAATCCTGCCTACTTCAATAATTAGAGAAAAAAAGAAGATGATAAAGGTAAAATAACTTCAAGCAACACTTCAGGTATTTCTGCTTACAGATGTAACACACACTGTGCTATCACACCCAGTGCTGAGTTTAATGCTTCTCCTCCCTGCTTTTCTCTGTCTGGATGAACAGTGTTTAAGGAGCCTTCTAAAAGCAACAATATGTTTCATTATGAAAATCTCCTTTAAAATGGTTCTGCAGTGGCCCTAGCGGATGATTTTCTGTATTGATGTAAAAAAGCTTTTTTTTCGTCTTTGTATGCATAAAATAGATTAAGTAATTCAATTCTATGGAACATAAAATTTTGTTTAAAAGTTGTAAAAATCACTATAAAATGTGAAATATTTTTCTAGTTTCTGTACAAATTAATGACCTCACGTTCAGAGCTAAAGAACAATAAAAACCAATGGTTTACTAAATCCCTACTGATGTCCATTATACATAAATACAGTGAGGATTTGCTGGAATTTTTTTTAAGTAAAAAGCTTAGAATTCATAAGAAGTATTTATGTTCTGAAGCATAGGCTAGAAAAATAGTTATTTTCGTAAGAACTACTCATAATATATATGTTTCAAACCCAAGAGAATGTGAAATCCAATAAACCAAATAAAATATGGGAGGGGGGAATCCATGATTAACAAAAATATTTGCAATATATACAGAACATTAGCTAGAAAGCAACTCCATAGGCTAAGCAGGCACCCAAATGAGCAGCTGACTTTTCCAAAGCTTATTTAAACATTTTAGTACTCCTGCCTATCTTATATCACACCTGCTTCTGCCTGCACCTCTCCTGAAATTCCTGTGATTTCTGCATGAGCAGGTCATGAGTAAGTGATTTTTCTTGCTCTCACATCAGCCAGGCCTGGATCAACAGGATCTTGAAATGTAAAATTCTCATAAAAGGTCTTGGGATGTTCAATTCTTCGCTGCACTCTGAATCCACCTTGATCTCATGGAATTTCCATTCCTGTTGTTGGGTTGGTTTCTTTTCTACAAGTTATTGTAGAGAGGCATCTCCAAATGTTCCCCAGAGTATAACCATAAGTAAATAGGATAAAGTGCATTTTGTAGGGCGTCAGGGAAGGGGTTTATTGGCTCTGGCACCCCACTAGAGCCTGGCTGACAAGGACATCCCCCAAATACAGACACAGGGCAGTGATGGATTTACTGCAGAGACTGGGGCAGGAACTCAGCTCAAATAGGGCACAAACCCCTGTGCAAACACAGTGGATCAAAGGACTCTGAAACAGATCCCTCCCAAAACCACAGATTTTGATCTCGCATTAAACAATAATGAAACTGCATTTTTACCACTGGTGTCACTCATCGTGTTAAAAGAATTCCTTTAAAATTCAGAACTGCCCTTTTAGAGAACATCGAGAAAAAAATAGGGAGAAGTTTAGAAATACACTCATCAGAAACACAGATGAAATTTTGCTACAAATTCACAAGTTTGGGCATTAGATTTAATAAAAACAATAATTTGTCAAACAGCTTCCTTCAACAATAAAATAAAACAATCTAAATATTCATTCTCTGGAAACTGTACTCATGGAAGTTTGCTGTAATATACTTTCCAGCAGGCTCAGCATGAGGGCAGTTAAATCCCTGCAAAGCTCCTGCAATTGTTCTATATTGTTTTAGGGAGCCCAGGGGAGCAGCTCTCCCTGTATGTTTTAGTGATGCACACAGCTCTGACGACACTTCAATTATCTCTGCCCGAAATTGAATCTGTTAAGAACACTGTAAACCGAATAATCCAATTCCTCCTAATACACCAGCCTGAATCCCTAAGCCCTAATGAACATTTTTCCTTTTTCACTGCCTCTCCCCAGAGCCAACTAAAGAGTTGAGTCAAGAACCCAGCAATTACGTAGCATTTAAATATTTTAGTCTATATGCATTCATCATTTGCAAGTGAGGACATGATTGCAGTAAACTTCCCAACAATGCTCCCTAATTTTAACTACCAGAAATCCAACATTGTAGATAAACTGATGCCATCAATATCCCAAAAAAATGCACTAACCGTGGCTATCAATATTGGAATTATTGGGAAACAAGCACAGGCTATGTGCAGGGTTTTTTAAACACTGTATTTTTATACAGTCAACTCCATATGTAGAGGTTTATATTAAAAAGAAACAAAAAAAAAAACACCAAAAAAACCCAAAAAACTCTCAGACCAAAAAACAAAATGCCTAAAACTTTAAATACCTGGTCAGAATATATTCTCAAAAAAACCCTGAGAGTCTTAATAAACTTCCTAGTTTTGAGGAGACTTCATATTATTCATTTTTTAAAAATGTTATAAAACTCAGCTGACAAAATAATGAGCAACTGAAAAAATAGTGACAAAAAATCCCAGCAACAACCCCAAACAATTCGTATTATTATTGTGTGGTTAAAGAACTTATTTTAAACTTATTTTAAATCACAATAAATAGTGACTTTAATGTTTCTGAAGGAAGTCAAACATGTCCAGGGCTTCCAAAAACACTTGTCTACCATTACCAAAGCAAATGCATATTTAGTGAGTCCATGCAATCTTCAGAAAATGTTATCAACATTTATTTATCTCTAAAAATAAACTTTAAAATCCAGTAAGTGCCTTTCCAAACCCCAAATGTGCAGCATTTAGAACTGCACGCAGCTGAAGCTACTGAAAGCCATTTTTAAAGGATGTGATCATAAAAACCCATTACTTTTTAGTTAATAATCCTCAATCCTGCATGTTTTAAAGTACTTCATTGTTTTCAGGCTGGGAACTAAAGGCCAATAATTTTTAAGATAAGAAGGAATATTGGATCTGGGAGCAAAGGTGGGGTGCAAAATGTAAAATCCTGGGAAGCTGAACAGAAGAGTGGGAATGCTGAGAGGAATGGGCTCTCTTCACTGTTGATTGTCTACTTCAAAACAAGCCCCCAAAGGCATTCCACAGAAATCAGAGCAGCAGGGTGACAAGGCCCACCTTGCACATGAAGCTGGCAACACTTTCACAGAGTCATCTTCTCTCTGAAATCCAGCCAGAATTCGGCAATTTCAGGGAATTGCCGTAAATGGTTGGGATGGAGCTAATCTGGAGAATCCCACAAACTGCTGTGGGATTTGGGGTTATCGCTGACCATCAGGGAGATTGAGTGACACAAATTACTGTAGCTTCTCTCAGGTCTTTACAGATAAGCCAGAGCAAACTGCAATATTAATTTTCAAACAAACAAAGCGTGTTTGGATCGATATTATTATATTGATCAAAATGTGATGGTACCTTAAGTACCTAAGACAAACTTCTTCAGGAAGTAATGCCAATCAATACAAGACCATTTGATTTACAAGCCAAACAGAAGTTGGGTCAGCCGTAATTGAAAAACACCATCTTCTCAGAGCTCTATTTTCCAGACTTTGATTCCGTTAGATCTTCAAGAAACTTTCATGCCTTTATCCACATTATAAATAAGTGGCATCTTGCTTCAAAGAAGAGTAAAACTTCGGCCTTTCCTTTCGGTGACTCTTTGGCCTCTTTCACAAAGATGCATCTTTCCTTGAACTTTTCATTCTATAGCATCTGTACAATAAAAACACATGTGTATGAAACATTTTAAACCAGGCTGGAGATAGCTCCACCCTCTTCCTCTCAGGCAAATTGAAATATTTCATTTTAATGAAAACTAAGTGAATTTCGTATCAGTTTAAGTTACCGAGTCACTGTGACTAAGAATACTTTTCTGCAAAAGAATTTAAAACCCAATTTTATTTTCCTACTCTTTTTTTTTCAATGGCCAATTTAATGATTAGCACAATCAAAACAAAGTGTCACAGCATGGGGGTATTAGTTCCAGGCCTTGCAGAACTAGAGAACCTTGAGTACAGGCAATTACCAGCCACTGAGGACAATCCAAGTGCTTTCCTACGTGCTCATTAACTCAATTTAGACAAATGAGTAATGGCAGTAATTTCCACAAGGAGGTATGTACTACCTTCTTTACAGAATGCACATCTTGCTGTCCCCTCATTTCTCTTTACCCACAGCTCAGGTCTTGTTTCTTCATTTCAAAAAGAAAAAAAACACAAAAAATTGGAAGATTTTCAAAGGAGTCTGGTATCTGACTACTCCTGTATCATCTTTGAATCTGTATCTTTCAAACTATAAATAATACCTTGTCTTCTAAAAACCTTTCTCAGTGAAGGTAGATAAATCTTCTTCTAGCCAACCAAGCCATCTCAGAAACTAACACTTGTTCATTCTGACTTGCAGTTACTTTTATATTTTACTTACAAGTTTTATTTTCCATCCCATCCCCTTTGGTGCCTTCCCTATTGACAGACACCACACTGTCATTTCAGCTACCTCCTTTTAAAACTTTCAGAAATCGATGCCCAGATAAACTTTTTGGCAGAACTGTAACAGAGCACAACAGGATTATGATGAGAGGTGACTTTTGGCCTAGGCAAAGCAGGTGACTGACATTTGGCAACTGACTGCTTGGGGCAAGTAAAATGTTTTGAGCATGTGATACCCAGAGCACTTGCCTGTGTGAGAGGCAGCAGTAAATATTTTCCTGAACACTAGCAGGCATCTGCAGGATATTCTGTTCCCACTGTTTTAATTTGCACTGAACCTGACCCTTCATTTCCCATGCTGCTTCTTTCTTTTGACAGCATCTTAATATCCCACCTGACTCTTCACACCCAGTCTAAAACCCCCTCTGAAATCACCTGCCTCACACCTGATCTTGCAGAGGACTTATGTTTTTGCATGAACATATTTTGCTTACACTCCTGAGAAGCCTCGAGACAGGCTCAAAATGCTGTCCTTTAGGACTATCCATTCCCTTTCCACACGGGTAAAGATAAACAAAGCTTGCAGAGGTCTCCCAGGTCACTCTCCTTCCCAAGGAAGCAGCAGTGAAAGGATTGTATTGTCAATTTTTGGATGAGACTGAAAAATCAAGCCCTGGAAATAGATTAAATAATTCAAGGGGTAATTAGTGAATTAATACTCAGTGTGGCTACTCACACTTGAGGGTTTATCTGGAGCTCAGAACACAAGTCTCACCTGCACTGCTACCCCCAGATTCATCACCTCCAGAACAGAGAGTGCCTTGTGATTGTCACCTTCCTCCTGATTCATCCACAGTCTAATAACCTACAATTAATACTTGCTTAATTACTCTCACTTAAAATTCCGAATGCATGCCCAAGTCACTCGGCCCAAACAGCCAAGCATTCGGAGCATCTCCATTTGGGATGTGTAACTGTGATTCTCCCCAAACTCCTTCCCTTCTAGTCTCTGGATTCTTCTTTTCTTTTATTTTGTTTGCATTCATCCTGCAGCCACCCACCCAACCTGAACTGCTCCCTCTGCACAGTTGACTAATGACCCCTTTAAAATAAATAACTCATTGTATACATAAATCTACGTGATGTAGGATTTTATGTGTTGTTATCTTTCCATTGGGACCACACATAAAACACTATTAAAACTAACGACACACAGCATTAAATTATTCTGCTTTAAAAGGTTTCAGACAGAAATCACAGAATATCACAGCCTAGTTTGGGTTGGAAGGGACCTTAAGGCTCATCCAGTTCCAAACCCCTGCCATGGCAGGGATACCTTCCACTATCCCAGGTTGCTCCAAGCCCCTTCCAACGTGGTTTTGGACACTTCCAGGGATGGGGCAGCCACAGCTGCTCTGGGCAACCTGTGCCAGGGTGTCATCATAAAGAACATTACATCTAAAAAAATGTCTGTTTACTTCTGGTTTGAAAAATACTCTAGGGTATTCAACCAATTTGTGCCTGTTAGTTACAGCTATTGAAATATTGAAAGAAATTGTGAGATTGTAAACAGAAGTATCTACATACATATAATATTTATGTGAAAATAGGGAAAGTTGGGGAACAGGATAAAATATTTATCTTTTATGGAAAATTGTTGAAAAGATCCTGTAGCTCTTCAGGATCAATGAGCAGTTATTTGCTATCTCAACCATGGTGAACCCCAGCTCTCTTCCTATCTTTCTGGGATTTATTTGAGTTGCCTCAGATATTCAAGGCTGTGTTTGGGAAAGACAATAGCATTTTACCACCAGAAGCCACGTTTTCAGACTGCGTTTTACAAATCAGATGGAAATGAGAGGCAAAACACCCTAAAGGTTAAGGCCTCCACATCAAGCACTTATTTAGCTTGGGGTTCCACGGCACCAAGCTCCGGAGGATCACTTTCTTCAAGCCAATGATGATCAATAGGAGGCAGATGGCCGGGCTGTCACGCTGGATGGAGCTGTCTGCGTGATAAGGTCACTGCATCTGTCAGTGGGGAAACGCTCCCCACCCGCACAGCTCTCTGAGGAGAGAGCACCAGGATTAGGATGTGCACTGGAGGAATTACAGGAGGTCACCACATCTGACAGCATTTGTCAAATTATCTCGCGCCACCTTCGCCAAGAGGTACAAGAAATAAAAGTGCTGCACTATGCTGTTAGTCAGAAGAATTTGCCAATAATTTTCCCCCATAGGGAGGTATTTTCTTGCCTCCTATTTTCAAACAATATTTGGATGTGATTTCTCACAGACAGTATAATTTTAATGCACACCATACTGTGTATCAGCTATCAGTAAAGCTATTACCATAATTAAATGTCATCTCTTTGAAGGGGACAGAAATTGCAAGTTCCTGCTATATCATAACTGGTATTGTACAGCCACTTGTAAAACCATCTCTCCTGCTGCTCCAAAATCTCATTCCAGAATAGCAGTGATTACCAAGGTACATTGCTTTTATCCTTCCTGCTACTGTATAGACAGTGATATGTTGCATCATTGTGGGGAAAAGAATTAATACAAACTTGAACAGTTTTAAAACCTAGTAACTAAACCAAACTGTCTTCAAAGAAGGCTTGGAAACACCCAGATGTTTTCTTTGGTGTTTAAATGTCAGTTTTTGCTGTAAGTATTAAATCGTAACAGATAAAAACCCATGCTTTTTTTTTTTTTTTTTTTCCTAATAGCCTTAGAGCCTTACTTTGCTTCCCTAATACAATAATTAGTAGGAACAGAACCTACATGACTCAACTGAAAAGCAACTGATGAATCTGTGTTTTTTTCCCCTAAGATATTTTAGAATTAGGAGCTCTGTGCTAATAGCCTGAGTACTAATAAATAATTAACCACAGAAACAGTTTAAAATATGCAAAGATTGTTTGAATGGGACACTTAGTCCATAATTTACATACACTAAATTACTCCATAAAATTGTTTTCCCTTCATGTTCTTTACTTCATTGTTGAAAAGAACAAAAGAAACTATGAAGACAAAAAATTAGGATCATTTGTCCTCTGCCATTAATAAATGTTCTCTCCACATATGAAGGAAATTGGAGCTACACTTTGTAAGTACATGGGTGTAAAAACACCGTTAAAAAAACTCATTAGTATTTCCAGCTAATAGAGAAAGTTTTATGTGTGCTCCCAGTTGCCATGTATTTATTGAACTTTATGGGTTTAACAGCAGAGTACCTTCAAGAGCCAATGTGTCTGCAATACAAAATACCTCAAATTTACAGACACTGCAAACCTTTTAGATTCATAATCAGTAATAAAACATGACTGTTAAGCTTTAAGACATGCAAACTAGAGAGCCTTAGAGGAGCATGTGAACTCGGAAAGCTGTTCATTGTATGTCCTAATCTCAAACTCTAAATCATCATTTAAATTTTATTCTCTGCTCAGCTCGTTCCTTCCTTGAACACAAAAAAGAGTGAGTTCTCCAGGAAGATGCATACTGAGGGTCCAGCTTTGAGCTCCCAGCAGCAGAATACAAAAAAAGACAATTTTTGATTCCTTGGACAAGTGAATATCCATTTATGAGTTAGAACATTTCCTCTATGTTTCAACTACTAAAATGATAAGAGACTGATGTATCTTTTCTGACTAGTCTGAGAGAATTATAGCAACACCTTGGCTAAACTTCCAAAAGTTGCTCATTTTTCTGCAAAATAATCCACTACTGAACTAGATGGGTGATGTTTTTCATTTCACTGTCTTCACACAGCTAAAAATATCTGAAGTAATGAAGAAAATTCATCCAAGAAAACCAGAAAGTGTTTGGGCTCTCTGGCAGTCAACAGGATGCCTTCAAAGACAACGATGTGTCTGTGCCATTTTATTAATACTGTATTAACATGTCTGTGCAGAAGTTTAAAATTACCACTTTAAAATGAACAAAAATACTTCCCACTGATCCTTTCTTCTAAATTTACAGCTTCGTGAAGGGCATTCGTGCATCCAATGGACTGAGAGATGAGCCTGAGCACTTTTCATGGGAGCAGGGTAGAGGGACAGAAGTGCTGAGGACACAGAACACAGGAGGCCTCCCCTAAATCCCCCTCAAGCCCCAATGGACAGCACAGGGTAGCACTGACAGCACCAAAAGCACAAAAGCCACTTGGAGGAATTCATGGAAACCACATCAGAATGTACAATGTGTTGCTAAATTCACTAGAAAGGTTTGCCTTTGATTTCACAGCTTTGAAATGTAAACTGAAGTCTAAACAAAGTGGATGATGTGCTGGGGGCTCCCCACAGCAGAGGCCTCCTGCAGACAGCACCAGGGACTTGCTTGTCACTTGCATGCAGCACTAAGTGTGGTTAAGATCTGAAAACATGAAAAA
This sequence comes from Motacilla alba alba, assembly GCF_015832195.1. Taxonomy (NCBI): domain Eukaryota; kingdom Metazoa; phylum Chordata; class Aves; order Passeriformes; family Motacillidae; genus Motacilla; species Motacilla alba. Next base: position 12,577,945 of record NC_052029.1, on the reverse strand, counting down.
CACATTTCATGCTGATCTTTGTTATCAAATGAAGCTTCTGATTCACACAACTACAGCCACTGACTTTGGGTGCTTTTGTTAAAGTTTTGATTTAACCCTCTCTCCTAATACTTCAGAAATAAAATATCTACCTCATAATTTGGTAAGAATGCATATGAATTAATTACTTCAATTCATGCTTCCATTAATCATCAATGCATTACAAAGCAAGATAAAGACAATTTTTTTTCCAACTGTATGTTGTTACCGCTGATTAGTTGTATTTGCCCTGAACAAATCATGTTTTCTTTAATCTCCCATTTCTGCATGTTAAAAAATAGAATAGAATAGAATAGAATAGAATAGAATAGAATAGAATAGAATAGAATAGAATAGAATAGAATGTTAATTTCTTTCCCCCAAGGAAGAATTTTAACAGTCTAGGGCCCCAGAATGGTCAGAGGAGATTAAGTACTAAACACCCTGTCAGTATTGAGATAGAGAATCTAACTAAAAAGCAGAAATATGTTTCCTTTTTACTCCAGTTTATTCTTGGAAAAAAAAATTAAAGGTATTTCAGCTCCTCAGTAGGTATTAACCACAAAGAGCTTTTCAAAGAGGAAATGTTATTCTTCTCTGAGATGCTTTCCTAATATAGTTCTCTCCACAGGAAGAGAAGTGAAGCTGAAATCTAAGAAAAAAAATATTTTCTGTGATACTTAAACAAAGAAAACTGTTTGAGTACTCATTCACAGGTGGAGAGATGAGGCTCATACACAAAAGACAGTTTAACTTTACTAAATGGAGAGGTTAGGGATGCAGAAGATGTGCAGGGGAGACAGAAATGCAAAAGAATGAAATATTTTCTACAGTCAATAACCTTGTTCCCTTACATTCCGCAGGTATAATCCTGAAACACTGCTTGATAAATCAGTGGCTTAAATCACATTAAAAGACTGATGGGATCTTGAAATTTCAGGGAGATTATGGGACAGAGCAAGCAGCTTGATCCCAGTCAGAGAAGCTGCAGCACTGAAGGAAGCAGGTCACAGCTGAGCAGGACACTGTGCTGAAGAGACTTCTCCTCACTCTGTCTCTCCAATGCCAGAAGGGATTTCCAAGCTGGAATTGGAACGCCAAGGACACTGGCAGGACAGGATATATTGGTGCTACAATGCTGATTGGGACCACAGCTTCAGCCTTGTGCTCAGGTACCAATAACAGCACATCCACAGGAGCACAAGGCTGCTGTCATTTGGAAAACCTGAAAGAACAGGATGAAATGCTCTGGGGGTAGCTTTTGCAGAACATTGGGCTGCTAGAGCTGTTTGTGGCTAAACTGGAGCTGTCTGAAGTTTAAAACCGGGCTCATGAAGTCTTCAGAGGTTGTGATGCTGGTCAGATCCTGTTTGCAGCACAGCCATATCCCCATCCTCCCGTTTGCATTTGGTGAGCTGAACACACAGAGTGTCTTTGACACTCACCTTGCTGTATTTATTCATCAATCAGCTCTGCAGCTTCCACAGGGGATTATTGAAAGATATACTGCACAGCCTTGCTTTAAATACTGCCTTGCTCTGGCTCAATCTGCGCAGAACAACTGTGTGAGATTTCCTGACCAGCTGGCAGTTAAAGGTTTGGGTCTGGCAATTTTGGAAGACCTTCCTATCCCTATGGTTTTTAGTTTGTAGGATGGGTTTTTTAAAAGCAGCAGCTCTTCTGGGTGTCTTACTTTCTAGGGGAAAGGAAGACGAGCCTGAACTTGGGGTGTAGAGCCTGACAAATACAAAAGGGACTCTTAATGGCACAGCGACTTTTATTTTCTCTGGGGATAAACATCCATCAATTTTGTTCATGTTTTAGAACAAACAAATTACAACTCAAAAATCTGATTTATAAGAGGCAAGGCAAACAACCTATAATAATATTTTTAGGCTCATCTAAGCAAACAAGCAGGCCATAAAAGTGGAGATACAATACCTATTTTCACATTGAGATGTGATAATATTTAAACTCCCAGCAAGACAGACAGCTGTCCTCTGAAAGACAACAGGGGGAAGGACTCAAAATCATTAATCTTTCATCTAATTGCCATTTGATGATCAGGAATATTAACCCCAGTTATTCCAAGCCCCTTCAAGAGACGTTTAGAAGCTCAGTTGCTGAGCCTCACTGAGGCAGCCCAGCAGCTACAGGATTAAGCAGTCGGTGACAAGCCCAAATTACGTTTGTGGTAATTTCACTGAAGGCACATTTCACAGCTAATTGGAGCCTAAACCCAAATATTAGAAGAAAAAAACACAGCCAAGATGGAAATGCAGAGTGTATCATTCTTGATTAGTGCTTGAATATAAATAAATAAATAAATAATGGCATTTACAGGAAACCACCCAGCAATTAGGACTTTAACTGTTTTTTGCTTCATAGCCAATGGATATAATTGGCTTTAAGGGAAGAACGTTTTTCAAGCTTCCTGCTTAGAATATTCATGTAAGAAAATATTTTATGACTTTTTCAATTTGCTAGAATTTCTGTCGTACATCTCTGGCTAAAAGACAGAGCAGTGTCTAATTTTAAGTATTCCTGGTTTAATGCCCCTTCACTGTCTTCATCACCTTATACTTACCAGGTAAATAATTGATATGGCATCATTTAAAATAAAAAAGTTGCTTTTCTAGAGTTTCCCTACCATTTATTTTAAAAAAACAAGCATTTTTTTAGAAAATCAAAATCTTCAAACCATGAAATTCTTTAAAAAAATACTGTTAGATATTTAAATAATAATTTTCAAAATTTGGTTCTTCAAACCTGGAACAACGTAGAAGTGACACTATTTTTCTTGGCACAGAAAGCAGATCCACTGTTCCTTTGACCAAAATAAGCCCCAGACCAAGCAGCTGCTGTCAGAGGTTCCAGTGCTGATCCCCAGCAGACACAGAACTATTTGGGAAGAGGTTTTTTGAAGGGAAGGACTGATGCACAAGACATTTTCTCAAGGACACCATCGACATCCTATGACAGCTCTGGGCATTTGCTTCAGAACAAGCTGTCTCGTTCTCACCTGAGCTATTTAGTGTGAAATCCTGCTCTGAAAAATGACTGTGCAATGATAAGAACATCGTCCTCCCCTGTGTCTTAATCAGTTAGCAACAAAAGTAATGTTAATAAATCCACCACAGAACAGTGTTTTCATGCTGTACAAATCCCTTCCAGATGTTAGCAGCAATACCAGTGTGTCGTGACCTCAAAATAGTTTTGGTATTTATTTACCTACACCCTTAGTGCAATCCTTTTAAGCATCCAAATTATGGCAGAAAGAACTTATTAGAGGAAAATATTGACATACATTTGAGACTGCATACCTCAATATCCACAGAGTTCTGAGAAATGGGAAAAGTTACAAGTTTCTTAGCATTCTTGGCATATTCACATCACTTATTTGCAATGATACAAAAGTTACTCATTTTTACCTCTGAGATAAATTGAAAAAGTGCAATTACAAATTCACCCAACTTAATATCCAGCAATATCTTCACAGCGACCTTCTCCCACATCATGTTTATTCATCAGCAAGGTTATTTCACTTTGAGCCTTATTGCTTTGGCATGCAATTGTTACTTTTTAACATGAAGAAATGCAAAGAAATGTAAATAAGAGGTAATACACATGAAGTATTATTTTACCATAGAGACCTAGGCAGAAATGGAGCAAGGAAACACAAGAAATGCCATTTTTACACCAAAAAAGTACATTTAAGTTAGAAGTGAGTGGTGAGGAAATGCTTAACTTTGTTAACAAAGTGCTGGTTAAAGATGCAAATCCATAGGATAAAAAAAAATAGGAGAGAGACATAAGTTATTTATCATAAACCTCTCCATACAAATGCTGCAATTATAATGAACCAGAATAGGAAATGTGAAGTTCTTGTTTACAGAAAGAAGTGGATTTTAATAAGCCATTAATCCATCACTGCGTATCACAAGTCAAGCAATTTGCAACTGAACATGAGAAAAACTTGTCTAGGTCACACCTGCTACTTACAAAGTGTTGACATTCTTGCCATGTTTCACAAATATACTGTCAAAACTTGAAAGTACATGACAAATTTATGCAATTAAGTTTTTGTTTGGATTACTAAAACAAGCCATAATTGATTGCTCATATTCTTTACTTCATTAATGACTCTCTAATTAGCAAAAAACTTATCAGTATCTGTGGCTGGAGGGTTAGCAGGCAGTGATGGAAATGCAGGTGTGAAATAAGGCAATTTACCATATCAGATGATGTTAATCATTTCACAGGACCAAGTAAGGTCCCACGAAATACACTCCTGGTTCCTATTACTAACTACTGACAATCACAGTTTTATATCACAAGAAGATTACTACACTTATCTTCTCATTAGTAGCTAATTTCACTCATTCCTCTTTGCCAAACTAATTATACAAAAACTTTTCAGGCTGAAATGAATTAACAGGGCACTTGGACCCCACTCATTTTTCTCTTGATAAAATAATTACTAAGCACACACATATAGAAATCAAAATAGTTCTATTAACTAATTAGCAACACTAAGAACAATAAACCCTGTAATACACAAGTAATAAAACCTTCTTGTGAGTAAGGATCATCAGGTTTCCCTAACTTGCAATTTTATTAGAACAGTATCAGAGAAATGAAAACAAAATACAGTCATTATATTAAAAATATTTCCTTTTCAAAGTCTCAGGAGCTGTTCCTCAAAATGGAAATGTAACTCTGCACCCCTGAAGTCAGTACCTAAATCAGTGTTGTGACTTACTCGTGGTTTAGAGGGACTGATTAATGAGCTGATGTATTTCACTGATTAAACTCCATTGGTTTTGTCAGAAAAAACAAATTGAGAGAATATTTTAAATCTCCACAGCTTTGGTTTAAAAGCAGGAAGACAAAACTCAATATCTTTGAGTGGCATTTATTTGCTTCTGTAGCTCTCCCAGGACTGTCCCTGTTCCACTGCACCATGTTTAGCAGCGGGGCCAGCAAAGAGGGGTCAATTCCCAGTGGCCAGGAAAGCACCAAAATCTTGCCAAACCCCAGCCTTTAGAGGGTGAGACTGTCTCCATTTTTTGCCACCAACCAAAACATCCTAAGCTAAGCTGAATAAGGATTTCTGCTGGAAAATGAGGAAATTACAAGTGATATGTAAGGACTCAGAAAACAGCTGGGGCAAGGGCTGTGGTCTGGAAGCACCCAAACTGATGGTGTCTAGACCTAACCTGTCCCTCCAGGCAAACCCCAAAGTTCTTGTACCTCTCTTTTCACTCAAGAGGCAGCTGGTTCCATTCATGTGACACAGAGCAGCCACAGATATGTTGATCTCATTGTGACTAATTTCGGGGGAAGTAAGGACACAAATTATTGAAAATTCCAATACAAATATGTGGTCTCAAAGGAAGAAAAAGATAATGTAAATGTAATTTTGTGTGCTGCAAATTAATGTAGCATTTAAATGTTTTGAATTATAATATAGTCTGTAAGAATAGCAGACTTTTTAACTTGCAAGAGCAAATTTTGATTTATCTGAACATCAGCACCTAAATATAAAAAGCAAAAAGTGCTTAGAAACATATTTTGTTTTAATTACTTTATTGGAATCAAGCCCCTTGTAAGTGTCTTTAAACATAATTTTGACCAGAGGGTACTAGATTCATCCTCCCAATGGATTTTAACGAACATAAAATGTTCCACAGAGAGCTGGGTTGGTTTTTTGTTTATTTTTCTTTCCAAAAGGTACAACATACATTCATGTATTTTCAGTTTTTGTTTACAGGAAAAAAACAACACTGTGATCAGAACCCCAAATCTCAATTCCCTAAAAACAAACCAGCCAACCCCCGAAAAACTATCTGACTTGAAAACACAGGCAGTATTTGTATTGGGAAAAAATGCCTGATAGCTTTGCTTTTAATCTATCTTTACAAAGCTCTCTGAAGATCAAAGAGGTCTCACTCAGACAGCTGCATTTTCATGCCAATGGCCAGCAGAAAGAATGGCCTTCAAGGAAACTGCTCAGTGAATCCCTAAGTAATCAGCCAGCAGAACAGAGGATAAAAACCTTCAAAAAGGTCAGTGGAGATGGAATAAGAAATCTTGACTGTTAACTTCAAGGTTTTCTTGGTTGGGGCTTTTTTTCTGTTTGTTTAACTCCACTACCCTGGAGTTAAGCGCCAACTGTGGAATTTTGCTGTATTTGGCATCAATTTCTCTAAAATAAAGAACTGTGTTAATGAAAGCAGCAACTGCTGCGAAAGAACAAGAAACATGCGAAATTCAAATCACTGTGCTGTTTCTGCTCAAGATAAAATGCCTTTTGTTTCTTATTTCTAGCACTACTGCTTAAGCAAATATTTAAAGAACAGCGAAAAATCCCTCAGGATATTAAAAAATCAACTGAGCAGATGATTAACCTCACTATGCATTTAATATAAACAATTAACAAAAAAAAAATATACAGTGCTTCATAAGAATCAATTAAATCTGTCTTTTTGTAGCATAATGAAAATCTAACAGACTAATTCTAATCACATATCAACTCTCACCATCTGAACAGATCTTATCCCCCATCCCCACATTATCTCATAAACTCAGCACTGCCATTTGTCCTCAGGAGGCTCCCACGTGCTGTTTACCTCCATTTCCCCCCCGGATTTCTGGGGGAGCATTTATGCAACACTTGTGTCATCGTTTTCTGTGCATCTCCAACTCACCAGGCCGGCAGCAATTGTACTGCACCGAGGGCCTGGTCACACACAGCGATTCTGAATCAATTCTGCATGTGCCATGAGGCTGAACCGAACGTGGACGGCTGCCAAAATCTCTTCCTACAAAAACATCATTTCCAGACAGAGCAGGAGAACTGGTGCAGTACAACCAGGCATGGGGGATACCAGGCCAAGGAAACAAATGACATTGAGAGATCCTCAAGCAGCTTAAACACATTCCCTACTCTGGGTGCTCTGTTACGTGTTTATTCCTTAACTAAAACTGTTCCATTTGCATTTCTCGTTACATAATTCTTTCCTTCAGTGTGAGTTCACACCACATGCATGCCTGTACTTTATTCTAAAGCTCTGAGGTGATGAAAGGTGACCTTAAGACTCCAATACCAGCACAACAAGCCCTGCTGTCATATCAGCACTACTCAAAGGAGCACTTCCAGCTTTTCCTCTCCTCCACCAGCCTTTTTGTTTAGAGATACAGTGGAAGGTCCTGCAGCAACTTTTTCATTGAAACATCAGGATTACTTTTGAAACACTGAAGTCATACCTGGATGATGAGCAGGAGCACTTTCCCTAGCACTGTTTAAACTGATAAATGGGAGGAGACAGCTCCACAGGATCTCTGACAGATCTCCTTGAAACTCTGCACCACGGGTTCCAAATGACGACAAAACAAAGTGCTTACTAAGAGTAACTGGGAGTTTCAGACTATTTTCTATATAGGCCAAAATGTACTTGATGAGGTTGCAGTTCTTTCCATCAATCCTGAAGTTTAAAAAAAAACACTCTACTACAACAGTCTTAGCTAAAACTTCCCAGGCTTACCTCAAGAACTGTAAAAGTGTGGTCCCTCCCTTCATTCCACTGCCCACACGAGCTTAGAAATGAACAAAGCATTAAGAATGCTCTCAGTGAACCTCAGCCATGGAAAGAGCTCTCAAGACTCCTACTTGACTGTCAGTCGAATTCAGCCAGATTTATGTCTGGGAGCTTAACCAGAGGGCCAGGTCTCCTTCCTGGCCATTCCATTAACTGAGAATTTCCAGGGACACAGCCCTGAAGGCAGGTGCCACAGGCTGGCTCATCCCCTCACTGCATCACAGCACACTGCCAGAGCAGAAGGGTTATGCTTCATAGTGCTGGGCTCTGAATCTCCCTGGGCTTACTGGAGATGCTTTAAATATCATTTTCTGTGTATTTATCTGGTCAGAGTGTGTAAAACCACTTCAGAGTATTGGTTTTAGGACCTGGAACGCAATTCTCTTTGCTTGCCTGGAGATTCATATAAAGACATGATGTGAGTGGGGTTTTGAGTGTTGCATTGCATTTCACTCTGTTGTGTTAGTGACTCCAGACAAACCAAGGCTGGCACAACGTGGGGAAGACACAAGAAAGAAAAGATTTAAATAAAACTCCTACTTGCAAGTATTACTAGGGAAATTTAAAAAAAAAAAAGGATGAATCAGAATTAATTGCACAACTATTTATAACACATTTTTTACATCACAGACACACTTCTACATTTCTCAATAAATCCCAAAGTAAACATGGTGCTTCACAGTTAATTTTAATGGTGAGATTAACCTCATTACTGGAATAGCACAGTCTCAAGTATGATCCACAAAGCACAAACTCTTAGACTGCTGGGAAGACTGAAAAATCTGGGTAAAATTCAGGCAGCTCTGAAAGGGAATTTTTTCATGTTTCTAGCATTAAGTGCTTCTCTTCTAAAATATTCCTTATATTCAAGATGGAAAACAAGATATATTCATTATCTTTGGGAAAATCTCACAGAATTCACTCTGGCTATGCAGTGCAGCAGAGGGAAATCAGCAGGGCCTCCCCATTGGAAAGGTTCTTATCCAGATTAACCAGTATTTTGAGGAACCTGTGCCATATGCATTGTTGACTTTGTTGTTCCCTTTCCAACATTACACATTAACACCATCTCTACGAGACAGTTTGCAACCTCGTTCATATGCCAGCAAAGTAAAAGAGAAATTAAAACAGATGCTTAATGAGTTTTTTCAAGTTCAGGGAGGACATGGCTGATATTTATTTTACCTTCCAAAGGCTGTTCCTGAGCTGCACCTGCCCCAGGGTGTTGAGCACTGGTTATGTGACAGCTTGGATGCTGTGAGCTCCAGAGGTGTGACTGACAAGAAAGTCGCCTTGGACCATCCTAAAATTTGAAGACTGGGCAGAATCTTTGAGCTTCTCCCTTTTCTCTTGTTCTGGAGCCTTCTAGGTTAAAATAATCACATTTATCTATGTGTCTCTCTGCTTTCTACAGCTGCTGGATTCTCTGTGTTTGCAGTAGCCCATCCCTGATCCAAGCCACAGCTCCTTACCCCAACTCAGCCCTGAGACATCTGTGCTCTCCAATCCAGGTAATAACCCACAAAACTTCTCTGCAGCCTGGAGTGAACCGGTCCCAGTCCCTCAGCTCCTGCTCTCTCAGAACTGACAGCATTTACCTCATTGCCTCACATTTCAACTAAGAATTCAACTTGCAAAAGAGAGAGGGAGATGGAGAGGGAGAGAGATCAAGGGTGAGAGAGCAAGACCAGAGAATGAGCCTGAAGATGCACAGGAAATCTCCGGGGGGAAAAAAATTACAGATGGGGAAACTGGATGCAATTATTGAATGGCTTCTGCAGGACAACTGGTCTTTCAGAGGTTCAGAGAACTCCCAAAACAAGTAAAGAACAACCAAGACAGCATGGAAAAGCACAGGAGAAAAGTTTTGTTTTTCTTATCTTCCTCCTGGATTCTAGAACTGAACTAGGTCTCGAAGGGAAGGATGTCACAGACTTCTGTCAGGAGAGCACTGAGTCCCCAGCTGGGAGCAGGGGAAGGGGACACCATGAGCTTTCACACAAACTCATGTTTTTGTTATTGCAACACCCAAATTCATGGTCACCTTCTGATAACACAACCCCATTGCTCATCTTCCTCCACACGATGCAGGGATTTGAGTTCCCATCTCCCAGGGCCTGAGCTTGACTTTACTTCTGGTCCTTGGCCCTTGTGGTAGGTGCTGTCAACTGAATGAAAGTGAAAAACAAAGAGATCTAAGAAATCCTTTGAAGAAGCACAGAAAAATACACTTGAGAGAATGGGTGACAGGCTGCTAGTGAGTGAACTCCAAGCTGATGAATCACTTATTTTTCCCGTAGATTAACCTGTTTTATTTATGTGGAAAAACAAACAAAAAAAATGTATTTTGCAAAATTACTCAGATTATTGTGATCCCCTCCTGCTGAGTCAGTTGTCAGCTCACAGCACTCCTCAGATATGCACAAATAAATAAATCAGGAATACACAATGTAAACCAAAGAAAGGAAGCATAAAAAAGCACAGGAGTGGAATTTACCACTCTCCCCTAGGAAAATTCTCTGCCATGATTTTAGGCAGGATACAAAAGAAGGAAACTCTGAATTTTTTCCCATGATGTTCTGTTTTAAAATTGCTCCAGCAATGTCAAATATGATAACCTGAGTTTCTGAAAACTCAGAGTAACACTGATAAGTTTGTTGCATACACTTTAAGCAATCTGACAGTAGTTTGCCTTTCCAGTTACTTCCTTTCAGGTTTATTCAAATCACCATAATAATTTAAGAGTTCAGCTGTGATGTCATCTTGTCACATCAACACGCATGACAAAATAGAGATAAGTAAAACTTATTCAACCCTTAGATCATGGTCAGAACAGCTCCATGAAATTGTGAAATAATTCATTCGTACCAACTTGGATCCCTCCTGCTCATTTAAAGTTAATATTTGAAGTTTGTTGACTTCAAAATCTATAAAAAACAAAACCTGTGGAAACATCCCAGTGCCAGAACCAGATGCTTTCCACTTCAGCACCACCCAGATCCTGCAACTGTGCAAGTCACAGCAGTCTCCAGTGTCATCACGTCTTCTTCATCATTCATAAAGATATTAAACAATGCCTGAGTCTACTTGATAAATTCTGTACTCCTAGAATGCACACACATTCATAAAAGGTGAGGATGCCTTTTGCTCCTTTTAATATAACAAATATTCCCTTCAGTCACTGCTAAACCTCATGCATGGTCTGCTGTAGTAAGGACAGGCTTATACCAATATATAAAATATAATCTCCTCCAGCCTATATTCCTATTTTATATTGCCCTATGATCAAAAGAAGATTCAAGTTTAACTATGCATTCTTACAAGAAGCCTAAGTAATTCAGCATGCAAGACCAGGAGTCTGAAAATCAGTAACAATCATGAGAAACAGTATTTATAGTGCATAAAATACTTAAACCTAGAATTTCTGCTATTTTCAATATTGTATATTAATTGCAGGCTTTTATAATTGATCAGAAACAAACAAACAAAATCCTTATTTATTCAATAACCATTTTGGTAAAAAAGTTAAAATTACTTCTTAATGGTACACTATACTACCACGTGTGAGCTGCATGATGAGACACACACACTTCAAATTCCCTTGAACTTTTCCTTCAAATATTGTAGCTACAAAGATTCCTTTGTCAGGAATCAAAGGCTTCCCAAAGATCAATAAGCTCAGCAGCAAGCTCTTGATTTGGAGATATTTACCTACTTATTAACAAAGGGAAACAATGGAAAGCACTGATCAACAGCAGAATACAAATACCCACTGCCACACTGGGTATTTTACCATTGCAGGAATAATGTAAGTTTCTTAATGCAAAAGTCTCCTGAGAAAAAAGGCCTTACGCAGATTTTTTTGCAGCACCAGTAAGACCAATAATATCTCAGACACATAACAGCCAGGGTCAGCTTTTCCACTGTCCTTGCAAACTGGAATGAGGATGGTTACACCTACTTCCTAAGATAAGTGCAGGAACTTGGAACTTGTAACAAAAAGGCTGAGACAACATTTTGGTTTGAGCAAAACCATATCCTGCCAGGCCTAGGATGCAAGCATCTCCAGTGGAGCAGATCCTGGACTACAGGTATTAAACGTGATCATTCTGTTATCAAAAATTAAAGAGTAGGTTTTTTTCTCCTCCCTGTTCTTCCTGTAGGTTATGGAATGCAGCAGCTAACCACTCACATGGCCACTTGTTCCCTCCCCCCACAGCAGGATGAGATGAGAATGAAGGGAGAAAATTCATAGGTGGGGGGAAACAATGGTTTAATCAGTGAAAGATGGTTTGATAAGCGAGGGGAGTGAGGGGAGTGGGGAGAAGGAACAAACAAGTGATGCAAAGCCAACCAGTCGCCACCTCCCACAGGTGGAGTGGTACTCCCCAGTCTCTAAGCAACAGCACCCTGGGAAGGCAACCCCCCACCCTGTTTGTTCCTGGGGTTTGGGGTGTGAGGGGGTGTTGTTGCTGAGTGTTTTATGGGATGGAGTGTCCCTCTGGCCAGTTTGGAGCTGCTGCCTGCCTGCATCCCCAGGCTGCAGGGGAAGAGAAATCCCCAGCACTGGGCAGGCGCTGCTCAGCAACAGCCAAAACATTGGTGGGTTATCAGCACCATTTCAGCCACAAATTCAAAACACGGCACCATCTGGACCACCACAAAGAAAATTAACTCCATCCCACTACCCAAAAGGATGGGGCATAAGTTATTAATAGATAATACCTAAGATGGGAATAGAGCTGTTTAAAATCCTCTTTCCATCTGCCTTGTCTATACAAGTGTCAGTGTTTGCTGTGAATTCCACTTGTCATCAGCAAATCCTATGGGGACTTGAATCTGCAATGAAAAATTCTTAGTTTCAAGTAAAACCTTCTATGATTTTAGTAAAAAAATCCAAGGCTAAAAATGCTCTAAAAAACCTCAGGAATTCTTTCTTTTTTCCATGTTGTACTGCTCTTTCTAGCAATGCAGTCTACGAAAATACCTTCTTTCTGTATTCCAAAGAACACCAATAGAAATCTCTCTCATCCCCAGAGTAGCCACAGATTTAAAATTCATGCAAAAGAACTGTGGACACTCCAGTACTGAGTCAGGTACATCATATTTATGTCGAGCCATTAAAAAGCATTTACTGTATTTATTTCTGCAAGCATCCTGCCTGCCTAGACGTTTCTAAACTTTATGCTCCTCTATGCAGGAAATATATGTAAATGGAGTAGCCACTGTAAAATACTCATCTTCTGCTCTTCTCATCTTTTTTCTTGGTTGGGGAAGAGAGAGGAGCTGAAGATTCTATCATCAGTTTGAGACAGAAATATTATATACGCTGGGTTATCTTGAGGAATTAAAATGTCCCTCGGTTATCATATTCCAAAGCAAAACCTATTACACTTACTCTGCATATATTATGAAAGTTTTAAATCCCATCTGACATAAATTCAATTAAGCACATCCTTAGAAGACGGCTGTACAGGTAACGGAACGACTCATAAGGATGTTTAAAACTTCATTAAGGGATAGAGGTAAATTGTATTAAGATTTATTCAACTAACTCAGCAATAAAATAACTCAAATGCAGTCCTTAGCAGGAATCATGTTCACTGACTAAATCAGTGCCTTCTGAGAAGCAAAGGAAACGCTGAGAAGCACCCAGTTTCCACAATTCCTTCAGGATTTCCTTGCACATAGTCCAAATGGCCTTCTTGAGGAGCTGCTTCACTGTGAGGCCACCAAGGCCACCACCAAAAAGGGTTCAGAGACACAAATCCATGGGCATCAGCTGTGCTCTCAGCCCCTCCCTGCCCCACACACCCAGAGCTTCTATGTTACCCACAAACACAGCCCAGTTTTCTTAAAAACAACAACCAGAGTGCTTTATTTATAATTTCACATCCCAGGAGGGATAGCAGTTGGGAACCTGGCTCTTGGGAAGTATCTTGAATGCCTTGAGGGCAGGAATTCTTCTCTACGCAAACAGCAACACAAAGAACCAGCAGAGAGGTCACCCAGGTTTTATGGGGACTGAAGCACTCCCCTGTTCAGAGGACTGCATTCATACCAACTCAAAAAACTCCCAAGAGTTCTAATGGCTTTGTCTTTAAAAATTGTTAATAAATAGACTACTTTATAGAGGGGATTTTTTCCCCCATTTTAACTACTTATTTTGCTGTTCCTGGAAGTAAAGTGAGCTTATTCTGAGAAATAACAATTTCCTTCCAGATTCAAATACAATATATGGATTATCTCTAACTTATTATACAAGAAATGTAATTCTTGTTGAATATAAACGTGCCTTAGAACTTTTCATCTTCCAAAACAACAATTTCACACTTGTTCAACCTAAAACAAATGCTGATTAAAACAAAATAATCTGAACGGTAGCAACATTCACTGATCCCAAGTTGGAAGCAAATATTACTCTCAACCTTGTAGCAGAATATTTACAACTATTGTTTTTAAATAAAGTATCTCCAGCACTGAGGAATCCTTTGCTTAGCATCTAAAATGAAGTCAAGTTTTTAATTTGGTTCTTAAACAATCACACCAATAATGATAACAGCTGCACCCTTTATCAAGGCAGAAAAGCCATCCTGCTGTGCCAATTCATCAAGAACATGAGGCTATTACAACAGAGAGAGTTTAAACCTGTTTAGTCTTGATTATGCTGGTGGGAAGGGAAACTGCCTCATCCTGGCACACAGCTGGAGCCCTTTCTGCTGTCTGGGGGAGAAATATCAAAGCAAAGGTGAGACTGCCTAGAGCATGGCCAGGAGGTGAGGGATGTGAAGACTGGCTCCAGTCAGCACCTGGGACACCTCTGGAGCTCCGTGGTCCATGTTCTCATTCCCTCATGCAGGAGGGACATGGAAAAGTCTGAACTGAGCAGCTGGAGGGCCAGCAAGGCCCTGGGAAATTTGAGACAGCGTGGAATGGAAGGAGCTGGGAGCGGGGTTTGCTGTTCAGACAGGATGCTGCAGCTCCTGCCTTAAACAAGGAGCTTAGATTTTGCTAGAAGGGCTGGCAGCAACTCTTGCAAAATTCCTGACAAAGTCCCACCTGCTGCCACAGTGTCTTTAGAGTGAGGAGATGTTGGTGACTATCAGGAAGCAGGTTGTGTCTCAACATTTTGGACAGCCACTTGCAGACCACCAGGGAAATCAAAGCTTGGGCAGGGGTTGTGACCCAGCCTGTACAAAACACAAACATCTTGTGCTTTCAGCAGTCACAAAGGTTCATAAACTTGATCTTCAGTGGAGTCATGAATAAACAGGGCTTTCTCTCCAAGTGCAGCAGAAGGTTCCCCAGTTCCTGTCCAAAAACTCTTTTGATATTCATCTTTTTGAAAAGAAAATCAAACAGCTCCATTCCAGCAAGGACAGATGGATTTGCCACCTGAGGAAGTGAGAGTAGAGTCGTGGAAGACTAAATGTGTTCTAAACCCAAACATCATTTTGTCCAGGCTTTTTAGCTCCATTTAGTAACTTTGAAGGGAAGAGCTCTCATTATTAGCACGGAAAAAAGGTCCCTTGAAAAACTACTGGATAGAGTTAATTACAGCAAATGGAAAATGTCCGGTTGTTTATTGATTATACTTTTGTATTTAAGAATACCCCTACATTTAAAGCACCAGGCTGGGAAAGTGATATTGATTTTAGCTTGATAATTACAACCCGAATAGTCCCTTTGTAATACAAAGCTTTATTCAATAAAATATTTACCATGGAGTTCTTTGGGCCATACAGTACAATCAATTACCACCCATGACTTCTTGCAGCAGCTAAACATTAACATGGACATTTGAACAAATTTCACAAGTTTTTTTTTGTCTAGTTGGGCTTTTTTGTTGTTTTACTGTTTGGGTGTTTTTTGGGAGGGAGGTTGAGCTGGTGTCAGTTCCTGGGGAGGATTCCTTTTATTTGGTTTAATAACTGAGACCATTAATGCTACCAAAAAGAGTAAAACCCCCTAAAATACTAGTAATTTTCTTCACCATGACAGAGCATAATTATGTGTTCCAAGCTTTTTACTTGCATGCAGTAAATAATCAGCCTCAAACGAGAGAGACATTTCCAAATTCTTTTGAGATTAAACAGTACAATTAACATATTAAATATTTAGTGGTTTTTAATTTCCCAGTAGCCCAGACTACATTGCCTTTAAATAATACAGCTCTCAGTATAGAGGTCTAGGTATATAAAAACAAGAGAAATGCAGAGACAAAAACAGGCCAGCAAACATGCAATGTAATCGATATTTATGCCTATTACAAAGGACTTTTTCTGAAAGAACAGTTGGTAATTTAATTAGAATGCACTAAAAAAGAATGATTGATAGTTCAGCTAAATGATACCTTTTCCTTATCATCATTTGCTTTATGATTACCTGTAATTAGAGATGACTTTCAATCAATTGAAATAAATCTGCAGCCACTTAATGAAAAATAGTCTGAGAACATTTCTGAGCAAGGAGGGTCAGCAGGCCATGAAAATACTAAATCTGAATGTCTAGAAAAGAGTATTCAGGATAAGAAAGAATATTTTATATTTATCTAGCACACTGACAATATACTCAGTATATTAATTCTTATTCAAAATTGAAAATAAGCTTAAAATAATGTATTCTAAGATAAGCTTTTCCAGTCTGGGATGGATGTGCAGGTCCAAATAATCATTTCTCAGATGCTAGTCAGAGTTCAGACAAGGTCAGTTACCACGAATTTATTTAGGCAATAAAATAGATCAAGTTTTTTCACTCAAGAATTAATGTCCACATTAAATATTTATACTCTTTATACAATATAATTAATGTACCATACCTTGTGAAAACATCAAATACTGACATATTTGCTCAAAAATATATATATATATCCTTTTTTTCCTCCCCTCTCCTCCTTAAATCACTTTACTCCTCCAATAGTGGAATGTAATGCTGCAGAAGCAAAGCAAAGAAAGCCATGAGAGCATTTGTACCCTGCTGTAACAGAGAAAAATCCAGCAGCATCCTGGAAACCACACTGGAGCCAAACACTCTCCTGAAAATTACATCAAGCTAAGAAGTGGAGTTCTGTCACCCCTCAAAAGTCTATTCTATACATTGCTAAAATTGAAACTTTAAATCTTTAAAAAAGGCAGCATTATGAAATCTGTCACTTGCTGTCACCATAGGAGTGATTTTAACTTTCACCAGAACATTGTTGGCACCCTGAATTCTACCTGCAGGAAAAATAAATAACATTTGTGACAGAAACTAATATTTCTAAGTCAACACTATTTTTCCAAGGTAGTTGCATGAAGTAATATCAGTGTGGGTTTTCTTATAATAGACATCATTTGTTAAAGATCAAATTGGAATGGCATATGAACTTTCTCACATCTTTTCAATTTGTTCAGTATATTGACTATTTCCCTGATTTATGTACCAAGATGAAATGCTGGTGATGGCTACATAAAGATCTTTAACTGTGGTACAAGAAAATCCCTCAGCTCTAATGGTTCCATTCAATATTCTCTGCAAATAAGCATTTAAAGGTAGAAATAGGAAACCATGAATCTACAAATTAGAAATGCTCACCAAATATTCTGTAGAAAATTGGCACAACAGTATCCACTGCTGTTTTATTTCATAAATGCTAATGAGAGCCCTTCAAGAGGAAGCCTGAACATCATTTCTAAGCCACCAACAGAATCAAAAGCAGCTCTTCAAAGAAGCTTTTACCTTTCCAAGGTCTTTATAAGTTCTAATATATTACATTACTTTTTAAAATTACTGGGAATCTTGCATTTAACAAGCCTTTTGAAGTTGAATTAGTGCTTTTTAAAATCACCCAGCACAGTTCAGAAAATGCTGTTGTGCAACAGTTACCCCGGTGCTAAATGCCCAGTAACCAAAAACAAACCAGAATTTGTAACCTGTACTTCTCTTATTTCCCTGTTGGCAAGGACCTGACCAGGATTTTCAAACTTCTGTGCCCAAGTTCAAGTAATGACATCAAGATATACCTCCAGTCCTCCAAATGCTCATGTATTTTGATTATCTGAGAGTGATCATCTTGAAGTGTAGTGGAAGTGAAGTAAGATGAGGAAATGCAGAAGTGGTGCTGTCTGTGATTTCAGTTCAGCACTTCAGTCAAGGTGAGTTCTCACTGTGCAGCATGTTTAAAAATCCAGTCACTTACTCAGGCAACTGTACCTTTATTTCAGTATTAAATTTAGACAGGTTTGTATTTATATGAATATTATAATTTATCTCTACGATGTTTGCTTCTAAGATGCTGCACAGCCAAAATTCTAAAAGTGCTACTCCTATTATATCTGGTAGACCAGCCCTATATTTTATAATAAAAAATATACTGCTGGTTTTTGTGTATCCACATGTACATAAATTATTCCAGGAAGAGATAAGAGAACTACTACTCTAAGTAAGTGAGAACAACAAAGTTCTCATTTAAAAAAAATAATGTTTTATTTTTAAAAAAGCACTGTAGAATATCCTACTGCATCAGCAATTAAAAACAAACTCAAAAGACACAGAGACTCTGAGCTCATCTTCAAGGAGAAGTCTTACAGCAGAGCACTTCCAGCTCTCTTCTAAGCTTTCAACAGAGGATTTTCAAGCATTTAATACATATTCTCAGGACACTGTCTAGATTTGTCCTATCAGTTAGACACAGAAGCATTCTCATAGGATGGAAGTCACTGCAAGTCCAGTACCAGGTGCCCCAGGATGCCAAAACCAGTGAAGGCACTGGGTTCTGGCACAGGAGAAGTGCAGAGGGCACAGCCCCACACTGCTGTGACAGCAGTGCCACCAGGCTCCGTGTTTCAGATGTATTTCTGGAATCAGGAGGTTTCAGCTACTGCAGCAGAATGAAAGGTAAAAGTTCAGCACCTCTGGAGAAGTTTCACCACACCCATCAGGGTCCTGAGCCGAGAAATAAAAAAAGCCACGATGAGGATGCGAAATGACCCTTTAAATGCCAAGCCAAACACACAAAATCCATCTTCCTGCTCCCCTGGCAGCAGCTGGGTGTCACCTTTGCAGCAGCTGGGCAGTTGGGAAACAGAACTTTCAAATTCTCAGCATGAAGGAGTAAGGAGGTTCAGGCAGAGAACAGAAAACTCTTTGAGAGGAATGCAGGGAACTGCTGCCATGGGCTCTCTCGGCTGAAACTCTTTGGAAAAGCCTGAAAACTCTTGCCCTGGCCATGACTGCTTTTGGTGCTCCAGTGCCTCTTCCCTAACTATGCAACTAACAGGAATCTTCACATGACTATGGGATGTTCTTGTATTAGACAAAAACATCCAGATCAAAGTTCAGAGGCCGTTACTTCCAATACAATGTTTTTCCAGATCAATGGATCCAGTTTAGAACAGGACAAAAACAGTGACCTTAATATATAAATATATATGTTAAAACAAATTTATTATGTATTAGGATCAACAAAGCTCTTCAAGAAAAGTCATTTCCAAATCTATACTCAGCTAATAATATTTAAGAATAATTCCAGAGAACCAATCTTGGCTTTAACTGTAAAAGAACATATTATGACAAGAGCAGCTCTTGCACCTCGAAGCTTCTGTAATTCTTCTTTGAATCACTATCACTCTGATGCATCCCCTCATATGTGCCTGAGGCAATACAGTATTCAACTACCATTGTGAAAATGTGGGTTTGTCGTGTGTGCTGTGCCCTGGGTCTGTCTAATGTGCCCCTTTTTATGCTGTATGGGATACAAAGGAGCAGCTTATAAACCACATCAAGCCTCAGTATTCTGGACAGAGTAAAAATAGACAATATTTATTCTGGAAACCTAAAAAGACAAAAGGAGGTGACAAAGAATTCTGACTGGGAACAAAGGTAGCAGAGGGTCTGTGTTCATTTTCTCCCCTACACTCCAATTAAAAAAAATATTTTCTATATTAAAAATATTAGCTGAGCTGCTGCTTACCAATATTGAGTCACGTATCAAGAGTCCACCAGACAGAGTTTTCCAGCTGCTGCCATGGTCTTCAGAGTAAGTTTGGGTAGTTTTCTGCCACAGACTCAGCTGGGGCACACAACTTAGCCTTGTTATTGGAATGCATGGCAGTGCCCCGCAATCTGTCTGTTTTCCAATGTATTAGATTAACATTTATCTCTTTAAGCACACAGCTTATCTGTCAAAAAAATCCTCTACAGTGTCTGGAGCAGTGTCTCCAAACAGAGTGTCCTAGTTCCACACAGGCTGTTATTTAGTGTCCCAATTTTCTTCACTTTGATAAAGAAGAAAACTATTCAGTTCTGACAAGTTGATTAACAACAATCAGCATTATTTTCAGAAAAACAGATCAGCTCTTCCCAGAAAAACTGCAAAACTACTCTCATCTATTTTTGACATGGCAGAAATGTACATCAATTCCAAATATGAATGGCAGTGATAAAGTCAAAGCAGAATTAAAGTAGGTTTAAAACTCAGGAAGAATTACACCTTCTAGCGAGCATTTTTATGCTCCAAATGCATGACTCGACCCCAAAATTGTACTTTGAAAGATGCAATATTTTCTACAGATTCTAAAGCTTTCATTTCAAAATAAATCTTTCTAACCTTATAACCACAAAAATAATCTCCAAAAACTAGGTTGAAGCTGTTTTGCTGTATTAGCAAGAGTAAGAAAACAAGCAAGCAAGCAAACAAACAAACATACATTTCCTTTTATTCTATTCTGTTTCCTTCTATTTCTGTTCTCTAACACGTAACACAAGTCAGCCCATCTCAGGAGCTGCTCTGGTTCTCATTTACTTCCCCAAGTCAGATTTTATTGACACATCATGAATTATTAGGTCGATTTTGACTTCTACATTCCTATACAGCTCCCCAGCTTTTCCAATTAATTCTACAGCAGGATTCAAAAGATGTGCTGCTTTGCAATAAATCTGTTCCAAAAAGGTGGAGTTCTGCACTCACTTGTGTTTTCCTGCCCACCTGATAATTATTGAGTTTTCCTATTCAAAATTGGTTATTAAAGATCCAAAGGAATTGTATCAAAAATCCTGAACTTGTTATAATAATCTGCCCTCAGGTTTATGGGTATAGTGTCAGAATATGTATTTTTGAACATGTAATATTTTATTATTAATACTAGATTATTACACATTATTAATAGACTAGAGCTGCTGCTGCTGAAAAAGTGGAATATTATTAATAATAAATTCAGGAATATGCGGCATATGATTTTTCTTTATGAAATTATATATCTGGATCAAAACTTGGGCTTTTGCTAATAAATTATCTTATAACCTAATCTTTGTGAAGGTTAATGAATTTTTATTGAGCATGGCATTCCTAGATTGGAAAATTAAAGGATTCTGTGACAGGGGGAAAAAAATAAAATGCTGCAGGTAGCTTCAGGTAGAAGTAGATGGAAATAGGGCCTAACTTCCTACATCTTGTGGTTAATAACATATTATTAACAATAAATTTTTCTGCTGCATCCTATCACAACTGGGAAAGTCTTGACTACCAGGATTACAAACAGTATTCTTCTAGGAAGAGCATTCCAGGAAATTTTGTATTAATTACAGTAATTTGCAAGCAAATTTCAGCAACATTGTAGCTCTGTGACTTCCATCTCAATCAGCTGTACCACGTCTCAAAGAGAAACAAAGAATGATCACTGAGAGAAATCTTTTTACAATGGGGAGTTCATGGAGGGATTAACTGCACTGACAGCAACAAAAATAGATTTGATTTTAAAATTTTCAACTTTGCCCCTGCTCTTCCTCAGCAGGCAGTAACTTTCTTCTTCAGAAAATGCTTCTCTACCACTTGCATGCATTTCCAGTGGATGAACAGAATACAGGGAAAAGGACACAGAGCAATTCCATCTGATGACCACGGTGAGTGACCCCATGTGTTCAAACTGGGAGGCCTTGAGTGCTGGGAACAAGAAACACAAACTTATGAACAAGCTTAAACAATTCCCTTTATCACACAGAAGCCTATTTCTGTCTCCAGACCCCCTCCCTCTCCCCAAAAAAGCCAGATTAATGGCAGTGCCCATATTTTTTTTCATACAATGATGGTTTTCCTCTCAAAAGTTGATTGCAAAAAAAAGCACCGAGTAATTAACATATTCTCAGCGCTCCTCATATCCCTGTCTGTATTCAGAACACTCAACACATTCCACAACAGTAATTTCAAGCAGTATTATTCAGGTTTTCTTTTAGATTATTATGATTAAATATAAATAGGTAATTTCTATTCAGCTTCTTCCCTGACAGAAAACTTTGGAAGCCAATTTTTTTTTCATTATATAAAGAAGTTACATCTTCAAACATCAAAACAGTCTTTGAATATCAGTGTCATAAACAGGACTCAGAAATTCAAAGTTAGAAATGAGAAGCTGGTGTGTGGATTCGTGCTGAAATTTGGAATCATTTTCAATCCTAGACCACAACAGAAGGAAGGCAGCTCATCACATTCCTTGTTCCACAGTAAAAAGCCACAAAATAATCCAGCCTGGCTGGTAAACTGTGATTTTACATGGAATTCTGAAATATCCCAGTTGCAATGAATGGAAATGATTCAGCACTTGGATGGAACATTTTAAAGACGCTCTGCCACCAAACAAGCCAAGGTCACCACACCTTCCCTCACCCAGTGCCACACAGGCTCCACCAGCCACCACCACAGGGCAGGCAGAGCTCAGATGTCACAATCAGACCCTTGCTGTACAAATTGAAGTTATGAAATTATCAATTTGACTGAGAGTCCCTGCTAACATTCTTTATTTCATGTTCTCTAAAACACTTGCAAAGAAGACTTTTGTATTTTTGGATCACTGCATTGCAAAGTGGCTGTCACAATGTGTAGGACAAGATTTATCTTTTGAACCTTCTATGGAAACAACTGTAAAAGGTCAGCAGAACAGGCTACAGAAAATTCTGCATAAAAAACCAATAAAACAAATCACTTCTAAATCAAATCACACTACACCATAAAACAAGATGTAAAACTTGCAATCATGATATAAAACCAAAAGCAAAACAATATTCATAGTGTACTTCTGTGACTAGGGTTTTTAATAAATAAATAAGAAATTTTGCCTTAAAAACAAATCCAAAATACTTGATGAATTTCTTCACATGGAAGTAAAAGTACACTGATATAAACCATCTCAGGTTCAAGGATGCCAACCCCCTGAGGCACAAAAATTGTAATTACTACTTCAAACACTCACAGAGACTATCTGGTCTTACCACTATCGAACGGAAAAATCTTGAAACACAAGTAGTTGATGTAAAATAAAAGTAGTTACATTAACTGTAACAAAATTACAAAACAAAGTTGAGGAAGCCTCTCCTTAGAACTGCTCTTCTTTCTGCATTAATAACATCAAAAAACAATGTGGTTTGGGCTTTATTTAATAAATGCAAGTTCTACAAAGGATAAAAGTATTTTTTGCCTGTAATAATAGTTATTTTCATCTATGTCCAACACAAATGAGAAAACTAATACCACATCAGTGGCTTATTAAAGGGAAAGTTGATAATTGAACTTCCCCTTCATTTGCTTGCAAAGCGGGAGTTGAAATCCCTCGCCAGCTAAACCACTTTTGTTTTTACATATGTACTTTCAATACTGAGATTGCACATAAATATAATTTAAACTGACAGAAAAAGCCACAAAGAAACAGGATTTTGCATCGTTAGCATTATGCAGGTACTCTCTTGGTGCTGTTGGAGTTTTCCTCTTACTCTCCCTTGGGGGAAAAAAAAGCAAAGGGAAAAATCCATTATTTTCTATCTATCGAGATATTTCTTTTCCAACTGGGAATCTAAAATGCCTGATCTCAGTGTGAGATCTCTGAAAGCACTACTAAGAGAATTCTCCTGATAAGAATGAGAAAAATAAAAATTACAAATGGCTAAGTCAGCCTTATTACCTCCCTCGGTCACTTGAATTCATTGCTACTTAAAAGCAACCAGTTGCAAACCAATTTCCATAAATAAAAGGAAAATTACACACCATCCTTTAAATTTGAAGTGTTAAAGAACATTGCCTGGAATTTAAAATGAGCCAAAGATTGTCAACTGCCATCAGCATTTGTGGCAGGAGCAAACCAAGGGAGGAGGTGGGAGTTTCTACAAAAGAAAACAAAACCCCATTAGAAAACAAAACTCCACCAGCATTGCAGAGTGCCTGGAAGGCATGGAGCAGCCACAACTTCCTCTTTTATTATTATTATTTTTGCTCTTTTAAGCACAAAAACTCTCCAATAAGCAGTGTGGAGTGACAGTGAGTTATAACACAGCCAAGGCACCTGCAGGAACTTCTTGTATCTGACTTCAGCCATCTCCACTGCCAAGTCTGTTCTCAAATAACAATTTCCTGAAGTCTCCTGTTTTCCAGGAGGAAAAAGGATATGAAGAGACAACAATATGAAAGAGGTCTAGAAAATAATCTCTCACCACAAAACATAAAGAAGAATAATAAAAATTTAAGAAAAATTCTCCAATATTATTTTTATGTTAAGAAGTGGCAGCATTCTCTGTGGAGGATGAGCAGAACACTGGAGTGCAGGGAAATGCAGAGCACCTGCCTTTACAAAATAAGAAGCACATGCTTTAGCAGAACATCTTGTAGTGGTTAGAGAGAGAAAGGATCAAAGATCCTGCATCAGCACTGTCAGTTTCCTCAGGAGTGATGTTTTTCCACTCAGTGTGGTGCAGATCTGCAGCACTCCAAGCACTGAACTTCCAGGAGAGGCTACAGAGAGCTGCTTCCTTCGCCTGGGAAAGGGGAGTACCTGATCCACATGACAGCCCAGAGCTTAAGAGGTAATTTAATTTTTTCATGAGATTATTAAAGAACATGAAAAATACATCACTCTCCTTCCACAAGGACAACTGTAACCATCAGTTCTAAACCTGTTTTGCTGAATGTCATCACATGTTAAATGTAAGTGCTTGGCTTCCCTGGGCTCCGGGGAGCACAGCAAAGGAAAGGCTGGTGTGGGAAACACTCACAGCTCCTGACCACTGAGTGGTCTCACCCACAAATTGCAGCACTTTGGGGACAACACTGAGCCAGCTGTCAGGCAGAGAGCAAGAGATGTCAAAACCAGTGGTTTACACTTCATTATGACCTTCCTGAGTTGCCCCACACAACCTTAGTGAAAGCTGCCAGGATGCAGGTGATGGTTTACCCCAGCAATTTGCACATCACATCTTTTCTCCCCTCACAGCTCTAGAGCAACCCAGCCACAGTCCTCCCATCACTATTTCAAGCGTCCTTTATTTTAATGAGAGGTGAAGTGTTTTGTGTTCTTGCTATTTATTCTCATCAGGCCACTGTAATGAAACTCAGTGGAAAGTTAAATATGAGCAAAAACAAATACACAAGGTTAACAGCCATGACGGAGATACAACACCCCTCACCACTGAAAGGGAGAAGGCAGAACCACTTTAAGATCTCTCATTATAAATACAAGTGCATGGGGCATTTTTAAGACTAATTTATGACAATAGAGATAGGAGATTTTCTAGATATTTATGTAGCATGGCTGTTAATCTGTACTTATTAGACTATCATCTTAATTTATCTCATGATAAGCCTGCTATCATTAAATTCCTGATAACTTTATGGTAGAAAAAAATTCAGTCATCTGGTGGCATAAATTTTTATCTAAATTATGTGGTTTCTGTTCACAGCAATGTTCAGCTGAGCAATATTTCAGATGACCCGTTTGGGGGAACCAAGGCTGGTGGCACTGCAGCAAGGTGCCCACACCTATGTGCAATGACATCCAGTACAAATCTAAATTATTTATAAATGCTGAAGAACCCTGGGGATTTACTGACTTGGAGAATGTGCCAGAGTCACACCATTCACTAAAACGCCCTTATTTTTAAATCTTTCTTAGTCATAATGGTACCCTCTGAAGTGAATCATAAAGAATATCAGATGCCATTTTAATCATCACTGGCAATGCCTTTCCAATGTGTAAATCACCCACTCCACCAACAACTCACACAAAACCCCTGTGCAACACAAACCACAGTGGTTCTTTCACAGCTTCCTGCCCAAGAGCAAGACTTGCCAGTGTGTAATCTGCCCAAATCAAAAGCTTTCACATCCTTTTCTATTATTCCACACACCAAATATTATGTATCTAATACTAATGCTAAAAACACAGAAGAATAGTAAACAGGATCTGAGATTAAGACTAAAAATTCCAACTTAATTCTGACTCAGTTCTGACTGTCAATAAGCTCCAGTTTTGGATGAATCCCTTTATTTTTTCATGCCTCCGTTTATTTCCATAGACCATTGAAGGATTAGCTCAAGCTTCTAAACCATTTTAAACAAAAAGGGATTTCCCTATAATTGCTAAGTAATACAATTACTGAACTGAGAGAAAGGAATTCTTTTGAACACAAGTTTGCTTTTACAACGTGCTTGTTCTGATTATAGTTTTTTATGGCCCAGTAACACTGTGGAAAGCATTTAAACTGGCTTTACCATTTATATTAGGCATTTTTTATTATATGCAATGCATAGCTCCTTGGGGTCCAGTTTTCTTTCTCAAAGAAAAGGAAAATTATTTTTTAAAAATACTGTAAAAGGTTTACTGTAGGCAAAAAATCAACAAAACCCCAAATCAACCAAACAATTTTTGCTATAAAGTAAAGCAATCAAGATTCTTAAATTAAGAGTTTTCCTGAGCTATTTCCACAGGCTGATTTTTTCTTTTTTTAAGCAGTTTTTTCAACTTGCTTAAACTGGGTAACAATGGTTTTGCTTGAAACTTAACCCTCGTCCCTAGAAATATGAGCAGGATTACCTTCAACACCAAGGTACAGCTCATTGTGTAATGATGGCAAAAGAGTAGCTCTCCATCTACTTCATCAGTAATCCTGGCAGCCACATCCCTAAATCCGTGCCAGACATCATTTGCATGGAGAATCTGCTGCTAGTTCCACGTTGAAGAAATTGAGTCGAAGCTGCATTGCAAAGAAAGTCAGCCAGAGCTGCAGTTTTCTCATTTTTGGGAAAAAAACAGATTATACCTGGTGACACCAGACAATGGATTTGTTACCTTGGCATTGGCAGAAAAAAGAAAATGAAGAGGGAAAAGGGGTTAAAGAACTTCAGAGCTCTAGGATCTTAATGATTTACTAGAATAGTTTGTTAAAAGAGGAAAAGCACAAAGCATACCAGCAATTATATCAAATGTCCTTGGTCTATTCTCACCAATAAGGATTATAAAACAATGAGTAACAAGAGTACCTGGAAAAAGAAAACCTGACAAGCTCTTCAGAGACTCACCTTTTCCATTGCCACACAAATGGCCTGAAGTACTTCATGTGAAATGAAGGAGGAAAGATCCTGCAACACCACGAATTGTAAAGGTACTCCAGCCTCCCACATCCTCATTTCACACAATAATGAGTGTGAAAGAAAAACTCTGCTCTTGAATCAAACACACCCATAGTTTTAAACAGAATTTGAAGCCTAAGCAAACACAAGATAAACACCAGGTTGTTGAGACATGTAATAAAACTAAACCAGACTGAAATAAAAGAGGCAGGAAAACCACAGGAGGGGTTCACCAAGAGTTAAGAATTTCAGCTGCATCCAAAACCTAATTACTGCTTTAACAGGAACTAATGAGTTCCAAATAAAAACACAGAAGGAACACAAAGGTAGTGAAACCACTGGCACTGTGATACCCTTTAGCACCCCCATCCTGCTAATTCATCAAATAAAAAAGTAAATATTACTCCAGCTATTCCCTGCTAGCTTTGTTTGTTTAAAATTCATTAGGTTCAAAAAGTCAGCTCAATGTACACCCTCAGAGTTCAAAAATTATAGACTTAGTGCAGAAGTGATTGATAAGACATACATTAAAATATTCACTGAGAGTACCATTCAAAACTTGGAATTTAATAAAGACAGGTAATTTTTACATTATTGATATTTTTTTTTCTGCTACTAACATGCCAGGTCTCCTCTGCTCACTAAATTCGTGCAGGGCTGCTGCTCACTTCACTCCAGTCAAGTACAAATCCTCTACTTTAAGCAGATCTGCTGCATTTAATGACAGCAAGTTCCTACCTTTTACAAACTGAAATATCTTGAATTACTTTTCAGCCAATTCGTGACTTCCACAGCTACAAACACCCTCTTAAAAATCCAAAAACTAAGAACTACTTCAGGGTTAAAATTTTTATAGAGCCTTCATGCACTGCTGAAAACCAAGGGATTTCAGCTAGAGGTTGATTTATGCTCTTGTGCACTTGTCATTTCCTTCCCGAGACATCAGCTCATTGCGTGCACATGCTTGCCTTACAAAATCAGGGCTATGTTAACTTCTAATTAGATACAGCCTAACTTGCTTCCAACACAACTAGGAAGGCAAATTAAGGCATGTAAGGCAATTTTTACTTCTCTTCACCCATTCTTTCCTTTACCAGTTGATACTTCTCTCTTCTTCCAATCAAGGACTATCAAAACACTGAACTTGTAAAATGTCTGGACTACTGAGATAATTTTTTTCTCCCGTTTCTTTCACCACTCCCTGTGCACAGCCAGAATTCTGGGCTTCTATAGCCAAAGGGATAGAAATTGTATCTGGAACAGGACCTGTTTTCCCCACTGCCTCGGGAATTGTGTCAGTCTGTGTTCCTCTGTGCCCATCATGAGAACTGGGAGTGCACACCATAAGAACTGGGATTTCTGCCCACATGCTATTTTCAAGAGAACTCAAGGGTGCCCCACTCAAACTCTTTGTTTTCAGCAACTGCTTCCCTTTGTAGCTCTTCTAGCGAACCAAGAAGAATCTGAATTCTCAGCAAAGATTTGCCCATTTTAGGACATCTCTCAAACCAGCCCCTGTGATATGTTTAAGAAGACTGGAGTGTTCTTAGGGATTGGAAAACTGACATGCAGACAGGTATTTGTGGGATCTTCCCCAAAGACTGCCTTGCCTTGCATTTCCTTCACTGTCCTGGAAGGGCAAGTACTTAATGGGATTTTCTGGCATATGAGTTCATTTTTTCAACCTGAACCATAACAAATTCCCATTAACTCCTCCCACTGGCTGACAGTAGCTGAAAGTCATGGTCTCCTCACTCTCTTCCACAGACAGCTCCATTCACATGTACATTGTTCTTTCTAATGTACTGAATTTCTTAGCGTTTGCCTATCTTATGTGACCAGAACTTCTCACTCTGTGTTCTCCTTCCCTTTCTTCCCCCACAAAACTACCTGAGTCCCAACCAATTACTACTGAATATAAAAAAACACACATACTTTCCATTACAGAAGAATTCCTCACAATATCCACACAGGAGTACAGTTTTTCTTTCCAGGTTGCTGGCCAGAGTATTTTTCCAAGTCTGCAATTTGTAAAGCCATGGGCTTTCTTAGAAAATCCCAGACATCCAGCAATAATGCACTTTTTTGGGGGTTGTTTGTTTGTTTTCTTATTTAAACCAACTGACATAAAATTTTCTTTAACACAATTCAACAAAAAAAGCTGAACTGATTTTGTTTTTCCTGGGTTAACATCTCCTTCTGAAGGCAAAACAGAACACAAAAGTGCAAAAACAATTAGTTTGCTTTCCCAGAGAC
Organism: Motacilla alba alba; assembly: GCF_015832195.1. Lineage (NCBI taxonomy): Eukaryota > Metazoa > Chordata > Aves > Passeriformes > Motacillidae > Motacilla > Motacilla alba. The sequence goes on along the minus strand of NC_052029.1, from coordinate 12,548,707 downwards.
CAACACATTTACTCTGAAACAGTTAGAGCAGTGTCCTGGAGTAGAACAAGCTGCCCTGCTCCACAAAAAGCCGTTTCTGATTGATGCTGATCCACCGGAACACACCAAGAGCTCAGGGAGTAGTAGGTGATGATCTCTTGGAGCTGGCTGGACACCTTCAGCACAACTCCATACCAAGGCACAAACAAAAATTCTGATTATTCATGGACTGACTTCATGACTGAATATTTTTACAGTGGTTTGGGGAAGTTGCAGCGGTGCGTAGACACATTTGAGGGAACTGGTGTGACTAAAACTAACAAAGTTTCTACTGAGCAAAGTTACATATTGGCTCATAATAACTGCAGTTCTCAGTTTGTTGTTTTCTCCCTCAGCTACAGAGATGGGCCTCGACAGAAATGCAGAATTTAATTCCCACTTAAGAGCCTTTAACTGCCTCACTCATAAATTATTTACTAATTTAAAAAACAAGTACCACACCTTATTGACATTTTTCCCAGACAATTCCCCATCCAGTTTTTGACTATAGAAAATCCCATGATCCACAAACCTCTTTTATGGTAGGAAAGTAAACATATTGAGAAGCAGAAAATAAGAATGTGAATGACTGCACTGTTCTCTTGTGCTACCACATCTTTTGCAGACCACACTTCAAGTGCTAGGTTTGTATTTTTTTGCCATTAGAAGAAAAGTACGAGGCAGGAAATCTCTAAATGAGGAGCAGTGAGATCTCTACCCATCCTGTGATGCCTGCAGCTGGTACCTCCTCTCTCCTCTTCACTCCAGGAATGGTCCAGCACAGGATGCCAGAACCAGCATCCAACCACTCTGTGAACCCTGCACAGAGCTCAGTGAGCAGGGAATGAGCACCTGGGCTCCTGCAGAAAATAAAACTCAAACTTTGCAGCTGCATATGAACACTTTGTAAGTGTAAATATAATCTGGCATCTTTAAAAGAACTTTGAGTTTCCATTTCTGTGTCAATCTTCTCTGTGCTTCAGAACCAATTGGATTTGGTGGCTTTTTTCATTGTTTTTATTTTTTTTTCAGGAATTATGGAGAATTTTATGTAAAACAACTTTGGTAGAATTACACCCAGAACACAAACACAAAAACAACCCATGATATATTCTGAAAACTCCTGGCCTCATTGTTCTAGAGAAATATAGAGTCTAACAAATCTACTACACATTTTTAAAGAGTCAATCTGAAAAGTCAACTTCTTTACACTTCAAAGAAAGATTTGTAAATTAGCCTTGCTAAACTTTTTTTTTTTTTTAATTCTAGCAGACCTTTTACATTTGCTTCTGATTTTAAAATAGTGATTATTATCTCAACATTTAAAGGATTTGGACACTGTGTGGTTGGCCAAATTTGCATCATTTATTAGGTACGCATTGTTGATACTGCATCTATTGATGACACTCATGTGATAACTCTGGCAAGAACAAGCTGCGTCTCAGGCTGCAAAATCACTTCTCAGCCTTTCACCATTTTGGGACCTTCCAGCTGCACAACTTTAGTTATGAATGACAACAAAAAAAAAGCACAACCATAAAACTTCATTTTGAGTTTCATTTTAATAAAGCTCATCATGAATCTTATGGATATGAGTTACTGAATTTGTTTTTCTTTTCCTCTGTTTGATCAATATAGTATTTTTTCAAAACATCATGATTCAAAATGGTGTTTTGCAGTACCCTAAATCTTAATTAAAAGTGTCTTGTACTGAGACATGAATACAAATAACAACCTGCTAACAATCTTAAATCTTCATTTAAGAAATAAGAAACATGTAATTGTAGCTCTTAGCTTTCTTGTGTAGATAATCTTCCCAAACTGTGAGCTCACTATATAATGAGTAACAATTTAGTAAGTTTACAATAACAGATTATGTTTCTTTTCTTCCTGCTCACTTTTCCCTTTTTTTTTTTTTTTTTCCAAATTAGAATTCACTTCATGCTGCAACTTCAGGAGCTCTTTCTTATCCTTCCAGCATCAACACAGACTCTCACTTCTGGAAATTACATTTGGGATTCCTTTGTTTTACACTTTCATTATGATTTATTTCTGAAGAAAACCAATAAGTGAGGCAAGTATAAAGGAGTGTTGACTTCCCTAGATTTGTATCACCCTGACACAACATCTCAGATCAGTATGGAATTAATTGAAATCTGTTATTGACTCTGAAACCTAAATATGGCAATTTAGATGTCAACATTAGCAGAGTTGATGCTAATGTTAACATACAACAATTCTGACAAATGAATTGATGACATGTACAAATTCCTGACATCTGTAACTTGGGACAGCAAATGGAGTTGACAAATGGATCTGATGGCAAATATTATGTGACTCCATAATTAGGGATGTAGTGAAGTTTGCACTGAAACTACACTGCAACAACAGAGTGAATTTTCCACTGACTTGCAGATCAGGCAGCTATTTTCAGTTATGTGAAGCACACACAAGTTCAATTATTAAAAACCCCTACAATCTAATTTAGTGTTGTCCACCTATTTCACAGAATCAATTATGTTGGAAAACACCTCTGAGATCATTTCATAGAGGTGCAAAGCAGGATCAGGCACTAATTCTCCCTTTCTGTGAAATAAACAAAAAACAGTTGAATATTTACTTCAATTATACTAAATACTGCCCAGAATCAGTTTCATTAATATTACACAGAAATTTATTATGAGAACTTATAAAAACAATTAACTGGTTTATTAAATAAAACTAATCATGAGGTTTAATGACTCCAAAGAAATACATGAGAACAAGCATTTAAGTGAAGGAATTTCTCACTGAGAACAAATACAAACTGAACTTGCTCTCCATACTCAAGGAGATCCACTTCCCTCATTATTTCAGTATCTCATATTACCACTGCACACAAAATTCCCCATCAGACAAGGGATTTTGACCCAATCTGTAAAAACACAGCACAAAAGATAACAGGCAAAGTTATCTTTAATTCTCAGGAGTTAAATGAAAGCCTTTTCAGACCCATTTTGAAGATGCAAACTGAGTAACACTTGAGCAAATACTTTGATTAAGTCCATTCATTAAGCTATGGCTTTTCCAAAAATGTTCAGGTCCAGCTGCTTTCCCCAGGACAGGAGAATGGTCAGGCACAGCCCCAGTGCCAGCTCAGGTTTGCACACTTTGAGCCCCAGCCAGGGCTCTAATTTGGGGTGTGATAACACTCCAGAATCCGGTACAGCACTTTGCTTCTTCAGGCAGGTAGGGAAGCTGGAAAGTAGCCACGGTGCTACAGTAGGAGCAGTGCTGAAGGGCAAGGAAAAGGGAAGCAGGGACTAATTTGGAAGGTTTATGTGCCTTTAGCTCCTCTATAATTCCAAAGCTGGTCTTAAGTACAAATTTAAATAATACTGTGAACTGGGCAATAGTCCTTCTGAGTCTACAAAAACCCCAGACGTCCTATGAACAGTCGCTTTTCTGTCCCAGGTTTGGATTTCACTGTTCAATTTGCCATTCCTAAACTGTAATCACAGATTATCAGCTAAAAAAGCAGCTGCAGTGAGCACTATTTACGTACAGAGGGGATGCTCAGCCCCAGCTCTGCTCCCTCTCTGTCTGTTCTACCTGTGATAGCTCAGCTGGGTCACCACATTTAGCAAACAAAGAACACAACCGTGAAGCTGCTTCTCCATTTGGCTTTGTGCAAACACCATGGCCTAAAAACTGCAAGCCAAAATTCTGCCACAGAATAATTAATACTCTTTAATATGGTTTTCCAACATGAAAATATTCCAGGTTATACACTGCTGATAGATGCTCTTAGGCATTTTGGGAGTGGGGAGGGAAAATTAGGATTCCAAGCTATCCATCAAACTTATGTCACATTTCCTGGGCAATTCAACATAATCTACTGAACAAACTGTAATAGATCTATGACTTGAACCTTCTAAATTCTGTATTGAAAAAATAGGCCAAAGGGGAAAGAAATGGCCTAAGAATAAAAATAATTCATTTGATTCCTGTTGAAGTCAAAATTGTCATCATGAACTATACCTACCTTAAAAATATCTTTCAAACTACTCTGCTTTCTCAGGGCATATTCTTGTTTCATTTGAAGAAATATAATTATATTTTTATGTATGACCTTTACAGCCCCTTTGTCTCAGCTCAATAACAACTTCCTGGTAATTTCTTTCCACACAACATTCAATCTTACTTCAAGAAAACCATAATAGAAAACTCCAACAATTCACATAAACAATGGCAATTCTGCCAAATGTTAAACTTAGGCTTTTCCACCTCTCAAATTAATATTAGATTTGACTTCTAGGCAGTTGAATGTGCAGAAAGCAGAGGCAGACTAAGGTACTGAAAACATTTAATTTTAGGGGCATTAGCAATATAACCACTGAGTTTAAATCAAGCATTGCTCAGTTAAGTTACAGATACATGATATTTAATTATAATCCAAGATTTTGTACTTGTGTATATTAACTTAGCAGAGGTTGACAGTTGTTAGGGCTTTCACAATGCTCAAACCACCTTTTTAAATGAAAAATTAATCTGTGAACTTCTATAAAAAGTCACAAGGAAAAACTAGCTTTAGATGTTGTACGTTTTTAATCATTCCTTGTGATCAAAAAGTGATTTTTCTTTTCTGAAATGATTCCCTATACTTACAGTTCTCACATGTGACCAGAATGGCAGTATGAAAAAGCTTCTGTTAATCTTACTCATTGATAATTCCTGTTTTACTGCAAGTCTTGTGAACTGGCTTACAGAAGATGCAATTACTGAAAGAGCCCAGGGTACCTAAAACAAGGCTGAGGCTCCACAAACCTTCTCCTCAGCAGCAGCACTGGCTTTGGGGTTTTCCTTTCCTCCTGCTCTACTCCCCATCCTTGTCCCCATTCTGCCCTTCACAGCTGTTCCCAGGGCTGCACTGTGGATGTGACTGGGGAACTAATCCAGGTTGGGAACAGAAAAAAAAAAAAAAGAAATAGAAATAAGGGAATAATTAAATCAAATCAGCTTCCTGATTCAGTTCAGAGAGTACTCCCAGAAATAGCTGTAGGAACAAATCCACAGGGCCAAGGTGAGTCCGGGGAGGCAAAAGCAGAGTGGATGGAACAGCTTCAGCAAATGCTACTGCTCAGTCTCACTTCTGGTACAATTACTAAGGAAAAAAAATTATAAACATTTCAGAAATTCTAAATGTCAAGCATCCACTATTCCAATTAAATCCTCTTTGTCTGATGTATTTTTTAATGAATAATCTGAAAGAAAAACCCTTCAACAATATTTTTGCCATTTGTTCTATCTACTAAATAGACATTCTCTTTACTCTCAAAACACCTGTAAAAGTGTACACCACAAGAACAATAATGGGGTACAATAAAAGGGGAAATTTGTTAATATCCAACTCTTCATTTTATTCCCTCCAGAACCACACACAGCTGAAGACCACTTCCTACACTCCCAGCTTTTTGAAACCATGCTGAAGTGATCACAATGTAGGGAAAGCTTTCACTAAAATTTCTGTCCATGGCCAAAATCACTGTTATCATGCCACTGTTTATCTATTTTACTTTCTAAAGTGGCTTGTAATTTTCAGCAAATGCCAATATTTACGTTTAAAAAAAGGTAATTAGAGAACATGATTAGAACTTCATATGAAAGCAGGAATAGAAAACATAATGTTTTAGTATCTAGAAGATCAAAACTGTGCCAAACTCCACTAAGTTATTCACATATTTTATCATGGGCTTATTGCATATTTCTATGCATTAATTATAAAAACCTCAATGCAGCTGTAAGTGTGGCTTCTGTAATTATCACATTTCTGGAATGCTTTAAAAATAAATGTACTTAGTGGAACAATTATAAATAAATGTTCAAAACAAAAGGCAAAGTTCTAGCAAAACAGAGCAACCTGTTCTTCACGCTGAATTTTGAAAACATGATGCTGCCAAAACTGCTGTAGCACGTGCCATTCAAAAATAATAGATTATGGTTGATTAGTACCAATAAAAATTATCATTAACACAAATGAGCTTCATAGCAGAGCAGTATATCAGGGGTCAGTGCAGAAATATCAGACTCAGGGCAAGAAACCAGAAAATACCCAAGGATGTTTCTTTCCCCAGACCTGACTTTATTGCTCGCAGTGAGTGATTATCGATCTGCCAAGCACAAGGCTCAGACCCTGCATTTCCATAGAAATACTGGTTCATAGTTAATAAAATTATATTGCATCCCTACAGAAGTTTTCTGTGATTCATTGTCATCTTTCACCTCAATTAAGAATTTAAGATGTAAAGTATGTGGGCCATATACTTTGGTTATTGGGCACAGCTGTCTCCATGAAACTACAGAAAGATGCAGGCGCTCGCTGCACAAAATACAGGCAGGAATTTCAAAGGTTCCTAGAAATTCTGAACTTGTTCAGTAGGTACCACCTAAACAAAGGCAGAAGTCCATCAAACAGAGGCCTAAATTATTTTGACTTGCTATACAGAGTTCAGTCCCAACTGAAGTTGCACAAAAAGTCCACTTGTGTCCATGAGTAAATTCACCTTTTGCAGTGAGCACAGAGAACAGGCCTGGGCCTGTCCAGTGTGGAGCAGCCCAGCTCTGCCAGGCAGGACCTGTGTCCAGAAATAAGGGCAAATGCATCAGAAAAATACACAGAGAATAGATAGAAGATTTGACAGATAGATAGATAGATAGATAGATAGATAGATAGATAGATAGATTAGACAGATAGATAGATAATATCTCCAGAAAAGAAAAAATTCAGGCAAAGGAGGAGTCCTGATCATGCACAGCTTGATCTTTACACCAGCAGGGCTTCCACCCTTCACAGTTACTGCAGTAAATTAAATTAAGCTTCCCTGCCAGTTTGTTTTCTGGGTATTAGTACCTGCTCAAGAGCTGGATTAGGACCCTTCAAGGCCTTACAGCAGTCAGGATGTGTAAACAAGGGTAAAGGAACCCAGAGAGAATGTTCATCTAAATTTAATATCTCTATGAATACTTAATTTAGTACATCATATAGTAAAATTGAAGAACTAAATCTTGTAGTTAACATTGTTTCCAAAAGAATTTAGAGCCCGCATACATAATTATGTGAAGATGACATCTGGTTCTATAGCAGAAGACACTAATTTGAGAGAAATCAATGAGTTTACACTAAAAGACTGGAAACGGGCATAAAACTAAACATGATTTCTTGTGTTGTCCCTCCTATTAATTTCTATTAGGTTTATATTTATTCTTTTTTTCATTTATTTATGCATGTAACAAAATTCTGCCTTTGGGATCTATTACAAATTGTGGCTCCATTTCCATATCAAATACAAAGAGCATTATACAGAAGATTTAATAGGGCTTCCTGGTGGAAGGGATGGGTCTTAGAAAGATCAGCAAACACAAAATTTAACCAGCTCACTAAATGTAGCTCCAGTGATAAGACGTGGATCAACTTGGATAAAACTCAACCACTTCGAATTTCATACCTCTCTGCAAATAAATGCTTGGAAATGTTAAAATCACTACTTTAGGAAGCTAATCTTAAAGCACATTAAATTATGGTGTTCCTACTTCTTTCCATAAGTAATGGGGCCCAAAGAGATTAGGAATAATTCCAGAGGAAGCTAAAGCATGAGTGTGGACTACAGAAGAACACTGAGTGTTAATTTAGCTAACAAAGGGAAAGCATTTGTGGCAATATTGTAGCACAGCCACTTAGATTGCATCAACTGACTTGAAGACAGGAAAACAACAGAACTACACAGATTTTCTTTGGAAAATTAAATGGCCTCCATGCTAGAATTGTCTAGAAATAGGAAAGAGGAAGTTACCTATTGTGAAAAAGAGTACATAAAATCAGGGCACTGGCTGCTCCCTGCTCCAAGACTGGAGCACGAGGCTCAGTGGAATAAACAGGGAATTAAAACCACTACAGCAACTTCCAGCTCAACTTCTTGAGTGAGTAAAAGCAGCAATTACTTTAATATTAAAGAGTCTCTTCTCCTGTAGTATTTAATTCCTTGAAACTGCAGAGAATAGAAATCTAAACCTAAATAGTTGGAAGAATTATAAAACTGAACTAGTAGTTTATTCCACAGAACAAACACAGCTGAAATGATCTTTGATGTAACATGCAAATTCCGGAGAAACGTTTCAAAACATTGGCAAGATTTTTCCAAGCATCAAAAACAACTGTGATGTTTCCTGTAAAACTCTGCAACCACACTGGAGCAAGGATGGAAACACAGGAGAGCAGCAGCCCTGTCAAGAGCTGCATATGAAAGACAGCAAAATTCCCTGGGTAAAAAACTGCAGAGCAGATCAATGTGTCAATATTTAATGCTGAAACATGCAAGGAGCTCCTTGTTTTCCCATATCCACACAGCCCAAAAAGTCCAGAAATATTCTGCACTGCAAACACTCCATATCACTGCCTGTTAGTAAGGGTTAAACAGAATAAACCCCATGACCTGAACTTTCCAGGAGTGCACTCTGACACATGCAGACATTCATCACAAACACAAGGGATCAGCAATTAACTCAGATCATATAAATAACAGTGGAAAACTGACCGTTTCATACACTGCAGGTCACCAACAATGTGTAAATATTTTCAAATGGCTTAAGGGCAACCAGAGGGCAAACACATCACCTTAGAGTTTAGCTAGGAAGCATCATATTACAGGCTCACGAGATTATTACAAGTGGCAGGGGGTTGGGGAGGCTTTTTTGTTTAGTTTTAAAGATGTGAAAGAGGAGATCTGATACTGTAAAATTGGAGGAAATCCTACAAGGAAAGAAACCAACTGAGATCTTCCATTGCATATTTAAAGTGCCATTTTTTCAAGACTCTCTACAAAACTGAAATTCACTGGGGAGAGAAACAAGCATTGCTTAGACATCATTAGAAAAGTGTTTCAAGAAAGAACATTGCCTCAGCTTTCTTTAAAAAATAACATAGCAAAAATTTAAGTTACAGACTTTAACAGCTTTTTCTTACCTTACAGGAATAAAAAACCCCAATTATTACTAAAATAACAGTAAAAAAATACTTAAGTGCTGCTATAACTAAAAGTGAATCATCAACTATCTAGATATTTGCCTGAGAAATTAATGGGTCCATGATTTGCTGTGGGCATTCTCTTCTATGGAATATAAAAATACCATTTGCAGTAATTTTTCCTATTAAAAGACTGAATTGCATTTTACAGCTTTACAGCTATCCCTTTTTAGTGACAAAACAATACAATACAATTAATTTTCAGACAGTTGTATGGTAATTTTCAAGCCCCAAAATGAACAAGACAGCAAGGCTGAAGTTTGTCAGCTGGTATCTTGTTGGTTCTGTAGCTGATTCAAAGGTTAAGACAACATCAAATCTGATAGGTGCGATAGCCTCAAGTTTTTTCAGGCTTAAAAATACATCTCTCTTCCAGATTTTTAAGCAATTAAAATCAGCACTGCAATCTGAGGATCCCTCCTGAAGCACAGTGCGGAGCGCTGGACTGACCTACAGACCCCCTTCACAAGCACCGAGTCACCAATTCCCTTTGCCTTTGCTATATTTCAAATTGAACAAGGAAAATTTCCTTCCAATAAACACTCAGTGAAATGTTTTGCTGAAAGGCAATATCTTCTGAACTTGAGTTTATCCTGTGACCTTTTCTAGCTTCCCTGCATCTGCTCATTTCTTTACCTCCATTTTCTTTGTGCTCCAAACAATCTGATCTGATCCCCACCATGTCTTCTGCCTTTTACCCTTGCCCACTTCACACTGAAATGCAAATTCATTCCTAGATTGTTGTCATCTACAAGCCCCTGATCTTCCCTGTTATCAGCACACTACCAGGCAGAACACTGCTAAGCAGCAATGACTTGCTGCACATAAATAAAAATTAATCTCAATTTAGTCTCTTTAAGTTTGAAAAAAGTATTTTAAAACATGCAAAATATTTATATGTAAGGTAAATAAACCAGGAATTTCTCATAAAGTAGTACCAGAGCCTTCCAATGATGACTGAGAGACAGCGTTTTGAGTGTCAGCAAATCGTAAGCAGCAGTAATTCAGTTTTATATTTAACATTTTTTCATCACATTATTATTGAGTTAGGACTGAGTAAGGAAAAAATGAGTGCTAAGTTCAGATGAAACACTCACTGTTGATCATAAAGTAAGCTCTTACGTCTTGGAAACATGAATTTTCCCTCCCATCTCACACCTCTAGCCCCAAGATCCATTTTTTAATCACATGTTGCCAACTAATATTTATGTAAACCTCTGAGCTCCCTGGATTGGGGCTATCATAGACTCTTCACTGTCCTTGTAGAAGTTGATGCAATTTATTCATTTATATCTATCCATAAATGTAAAGAACCCTAAGGCAGAAAGCTAATTTCATTATTATCTTCAAATACAAAGTCCAGTGCCAGCAGGTAGCAATCAGCAGCTTCACACTCCCACAAATCCTTGGTTACTTCACTCTACAACAAACACTTTTAACAATTTCTTTTCTGCAGTTCTACCAAACTCACACATTGCCCTGTCTTCTTGCCTCTTGAAATCACTCGAAGACATAAATTCTCATTTAATTTACACCAACTTTAGCAAAACTACTTACTCAGATGTAGAAAAAAAGCTTGTTATTTGTTCAGCCCCACCTTCAAATAATCCCATGCAGGGTCAAGGGGCTTCAATCACGCGTCTCGGGCACCCTCTGACACTATTTGTGTTACATGGAGTCATTTGGCTTTGTGTTCAGAGGCCAGCAGAGTTCAGCTCCTCCATCAGGTGACTTTATAAAGTCAGGATATTCCCTCACATCTGGTGTTCCATGTGTTTCCTGGGGCTCTGAGCTTCTCCTTGGCACAAACAAGTCTAACGACCTCTACTGCACTAAAAGGAGGGAATGAAAAGTGACAGAAACAGGCAAAGAATTCTCAGACTTCCTGTATTTCCATTGACCAAAAATATATTTCTTGGATGATTCCCTCCATGATGGTACACTCAAACCCTTGGGAAAGGAAAATGACTGCCTGCTCGGGGGATTTCTTCTCTCCACTCCTCCTCAGGATTGCTCTGATTGCAGGAACAAAGCACTCAGCTCAGGTGAACAGATTCACTGCCTGCAAACAAAGCATCTCCAAAATCTCCATTTTTTAAGACATGTTGCTGCCAAAGTCTCATGATTCTTTGTCAGGGATGAATTAATTTTCTTGTCAGATTATACTCTTCAGAGGAAATCTTTCTCTGCACAAATATATTTGTGTCCTTTGCTGAGATGTAACAGTTTCATCTAATTTTGCTACTTGAGTAGAACAAGTGCTTTCATTTTGAACCCTGTGATATTTTAAATATTAATAAAATCAACATTTTGCCAAAAACTATTCATTCAAAACTCAATTTTGCACTACTGCATTCAACTAAATATAATGGTTTTCAAAGAAAGAGGGGAGAATCTCCCTGTAATTCCACATTTTGAAACTTGTCTGGGCTTCTGATTTACCTTATCTCATTTTAGCTTTTATTGATCTTTTCCTGGACTGTTAGCACACTTAACAACAATTTTATTTTTTTTTAACAGAAGTGAAGTATGATGTAACACCCACAGACAAGCAAGTATTTGGGTTCATTAGTTAGGAACAAATAAGAACAGTGTTAAGATAATTCAGAAATTTTTGTCCCCAAGAACACTACCACAAGAGATTTATGCAAGGAATACCTCGGAGCATCACACTCTTCCTCACTCAGATCCTTCAGTGTTCACCACGAAACTTCAGAAGGAAATCTATGGAAATAAATGGAGCTAGAGCCAGTGACAGCAAAGCACTGTGAGAACTGACATTTTCCCTTGCTCCAATGGTATTTCCTGCTGTGCCTCACTTCTCCACAAAATGTGTTCCCTGGATCTTTTCTTTTTCAGGCAATTGTATTTTTAAGAGATCAAGAGTTGCTCAGAAGCAGCCTTGCTTTTACCATTAACATTTCAGGAGACAGACAGAAATAGGATAATCTTCCCCCCAAAAATGTTTCTCTCTGTGTAATGTCAAAACGGTAGAAATTTAGCACAGGATGACATTTGCACACAATAATTTTAGGTTTATCTCACTTACTAAACTAAAACCATATGTATTTTCATACCTTCTTATCCCTCACTGAAAATTATAGAGGAAATAAAAGAACTCACCGAACTAATGTGCGACAAAAATCATACCTATGGCAAAACTGAAAAAGTTACATTCGCAAAACACAAAACTTTTGAAGTTGGAGGGGATTTTTTTAATATCCAGGTTGCAGATAAAAAAATCTGGTCTATCTGCTGTTTAACATATTTGATGTTTAACTTTTTGGATCTTCTTGACAAGGATCCACGGATGGCCAAATTGATAACTCAGAGAATTTTGAATGAACACGTAGATTAAAAGCTTCCATGAACTTAAGGTACCATCAAATGAAAACAACTATTTTTCTTGAAATATAGCTGAGTCTTGAGCTGACACTGTTCCTTCTCATGACCTTATTTTTAGATATATTCAATCAAAACCACCCTAGGACATGAACACTCCTTTCCCTTGTCCTGGGGGTTGCTATTTGTGCCACAGTAAGAATGTGGTGAATTGTTACTTTTCAGTTCTATTCCTATAATTAAAAAAAAAATAAAATAAAATCAAGCTCTCCTTCTATTTTTCAAGACTTGGTCTTTTTACAACAAAGCAGTTTGTTCATCATGTCTTGACACTCGAAGAGCCTTAAAAAAGCAGCACAAGGGAAAATGAAATATAACATGAAATTATACAAATAGAGGGAAAATATCCACTTGACAACCTGGTTACAGAAAAATAGAGGTACAGAGAAATCTTTCATTAGTGCTTTGCCAGTGGCAGAGCTGGTGAAAGGCGTCACACTGGCTTGGTTGAAGGTCAAGGCTCCTTCCTGGAGGGCATGGGGTGTTTTTTAGCTCTCCTGCTAACTGACTTGCCAGCACAGTCCAGTAAGCTCCATTTTCTCTTATTCTCCAGTATGCTAAAAGCTTTTCTAAGGAACAGTCCTAATTTCATACTGTGTTCAGATGTGAAAAAAATCAATTTAAATTCTATTTCACTATAGAGTCAAATCATCAATTGCTGTCACAATATTGGACTTCCATGAGAACAAAGAGACACACACACATCAAACCAACATGATCTGAGATCTTCTCTTATAATTATTAACTATCTTTAACTAAAGGTCTGAAAGAATTTTTTTTTTTATTTTTGTTTTCTGATGAGAATTTTTTTCTGATTTTTACTTCTTGGACTAGGAACTGCATCCAAACAAGTTAACCCAAGAGCAGCATCCACTTTCTTGCAACTAGGCCGAGGATAAGCCCAGAGAGTGGAGTCTTAGAAGCTCAAGAAACAATTGTTTATGGAACAGTCACCCAACCAGGCATTCCCAACATCAAGGAGTAATTTTCCCAACACTGAATAAAACACAAAAAATCTCCTTTTCCATGATTTTAAGAAAAACACAGTAAACACACCCCACCACCTGTCTCCTGATTCCAAGCAAAGCTTTGTAGGAAACCAACCAAAAAAAAAAATAGGATCAATTTGCCACTCCATTTAAGAACATACGGGTGCTTCTTCTCAATATTTTAGGATAGATCAAAGAAATTAAAATCAAGACAGTCTTGGTAATACTCATACAGGAAAATAAGGTAAAAGCAAGGCTTGTAGGAGGGAGTACTTCACAAGAAGTCTAGAGTAAGGCATTTACAAAAATCATCTAGAAAGAACATGCTTGATTTTCTCTCAAATACAATTAGTGATTGCTAAAGGTGCCAAAATTAGGTAGAGAAGGCTATGCCAATGTAAATTGCTATACACTGCCCTGCCCTAACTTATTTCACTAAAAAATTGACCTTAACTCTATCCCATCAACAACAAAATGATTCCTTTATTTGCAGCATTGGAATGAAAAAATATACATAATTAAGACTACTACCTGGTCTCACTCCATCTGACTTTTTTCACCACAGACCAAGAGCAGAAGAGAAAAGTTCAAGAAATAAGGAGTTGACACATTGATATTAAAAAAGGTTTTCCCAGCCAGTGGGTCCACTGCATACACAGAATAAAACTGACTGAAAATAAATGAGGAATGGGGAAGGTTGTCTGTTGGTTACCACGTGATGACAGTTTGCAGAAATCATTTGTGCAGTAAGAAGTGAGTGGATAGGCCAAAAATAATGTCAAGTTGGCTGTTTAAATAAAAAAATAAAAATAGACAAGCAGCAGCGTGCAAAAAAAGAAAAGCCTCAGTGATTGTTGAAGTCATTTAGGACTCTCAGGCTATCTGGAAATACAATAATGTCCTATGATATGTGATATTGCATTCAATTCTATTTCAGCCATACTCACAAGTACTCCAGTATTTTTAATGGGACAATGCATAGTTGTTCCTATATATTCAAGAAAGGATATAAGAACATCCAAAAGGAAAACATTTTGAGTTGAAATACTGCTAGCAGAACAAATCTATTAGCATTTATAATGTGCCTTACATTACACATAAACACACAGTTATAACTAACATAACCAAATAAAATTGGAAATGAGCTGATGGAACTCTCAGGATTCATCTTCTACTAAAGTAAATTAAAAATATGCAAATTTAAAAGGTACAAGTAACTGTTGTGGTAACAAAAAAAAAAACAATCACATTTTCCTCAATATGAGATACGTTTCATAATTTCTGGGCCAATCTTTTACTGTACTAAAGAAAAGGATCTGAGAAAACGGTTCACCCTCCCCAGGTGTCCTTTTCTCCTCCTTTTCTTTGTACTCTGACGGGAGCTTTCGGCACTGCAGTGGAACTGGAGGAATTGTAATGACTACAGAGCATTTGCATAGAGCTGGGCAGGGCTTCTCCCCATCCTCCAACCCACCCTGATACTATCCAAGGAAATTTTCAAGTTTGCTTTGGAGCAGATTAACCTCCATTAAAAAAAAAAATCAAGTATGTATTCATTTTTAAGAAGCTGATTTATCAAGGTGAAATGATCAGCTGGATATTGAGGATGCAGCTGTTGCAGGTAAAACTGTTTGCTCTTCACAGAGCAGGTAAATCTTAGAAAAGTTTTACTGGTTGTTATAAAGTTCTGGTGGTGTTGGTGCTGCTCAGAGTAAGAGAAGCCCTGGTATGAAAACAATACTGGAAAATATTTTAGGAGATGTAAACAGGGAGGTGAAAGATGGGCACATTCCAAGTGAAATCAAGCCTCAGTAGTGTGAGCCCTCTCACTTCCTTCAGGAATCAGGAATTCAGAGCATCCAAGAGCTGCCTGCCCAACCTACCCACAGCACCTGATTCAGCTGGGACACTGGAAACACTCAAACGTACAAGACTAATTTCCCTGCTCAAAAGCCAAGGGAGTCTGAGCACTGCAGATGAGCTTTACCAATTCAGAATGGTTTTAGTACTTAAATAATTGGCTGGATTTGACATGCTACCCCTGCTGTCTTCAACTCCTACCACATTACAATTCATATATTATGGATATATACATCCTGTTAGTGAGGCTAGCAGAATCCAGAAATGAAAATCCAGCACATTGAAAGAAAATTGAAATGAAACATTAAACTCAGGTACTAGTGAGAATGACAATTACACATTTACATAACAAACATGATGCTAGAACTATAAAATTCCCTTCTATGTTCTGTACTGCTCATAATTTCTGTAAATAACACTTTAATAACTACATTTTTTAATCTGTCCTTCAAAAAAACTTTGCCGTATACATACATAATGTCATTTAAGCTTGCATCCATATCATTATTTAATTGGACAATAAGCCCTCCTCTCTCATACTAACATTAAATAACATTTATGTAAGATGATTTTGCAGTTTCCACACCGTGTTAATTGTTTTCAGCATTTCAAATTTAGCTTTTTACTGTGAAATAACCTTGAAGAGCTGGCTGCAGCTATTTTTTTATGCTTCACAACAGTCACAATTTTCCTAAGCTATCTGGCTCAAAAAAAATTTCAAGACCGATGTTAACTCAAGGTTACTCTCTCAACACAGAGACATCAGAAATTCGGACATGATTTTGATCTATTACCTTACGACAGCCACAAAAAGTTATTGTTGGGGTTTTTTTTTTTCCTTTTTAAGAAGTCCAGCCATGTGCTGGACACCAGAATCGCGGTGCCCTCCTCCTCAATTGCATCTCAAAAATATTACCTGGACATCATGGAAGCCAGGGGGAAAATATCTGAAAAGGGCACTAAATTGCACATTTATAACTGCAGAGTCCTTCAATCACATTATTCTCCCAATAACAATTATCCAATGTACAAAGGATGCTTTTCCTTGCATAAGGAGGGGAACTCAGGCCCCATGGAACACTCTGAGGGCTCTTCTTGTTCCAACCCCAGTGAGTGGATGGTTCAGAAGAAGAATGAGTGTTATTTATGTCTATTTATTTCTCAACGGCTGTACACAACCCCCTGCTCTGAACCACTAAAGTTTCCATCAACCTCTGCTTCTCTTTTCAATAATTTCCCTCTCTTATTCTGTTTTGTAAATAAAAGCAAACAATAACTGCTTGTTCTGTCTGCAATATCTCAGAATTCCTTTTTCTCGATAGAAAATTAAATTTCCCTTCTACACCTGTTAGAAGCCTTTATTATCTAAATACAAGCCCACATAAAAATCCAGATAAGAAAACTGCTTTCTTATTTTCAAAACAAGAAAATAAGAAAGCAACATGAGTTTGAATGTGCACAGAATAGCATCTGAAATTTATTTTAAAGGTCCAAAAATTGAAGCTTTGTTTTTAAATCACTACCTTACTGAAAACACTAAATCCTGACATTTAGAGGGGATTTCTGTGACTCTTAAAATTCTTTTTCTAAGAACCTGAGGTTTTAGATCTATTTCCTAGATAAGTTAAATTTTAGACTTCAAACTGACTTGGTAAAATACATAAACCAAATGACTTCCAACATCAGAAAATAAATCTCCTTTCAGTCAGCCCATGCACAAATCAGTTTTGCAGCGAGTAACCACTTTTCTTAAATATCTGTTAGCATCTCCACGATGCTGCAATTGATACACACTTGACCTGAGGCAAATTTGGGTTTTTCATGCTTCATTATCTACACAACCACGTTAAACACCAGCTAATCAACTCCATTACATTTCTGTACAGGGGTGTCTTTGGAAAGGCAAAGTTTGAAAACTTACACTTCACACCCAGAATATCTTTCAGTAATTAGATCAGAATTGTTATTTTGCTCTTCTTTTCAAACAGCCAGTTGAGGGGGGATGGAGCGAGGTATTGACAGAGATTTCTCAATCCCTTAGGGGTTAACATTTGTATAGCTGTCTCTCTTTGTTGGCACAGCCCAATTTGAAAAGAAAGAACCATCTGCCCAGCTGTCTGGAATCCAGCCCTGTCTGATAATTCCCATGTTGAAAAATAAACATTTCCCAAACCCCATGCACTCAGGAAACTGATTCCCTTTTCCTACAGCTCACAACCAGGCTATTGAGCAACACCTTTGAAAGCCATAAAAACCACTGAAACTTAAATTTTAGGTTGGAGCTCTGATGTTTCTCTTTACTTTTCTATGACATACTATTTTTCAGGAATTGCAAATTTTGCAATTTGGCTCACTAAATAGAGCAATTACCTTAAAAAAAAACCTCAATTAATCCAGTTCTAGTTTGTGTGATTATAACCAGCACGACTCTGAATGCTCTCAAGGAACAAGTGATCCGAGTATGATATTGTAATAACAATTCTGGTGTGTAAAAATTAATTCAATAAAAAGCCTATAAAGTGGTAGTAATAGCATGTTATGGAGTGATTATCAGAATACTCTATTCTTGAGTAAATAACTTCAAACTGGCCTCATTAGGTTTTTCCCTAATGTTACAATTACTGTTCAGACTAATTCAAGAGTGGGTAGAGGATACTAAACTACCACATGCTCCTACACATCTGTAAAGAAATTGCTTTATTTTTTTTTTTTTTAATTTTCTTATTTCAGCTCAGATTTGGGGTCTTTTAAATGAAGGGATGGGAAAAATTGTTTTCTCATGTAGCAGAGAACATTTGGACAAGGTGGATCCATTCAACTCCCTCATCTCCTGAAGATCTCAAGCACCAGTTGTGCAAAGCTGAGCTTTCCTCAGCTTTTACAATGTGCTGAGTTTAAGACGGAACTAAAGTGCAATTTTTAGCCTTTCTTTTTAAAACTCAGAAGCAACCATTGCTTTTCAGACTCACAAAACACAAATCCACCATTTTTCTCTCAAACTACCCCTCACACTGGCCTGTACTTGAGACAGTATTTTCTGTTGTCTCAATTACCATTAAACAGGGCATTAATAAATCCTCTGCTCACTCTGACCCAATGACACCTCATGACTGTAAAGGTTAAGGAATTAAGAAAAGGGCTTGCAACTGTGTAATATTAAAACAATCTCTATTATTGCTTCAGGATATCTCACATATTCTCAGGTAAATAAGGTCTAGAAGGAAATAATAAATAAAGTTCATCTGTTTAAGTATCCAAAATTAAAACATCCCTAAATGGGCAATTCCTTTTGTACACCAGTTCAGAAAACTGTAGATGATCCAGTCAAAAGGCTACTCCATATGGAAAAATGGCAGTGAAACTACTCCTCTCTACTCCTCTCTTCTGTTTCTTTGGCGTCACAAAATTGGGTGTTTCAAGCAGGACTAATCTGAATATATAAATAAATAAATAAAAGATTGCAGAGCATTATTTGGTTTTTACAAGGCCTCAATGAAAAGCAGTAATTCTCCATCTGAATCCTGCGACAAAATGTTGGGAGCCATTAGTTTAAGGAAGAAAGTTGGTCTGATTGCAAAGCTTAAATTGCAGAATTTCTTTTTCCAAAAATGGCAAACAGCTTGTACATACAAAAACATCATCCTTATGATGTTAATTGCAGAAAAATAAACAACCATTAGTTATGAAAATGTTTTTTTAGCTCATAATTTTCCATCTTGAATGTTCTGTCTAGATCCAACAGCGTGTCCCACCCAGTCTGTGAGGATACTTCCTGTAAGCACAAATTTAATACACGGTATAAAAATATCCCAGCATTATGAACCTAATCTGTTTCCTTATCTCTCCCTCCCCTTTTAATTACAAGCTATTATGCTGTTCTAGACTATTTCTTCTCGTCTTCACTTCTGCATCCTTCCGTATTGCAACACACTTATCTACTCCTCTCCATCTTCAAATAGTGAGTGAAAATTTCAGCACTGAAATATTTAATTTTCCTGCTCCAGCACTGTGCTCTGTCCTCTGATTTCTCAATCCTGCAGCAGCAATATGCTCAGATTTGTATGCATGAAAAATTCACAATATAACCTTACCACACCACATGAGAAGGGAGACTCTCTTCGCTTTGACACGATAATTAAATAAGAGAAATATTGCTGCACTGATCCCAAGTGAAACACTATTATATGTCATCATAGATCCAAGATGAATTCTTCACTTGAGCAGATACGAGGTTAAATTCAGAAAAAATACAACAAATTAGCTTCTGCACTTCATTAATACTGTCAGCTTCACTCTAACCAAGAAAACTCCAAGCCCCCACCACATCAAAGAAACCTATAAGATGACCAAAAAAAAAAAAAAATAGAAGAGAAAATGTATTGGAGTTTAAATATATACTTTTTCAACATTTTTTTAAAACCCACCAAAACTGTGTGATGTTGAATTGCTAAATCTTAATTCCTCACAAAATAAGCTCTGCTATCTACCACAGCTTCCAATTCAAGCCCACACCACTTTATAGCCTCTTCATTGGTACAGTGCTCTGCATTAAACTTACAGAAAATAAGTATTGTGTCGATTTATAATAAATTATTCCATGATCTCACACCCATATGATACTCCAAAAAGATCTGTTTAAAAAAGCAGAGCATGGTGTGAATCTGAGACACTGAATTCTGTGGAATCCTGCCAGCAGACACAGGATATTGGTGACTTAGGCAGATAAAAACCATATCCAGAAAACTTTCACAGGTGTGAGAAGCAGCTTCAGAACTGTAAGGTAAAAATTCAGAATGTCAATACATGAATCATTTTTGCACCATGAATACCAGACAGCTATTAATAATCCTCTCCTTACTTGGGAAGGTAAAGAATTCAGTAGCATTTCAAAAATATCCCAGTCTTCCTGCCCTCAACTGCTTTCCTGAAAACACCAAGAAAGTTGGTTCATGCTTTCTCCTTCAGAAGTTAAGGATGAGAATATGGAGACTGGGAAACTGTAGAACTGCAGCACCACAAAGTTTCATATAAGGTTCCAACCACTATTACATTTAAAAACTAAAAAAAAAAAAAAAAAAAAAAAACCCAAAAAACACCTTCTACTGCTTTTCAAAGACTTTCTGACTGACTGGATAGCACAGGACATCTCTAGCTTTGATATGTCAAGGATGTATAATGCAAAAAGAAACATTATTAAAAACTCAGTGGCAAACCCAGGCTTTCTTCCTCTTTTTTCTCTTGGAAGAGAGGAAAAAATCCTCAGGTTAGATATCAACAGACTTCCTATTGAAAACAAGAGCTTTCATAAGCACTGTGATGTTGTTACTTAAAAAGGTTAAGAAAAACTTTGTCTTTTGCAGAAGGCTTTTGAGGCTTCTGAATTTCATTTTCTTCTTAAAGGTGAGAAGTTCACTTAAGCATTCCATAAACTACAGTTGGAAATATACATTCCTAAATATTTCCACTAAAATGAAAACCTTATAAAAACTATTATTATTTTGATTTAAATGTTCCTGAGCAAGTAAAGAAAGGGCATTTGATGCTGGCTGGGTGTCCTGACAAGTTATTTGACTCCCCAGATGAAAGTTGTGTTGCACACTCATGAACTGGGGATACTGGGGATACATTACAGAGCCAGCAATGCTTCTGGAAATTCCTCACCAAAGGGAGAGAAGTGCCATGAGACAAACAACATTGTGTGCCCAAATACCTCTTACAAAACAGACAACAAGTCGTCTATATACCAAGATAACTGAGTAAAAAAGTTTTTCAAGAAAGCAAAAGCTTTGTGTGTTGAAAATCAGGGAACTGGAATTATAAAACACCAAGGTATTAATTTCATTAAATACTGATATAACTAAGACATCATTTAAAAAATGCTTAAAATCCAAATGTCAAGGACCTTCAGACATCTCCCCTACCAAGCTAATGGCAAATTAAATTGTCTATAATATACAAAACAGGACAAGTCTTGTTGCAGGGGAAGTTCCTGACAGCAGATTGAATTACTCAGCCTCCTTATCCACCAAAGTGATGTGACTAATCTATTCCTGCTAACAAAACAAACCAGCCACACACGAAGAATTGCTTCATCCTCCAGTAGGCGAAGGCTGAGGTCCATCACCTGCTGGAGGTATTGGAGTTGAGTGCTTCACATTCCATTTACCAGAAAGGAAGAACTCTGCTGATTTGTTTTGAAGCTGAGATTTCTGTTCAACCGTTTCATTTAATAAGTTTAAGTTCAAGGCAGGAGGCAGGTAATCAGATTGGATACTTGGTGACTATTTAACAAAAACAAGAAAACAGGTTACTTTGGATAAATGCAGTTTCTTATGGTTAGGGCCTCTTAAAATCACAGCTTTGATGCTTACCTATAACAACCTATTTTTAAACTAATGGAAGTGAGCTCCCAAGTATAACATTTTGCTCACTTTGACACCCTCATACAGGTAGATAAACTGCACTGTATCTCCTTCCTGCTTCTTCCAGACAGCCACAGATCTATGAAGGATAACACAGAAGACAAGTTCCTATAAAATCCCGACCCTGTTAAAGTTACTGGGGCTTCAGCTGTATACTAAATGTAGTAGAAGATCTTGCAAGAAATATTCCTTCAAATGTGCAGGCCATTTTCAGGGATCATTTTCTCTTGAGAAGGTAACTGGATAGCCAACAAGTCATTAGTTATCCAGAAAGCCTCCTGTAATTCTTAGCTCATCAAATCCTTCAACAGGTTGAACATGAAAACTGAATCAAACATGTTTTTCTGACAAAAATCAAATGGATTTTGATAATATTGAATTATTTGCTGGATTAGCCTCTCTTGCACTGAAAGGAGAAGAAAAATCCATTTCTCAAGTGGAAAAGGAACGTTAAACCATCACCTTCAGCGATCTTCCACATTTTAAGTTCTTAATCCTACATTAAAGTGTGTCAAATCCTTTATTTTCCCAACTTGAAACACACATAGCCTCCCACCCCGCACCGAAGGTGTTTTTACTGAGCACTCGCTGCTCCAGACATCCTGCACATCCATGCCCGGCTCCTGCGGGCACCGGGGCTGGAGCAGAGCAGCGCCTGCTCTCCATCCCTCCGGCGCGCTAGCGGGGATGGCGCCCTGCCCCAAAGGAGCCTATTCCGATTCACACCCAGGGCTGCGGGGAGGGTCCCGGGCGGGCTCTGGGGGCCGGCTCGGGTGGGCTCTGGGCTCTCGGTGTCTGGGCTCTCTCGGGGTCCCTCGGGGGTCGCTGCCGCCCCGCCCGCGCTGCCTGCGCCGCCCTCTGCCGCCCTCTGGCGGTACCGCCGCGGCCTCGCACCGCCCCTGCAGCCCCCGCGCTCCGGGCTCGTCCCTGGGGACACCCGAGGGACACCCGAGGGACGCCCGAGGGACGCCCGGCCTGTCCCCGCCTGGCCGCGCTCCATTCAAGCGGCTTTCAGGCTGCCTTCAACTGGATATGACCCAGCACTGGCCGTTCATCTTCTTGTGATGATTTCAAAGCTTCCCGGTACCTGCAGCGGCGCCGTGGGTGACACAGCCCCGCGGCCCCAGGGGCGGCTCAGGACACCCACGGGCTGCAGATGCTTTGACATCGCTCTCCTCCAGAGTTCCAGTCTGATGCATAGCTTATTAACTCTAGGAGATCTGGGAACAGAAGCGCAAAGTAACTTCACAGTTTAAAAGAAGTCACACAACGCACAATGACAAGACAAGCAAAAAAAATTATCTTCCGATTGTCAGTTCCCTGAAACTTTCTTTCTATTATTGCGTGTTTGTGAGAATTCAGGATTGTACATTTCATGCCTTGGGTCTCTGATCTCCTGACTTGTCCTGAAATGTGGACTCTGGTCCTACAAAGAGCTTTCTTTGGCAAAAGTATGAGCTCCTATCTAAACAAAAAATCCCATTCTAAAATCTTCCACTCCTGCTCTTCTCCTTCGGCCCATTTCAATATTTTTTAAACCCCACTCCAACACCTTGTTGTTTTCTTCCCCTGATGAAAATTCCTCCTTCTCCCTGCAGCTAAGCACATGAAAGCAGTCTTCTTCCAAATTAAATAACTTCGGCATTTCCTTGGGGAAAGAAACTCAAACCCTACAAGTCCAGTTAACAAAGCAATGGAATTTTTCTTGAGCCACAGGTACTATTTCCTTAAGCTCTGAAATCTCCCATATTTTCTACACTTCAAGATTCTTACTTTGTAACTGCCCTGCAAGTATGCAGTCCTGCAAGAACAGCACTTAATGCAACTACTCTGAAGCAAGAAGGAAGCTGGACTTTGGTCTCTGATAACCGAAATTCTGTAACTCACTTTTATCTTAAGAACGGAGTTAATGGTGTTTCCTCCCCCGCTGAGCAGTCCGGAGGAATTTATACCAAGGGGAATGCTGGGGGCGTCTGACTTAGCAAATGTTCAGATCTAAAGGACTCTCATCAGACATCCTTGAAAGGTGACTGACTTCACCATGAGAATACACTGAGAATGCACCAGACTGCACAGAATCGCATCCGGAACGAGCAGAAAACTCCACCATCACTCCTGGCTGAAGGCTGCAAAAGTGCCACTGCTTAAAGAAGGCTGTTTTCTTGTGGCTGTTTTTGTTGTTGTGTTTTGTTTTTTTTTTTTTTCTAATGAAGGTCCTGACTGCCAACTCTTCCTCAGCACTTTTAGGACTTTCCAAGCACTTTTCCAAAACTTGGCTGATAATCTCTTGAGGACACAGTTTGGATATGTGTTTACTTCACTAACAAAGGACAGCTCAGTTCCGTTTTCAAATTTCAATGCAAACAGCAAAGGATCATCAAACGCATGAAACAGAAAAGGATTATGGATAGCAGGTGTCCAAAATACCATCTACTTCAGCAATCTGGAGTACTGGTAGCAGCAAAAGCAATTAGATTCTGAACTCAAGAAAATTTGTTTTTTACAGCTCGGATAGTTAAATAGTGAACAGATTGACAATGGAATAGCTGGAATCTCCCTTACTGAAGTGCTTAGAAAACAGATTAAATAAATATCTGTCAGGAACTGTGCTGCTATGATTGATCCTGCCATAGCCCAGGAGAATATACTGTTGAACCTTTGAATCTCTTTCCAGCCCCCCTGCTTTCTTCTCCTCTTTGAGTCACTGAATTGCAGCATCTGATCATTGTGTTTTAGTTAATTTATCTTTTAAAACCACACTCAAAATTAAACATATTTAATTCAGCCATGAAGTAGCAGATGATCACAAAAAGCTCCCAGCCTTACGGCCATGGTGGGGAAGAGTGAGCCTGGAAGAGGGAAGAGTCCAGCAAGGCGAGGGGCTCAGAGGCAGGTGTGAGGAGCTGGGAAGGTGTGCTGCTGCCAGGAAACTGCACCGAGGCAGGGAGCTGTGTCTGCCACACCTGCCACTGATGGAAAAGGACAGCACAAGGATTGGCTGCCAGCGCTGAGAGAGTCTCCTTACACAGGACACTGAAGCAGTGTCCAGCAGCAGCCAGGGCTGGCTGTTCCCAAAGGGAGAGCAAAGCAGGAGCAATGTGATCCCAGGCCAGGGGCTTCCCCCGGCATTCAGATGCAGCCCCAGAGCACCTGAACACAGCAGGGAGAGGAGGAACAGGGAGTGGAACCCACTGACAACCCCAGGCAGGGCAGGAGACAGTGACACTGGGGCAGAGCAGAGACAGAAATGGGTACAGGGACAGCACCAGGCACAAGGCACATCCGAGGGGCCCATCCAAACTCTCACACAGGGCTGGGATCCCTCCAGCAGGTAGGGACCAAGTTCCCAGCCCTGAGCTGGAAGGGAGCTGAGGGCCCAGGGGTGGAGGCTGTGGATGGAGGGTCCTGGTGAAATCCAACTTCCCTGGAGGCTCAGGGAAATTGTCACCTAATGTCCCCAAGGCCCTGATGGCCTCAAAGCCTTCGTGTACACTGAGAGGCAAAGATGGCAGGTGGACCACAGCCACACCTCCAGTCTGTCAGTCCAAACAGAATTACTCCAGACAGCTGCTAATTCTGACCACTTGAAGATCTGACCTTACTAAATGCAGACCACTTTGTGTCAAGTCAAAACAAGACTAGAGATGTTAGTATAAAAAAGATGCCCCAACTAGAGAGCAAAAACATGTGACTTCAATCACATGCTCCTGACAGTTTTTGTAGAAATATTAAACTACTGGCCAAAAGTACAAGAAATTCTGCACACCACTCAAAAATCTCAAAAAAAAAAAAAAATCTAGAGCAAAGCCAAGCAAGACCAATAGGAAATTCTTCATTTACTAAGAATAATTTACAGAATTTTTTTGTTATGAAAGACCTCAAATGACTGAGAGGGTTTTTTTAAACACAAATTATGATATAATTGAGTAGGGTAAAGCATGCTTGACTTATCAATAATATCACTTCTCATGTAGCTGAAATTAAGCTTTTGCTGAAGTACCACACTGAATTTGGCCTATGAAAAGAGTATTCACTACATTGGTTTTAATAAAATTGTATGGAATCATTGCTCAATGATTTGAGGATGGGACTTAGCTAAATGAAAACCATAATCAAACCAGCCTTCCAAAACCAAAAATAATGAATTAATTCTTGGAAATGTTCTTCAGCATCAGTTTCTAGCAAAGAACCCTTTCACAACATGAGTCAAGTCAAACTGCCTGTAGCTCTCTTGCCCTGGCTTAGCAAGTACCTCTCACGTTGCTAAGATGGAGAAAAATGTTTTTTAGAAAAGGCAGAAGTGTACATGTAACAACATTTAGTTGCAGCTAAACTGAACAGAAAACACTTAACAGTAAAAGCAACTATTTTTAACATATTCTACTATTTAAGATCTAACAAGTGGGTCTGTGCTCTACCCAGCTCTTTGACATCTGCTTCAGGCAGTTCAAACCACAAACCCAGCTTCAGTGTCACTGGAGAAGAGCTGAGCACTTGAGATTCTCAGCAGCTGCTTCCAACAAGGAGTGAAAAACCTTGGAAAAGGTTAGCTGGAATATTTCAAATTGCACACGTGATTCAGAGGGCAGGGACAAGATCATGGAACCTCCCACTTGAACTCTGCACCATTACTGCAGATTATTCCAAGGTACTCAAGACAGTCTTTCAGTTCAGAATTTATCTGTGCACAGCCCTGTGGAATGGGGAACAGAGGGAGATCAACAACAGTTGTAACAGAATAAATTTCTGTTTAAATAAATTTCTGAATTGAATTTGAATTTATCATCTAATTTTCCTTCTTTTCCTAACACAATGCATGTGACTAAGTCCCAGTTGATAGATTAAGGGGTCATTTCAGTCAATCTTTTAAACTTGTTTTGTGATTTTTTTTCTTTCCTGACATTGCTCCATCCCCCCGAGAAAATAATCTTAATTATTTCTAAGCTAAATATCCTTTTAGATCTATAAAACTACTTAAAATACAAACATATGTTATACTGAGCTTTGCTCTTTTATTCACAAGTATTTATCTGCAATTTTTCCATCAGACCAAGCCCCAAAGAAATGTAGTCTGAAAGGGAACAAACATACAATTAACAGAACCTCCAAGACCTCTTCAAACATCTGTCTGCCTATAACGCAGATAAATACCCCAGATACTTCTCAAAGTCTTCTAAGTATGGTGCCATTGAACATACTAATTTTCCCTGCCAATTGTACATTTTTATGTAATAGAAAGTAGGTTGATGTCAAAGAACTGAAAATTACAAACCATATGTCACACCAGAAGCAGCTTATGAAGATTAGCATATTTATAAGACAAAAAAATGCATTTTAAATAATGCAAATATAAAAACATCTTTTTATTTGTAAAAGCATTTTTTCCCCAAATCAACCTAAAGTATACTTTTCTATTTCACTTTTACAAGATCAAAGAAATTAGATTTCATCCTCCAAGAAAGATCTTAGAGTAATATCTCGTATTGTGGAAAATGTCAACAATCAATAATTTATCCTTTCAAACTGTAATTCTAGGCTCTAAACAATAATCCATTTTTTCAAAGATAAAACACAGAAGTCAGTCAATTTGGTAATGGTCATAATGGCCCAAAACATTCCAAGCTAAAAACCACAGGGCAAGACTGACCTTAGAACTCAAGTTTTTAACTGAAATCCAGTATTTTTGACACAAGCCTGCTTTTTCAAATTTATGTCTCAATTCATTTTGACAAACTTTTTAGACCAGCACTTTAAAAACTTTTTTAAAAGCCCATTCAAAAAGTGTGAAAAGCCATGCTAATGGAAGATGAACAATTAAAACCATGTGTTTTCAGCATATGACCAATATGCAAATTAAAATGTTATTAAAACCAAAACTAGTGGACAATTAGCAAGATATGCTTATCGTTATTATGGTCATTAACTCTCAGAGCAGCAATAAAGCCAGAATAATATTTGTCTGCCTCCCAGAGATGTGGCTCCCTGCAAAGCTGAGGGAGCCATGTATTCAATGTATTCCTCAAGAATTTTGTTGCATTCCTTGTGTTGCTAATACATCATTTAGCAAACTGAATTATCAAAATAATCATAGAATCAGTGAGGTTGGAAAAGGCTTCCAAGATCATTGAGTTCAGCTGTTGACTGATCACCACCTTGACCACCAGCCCGTGGCACCAAGCGCCTTCATTTTTTCAACACTCCCAGGGACAGTGACTCCAGCACCACCCTGAGCAGCCCCTTCCAATGTTTCACCATCCTTCCAGTGAAGAAATTCTTCCTAGAATAGCAGGCCAGAGAAAACTGTGTGCTAGTTAAATATATATTCCTCCTAGGAGGAAAATGACTTGTTATACAGGAGTCCTCATAAAAAAATCTCAGAAAAAGTTTTCAAAATGCGAAAACTGACTAAAAATAAGTTTTAGTTAATAACCAAAAACACCCAAAAAAAGAATTTTAAAACTCCCTTGGATGATAAGGCCAGTTTTCCCCGTTACTGTGGCACTCATTTTAAAAATCTCAGGCCCCAAGTATCAGATTTTTTGTATTATTAGCACTGCTCTATGAACTAGTCAATAAAACAAAGTCTCTAGCAAACTCTGATCAAACCATATTCAAAGGTTTGATTCTTCTGTCTTTATAATTCACTTCAACTGAGAGCACTCACACAACTTTATGATGCACCACTAATATCTGTAATAGAATTAAATGGGTACTTTCCAGGAAGTCAGCAGTACAGCTACAGGAGTATTTTTGTTGCACAGTTCTTTTAACGTACTATTCATAGCTGAGAAAGTACTTTAATTTCCCTAATTAGCTGTTCAGTAATACAGAAATATGCTAATTAAAATCTATTTTTCTTCTCTTAAATTATGTCACGCTGTCAAATAGATACAAAAAATGAATGAACGAATGATATTTGCAATATCAATGCAATACTGACATCGTGCAAGGGCTCCACCAGCACTTGCTCTAGCTATTTTGCCTTGAATGAGTTTGCATTGTTTAATTGTTCAGAACTTAATAAACAATTCTGTAGATGATGTATGAAGAAGATATGATATGAATAAGATCCAAGATGGTCAAATAGTGATCAAACACCATAGAAGATAAATGATGAAGAATTCCTCTGCCATTCTGACCACAGTACTCAAACTCTTCTACCTGCAGCATTATAAACTGGAAGTGTTAAAAAGAGGGGACCCAGGAGATGGTCTGTGCTAAGTAAGGTACCATTTTAAAATAGTTTTGGGATGTGCTATTTTAGAGTGTAACAACACTAATCCTCGCTTGATGTGCAGGAACTTGTGGCTTCCCTGCAATCTCAAAGATTCCATGTTGATTTAGATAAACAGGTCAGACTTCCTGGCACCAGAGGAGCTCCAGGGTGAGAGAGAAAATTGCAAAGGCCTCAGGATCAGAGCAGAGCTCTGCCCTCCACAGCCCCCAGAGACCTGCTCAGAGAAAACCCCCAGCAAGAGCCCACAGCTTTTAGCCAATTCTCCTTTTGAACTTTTTTCCCTGTACCTCACAGTTGTGAGATATGTGTTCTCTGCCCAGGTGGATGGCATCAGGAATTTATAGATAAGAACTCAAGAAAGATCCTTCATCTTCCACCATGGAAAAAGCCATTTATGCAGTATGTCTGTTTTCTCCCACACAGGACATCCATTCTGCTAACCGAAGTCTCTGCACTAGCTACGAAAGAAATAAATTAACAAACACCAAAAAACTCAATCAAAGCAGGCAAAATAAAAAGGGGCGTGGGTAAAGGAAAGCTCTGAGAATATGGAATGCTTGGGTTTACAAGAAGAAGCTTCTACAGGAGAAAAAAATGTACATAATGAAATATTAATTCTATCAGTGATTTTTGAAAGCATGACAACTAGAGGAAATCCTTTTTATTTATTTACTTGCATTTTTCTGGACTGTGAAACACCTAAAAGCTGGACAACTCTAAATATTTGTGTTACTGAGAACACATATCTTGCCTTTGGATCTAGGTAAAGGAAAGGCCAGAGTTCACAATAAATACTGCCTTCTTGAGATTAGGGGATCTACACATTTGGAATAGCCAAGCACTGGCAAATGCAACCCACAGTTCAGTATTGCTGTTTCTGTCTGGAGCATCTTCATAAACAGCTAGGAAGACTTAAGACCTGGAAAAAATATTTAATTTTATTAAATAGCTCACACATATTCAACAGAAGATTGATGGTTATGGCTTTTACTAACTTGAGGAGCCATCACACTGCTCTGTGCAACTTGATAAGCAACATTAGTCAAAATGTACTACATTTTTTTTTCTTACTATACATATTTCTTTTGTATACATATGAAGATTTTGACTCATGTCTTGTCTTTTCCTGGTTCAAATAAAATTTCTGTTTAAAAAACTTATTGTGGTTTTGATCATGTCAACAATCTGATTCTGTTTATTTTCTTAAACCTGTTGCACAGACCCAGATTATGACATAAAAGAAACCAACCCAAAAAAGCAACAAAAAAGCGACCATAAAACTAAAATTGAAACCAAAACATGGGACTCCTTGGCTTTATTAAGAACTGCTATGAAACCTGTGTATCTCAAAAGTCAATATTTCATCATAAAACTCTTACATTTCAACAGACTTTTTGCCTGTAAAGCATATTACTTCCATTATCAATCTGAGTGAGGGGACAGACCAATATCTCAGCTCCTGAAACCTGCTGAAACACATCCTTTTCACACAGAATCCCACACATTTGTTTAAGTGAAAAGAAAAAAAAAAAAAAAAAAAAAGAGTGACAGTAAGAAGAGGAGAGCAGTTTACACATTGACACTGAAGAACGTCATTGGAATGAATCTAGTAACACTTATTATAAACCTCATTGTATACATTAATTCTTCTACCAAACAAGTTTTAAAACCATCCCAACACAACTGAAGCTCTTAACTGTCTAAAGGAAAATTAAGACTCTTATAACTGCAATACAAATATTTAAAGCTTCTAACCCTTCAAAACTATTTAAACTATAAAGCACTATGCCAAAGAATGTTCCTAATATGTAATCTCTACAGAATGCAGGCTAAAATTAAAATCTCTTGCTTTCATACATCACATTGTTATATTAGTATAATTACACTTGTTATCATATTCAGCTAACTCATACAAATTTTACCCCTCCTCTTTATATTAGTTGAGATGCCTTCTCCTACTGAAAGTGTTCACTGCAATTAACTGAACTTCTGCAAGTTATAAAATACAAATGTGCACTATATAAAGAAAAATACAATGGCTTTCTGTGCTACATGAATATGCAATAATGCACTTTATGTGATTTCCCACAAATTTAGAAACAGACTTAGTAAGTGACCAGCAGTTATGAGAGACCATCCTTTAACAAGGACTCAAAGAGAAAAGGCTTCAAAGAGCTTGACACCTGTTGCCTTTAGCTGTTTCTTCAAAGATGGTACGTCTGAGAGCTCTGAACTCTTTGTTTCTGACAGAACTGCTTCACACACAGTGATATGAAAAAGCACCACTATAATTGAAAAACCACAAGTGTTCTGCCTCTAACACGATTACGTTTCACAATGCAGATTTATGAGATTCGAGATCTCCATTTAAGATCATGCCATTTCATACAGTTCCTCTGTCAATATACAAGGTACAAAATGAAAATGCATTTACAGATGCAGTCATTTGCTGGTTTCAGCTGGGGATGAGTCAATTTTCTTCACAGTGGCTGGTAGGGGGCTGTGTTTTGGATTTGTGCTGAAAAACAAATCGTTGATAACATAGAGATGATTTTGTTATTGCCGAGCAGCCCTTGCACAGAGTGAAGGCCTTTTGTGCTTCTCACCACTCTGCCAGCGAGGAGGCTGGAGGTGCACAAGGAATTGGGATGGACACAGCCTGGACTGCTGACCCAAGGGACATTCCAGACCATCTGGTGTCATGTTCAGCATGGGAAGCTGGAGGAAGAAGGAGGAATGGGGGATGTTTGGAATGATGGGTTTGCTTTCCAAATGCCATCATTAATCACCATTAATGAGTTCTGCTGTCCTAGGGATGGCTGAGCACCTGCCTGCTGAGGGGACAAGGTGAAGGGACACCTCAGGTTGCCTTCTGTTTGCACACACAGCTTTTGCTCTACCTGGTAAAATGTCTTTGTCTCAACCCACAAGTTTTCTCACTTTTCCAATCCTCTTCCCCATCCCACTGCTGGTGGGGGAAGTGAGTGGCTTTGTTGTACTCAGTTGCCAGCTGGGCTTAAACCATAACAAGTCTTCAATACAAATCATTCCTAGAAATCTGAAATTCAGCAATATATCCATCTAAATCACAAAAATACTCTCTCTACAAAAATGAGAACAGCAAAGGAACTTCTGACCAGCATCAGAAATGGGACTTCAGAAGCCTTGAACACACTGAAGACTTAAAAAAAACCCCAATATATCAATCACTACAGACAGTTCTTCATCTGTACAGTACATTCTACTGCCAACTTACTACGTGAGATCTGAGTAGCTGTGTCTGGTGTTCTATTTGCCTTGGTGCAGCATCTAAACAAGCAGGCAAACACACGGTTTTTTCAGCATGTAGCCACTTCTCCAGAATTTTGAGACAGCTGAGACTGCTGGATGTCTGGAAGAGAGCTGCAAATATGTATGAAGGCAACATTTGCCTTTCACTCAGAACAGAAGTATCTGGCAACTCTAGTACTGGTTTGGGGAGCTTTTCAGTCAAGGCAGTCATGTGCTTAGAACTGCACTGTAACTTTTATCTTGTACTTATTTGCTGTCTTTTCTGAGCTTCTCATACATATAAATATTGAATATACATATATATATATATATATATATATATATATATATATATATATATATATATATATATTTAATTCCCCATTGTCTTTGTCACGTGTTTAAAGTTCCAACAGAAGTCTTTCAGTAATGGCACAGATCTGGATGTTAATGAAATGAGTGACAGCTGGGTGCACTGCACGTGCCCAACACCAACACTCACTAATTGCCTACAGAAAATGTGCAATATGCCATAATTTACCAAAGCACCAATGCCTAATCACTTCACACTGCAATGAATTTCAAGCAAACATGAGTAATTAAGCCATTAGTTTTAACAAAGTGACAGCTAGCACTTACTCCAGTCTAGTGACCATTTGTACAGAAGTGGGTTTAGCAGCGTTTATGATGTGCTGCAGCTCCAAAGAAAGGCTCTTAGAACATGAAGAATTCTTTCAAGATTTGTTGCAACATGTATGAACATTTGTTCACATGTTAAGTGTGGAAATCAAAAATTACTCAGCATTTCCTTTTCTGTATGCTACATGAAAACTCTGACTTCACTTGTCAATTATATGGATAAGAACTGCCCATATCTGCCCATGGGATCACTTGCAGAGCCATCTTGTCTTTTCTAAATGGCTGCTCCAGTATTTTTTATATACGGGAGTTCAACCATTTGAAAAATGTTTTGAAAATTAAGTTTTAGATTTGACCTGGACTTCCTGAACAGAAGCAGTAAGATTTTCACTCTTTGAGTTTAAACAGGCACAACAGTTAACACCGCAGGTTTTTACTGACACCAGTACACCATAAATATGTCTTGTTCAGGTTTTGGGTAGGAGAAAACAGAGCTACATACAGTATATGAAAGCTGAAAATTATACTCACAAGAAACCTGAATGGCATTGACAAGGCATCATTTTAATTATGATGCATTTACATAGTGAATGTAATATTGAATTACCAGCACTTAAAATTCTGAGTTTGACATGAGTGCCATCGACTCAGAATTCTCAACTGAAGATTCAGAAAAATATGCTTAAATATTTGACCCATTAAATGCTAATAATAAGCCATATATAATTAATTAAATCTGAGTAAGATTGCTATCAACACTTGTATAGAGAAACTGGAAATGAAGATGTTAGGTACTACATAAACAGCTGGGAAAAAAGTTTTCAAAATACAAATCTTGCTTTGTTATTCACTGCTGCTTCAAACTTGAGTATGAATGGGAGGTTTATCTTGAGAGTCACTTGAAATTTTTTTGTTGATGATTTCATTCAACAATAGCATCACTGCCTATCTTGTAATTGAATTAAGCTAGAGTCAATTGACCTATTCTCCCATTTCCCTGAAACAGAACACCTAAAAGTGAAATTTTAGCCTTGTTTTATGGATAATGAGCACTAGCATGATTAGGCTCTGTGAACAAGAACCACCTTCTCTCAGCTGACTAATTTTATGAAGTTACTATATAAAATATGTATTCTTTTCAAGAGGAGGAAAAAACCCCAGAACAAAACACTGACCTCTCATTAGTTCTTAAAAGCTAAGAGCCTTGCATAGCAGTTCCAAGAGAGAAGACAAAACATAACCCTAAAAATGAAGTTTAAGATGAAAAGAAAATATTCTTTCTAGTCAAAATACAGCAGTTTAGAAGATTATGGTTGCACATGCCGATGCAAGAAACTAATTTAACAATAATCCACATATCTTTCTTCATTTAAGGTACATCTGATGTTGTTCACAAGTAAACAGTTATGTTTGTAAAAACAAAGAAATTCTAGAGAGAAATGGGAAATTAGTTGATAGAATTTATCTTAAAACCTGGTGTTTGCAGTGGCATTAAAATGGTTTTTAATTTCAGCTACTCCATCTTCAAAAACAAATCTAATGTCTTCATGGCAATAAAACCAGCAAAAGGTGAAACACAGGAGCTACTGTTCTTGATGTCTCGCCTCTTAGACTTATCTAACATTTAAAAAATGCTGGGATAATCTACCATTAAACAATCTTCCTGCTCATCTGCTCTCCAGATGACAAGGCCTCCAGCACAATAAAAGCCCTGCTTAACACAATGCACGTGTCCTAGAAAAGGCACTCTGTGCCCAGGGAGAGGATCACGGTGGGATCTGCTCCACA
Organism: Motacilla alba alba; assembly: GCF_015832195.1. Taxonomy (NCBI): domain Eukaryota; kingdom Metazoa; phylum Chordata; class Aves; order Passeriformes; family Motacillidae; genus Motacilla; species Motacilla alba. Next base: position 12,514,024 of record NC_052029.1, on the reverse strand, counting down.
TTGCAAGTGCAGAATCAGAGGGTTTAAGCCTCCTCCTCAGCCTGTCCCTGGCAGGAGGCATTACTTGTAGACAACAGCACGGAGGAGCACTAATCTGAGAGCAGAAGCACATTGTGTCAGCCTGAGACAAAGGGATAAAGACAACAGAGGGAAGGGTGAGACACACAGATGGATGTGCACACAAACAACAGCACTGCCTTCACCACGGCACAGCAGCATTGCCAGAGCACTATCAGCAAAGCTGCTGTAAAAGTTTTTTTAGCATCACAACATAAAACAGAAGTGCCAACGACTTTCTCCTCAACAACATGGACAGCGGGGAAGAGAGCACAAAGGGGCTGGTTTGCAAATGTTACATTCACATGATAGGCAGGATCTGGGTTTATTCAATCTCTTGACCCTGAAGGAAAGGAAACAGTCACAAACAAGAAAAGTTTGTTGTACCTCTACATGCACAGATTCAAGAGGACTTATCAGTACACACATTTAGAAATACTGATGCAGAGATCCCTTCACCTCCACCCAAGCACTTCAACACTCCAGCAATGTGTTCCATGTTATGATAAATGTATTCTCCTTGAACTGCAGGTATGGCACTGCACCATATATTTCTTTTCCAATAATCATATACCATTTAGTTACTTCAAAGTATTTAGTCATTAATGGCCTTTGCACTCTTTGACAGATAAGAAATAAGAAACAGGGACATTCATTCCCCAATGCAGCAGCCAGACTGCAACGACAGTGTTAGAACTGAGTCTGTGCTTAGCACAAATGTTAGGTGAGCAAACAGCACTAGTTTAACAAAATAATTTTTTCTAAGTGTCTAAACATTTTAAATATTTGCACTACAGTTCCATTATTGCCTTAGCACCTTCTCTTAAAAAGTAGCATTGCTACTGAGCTGATCTCCTATGAACTCAATGCCAAAATCACATATGAAAGCCCCAACATTCTCAGCTAATAAATACATAAAATTTGACAAATATGAACCTGAGGATGAAAGCAATGCCACCAGATCTTCTGGTTCTTTGTGTAATAATGAGTTACAAACTTCAATTGCAGCCTGGAATCAATGTGGGACTCTTCTGGCAACACACACTGAAGCTATGTTATCATCATTCTCTACTTTCTGGTCCAAGAGAGCAATACCCAACAAATTATTTTTTAGGTAACATGTTAGACCAAGGAGTTTATTAGGAAAAATATATGGCTTAGGGCTTAAAAGACCATAAAGTGGTTTAAAGAGACCTAAGGGACATTGATTTATCTACCAGAATCAACTTTCTCTTCAGGCTGCCGCAACAGAGCATGGAAATGAGAAAAACAGGATTAAAGAATCACATTATCTGCATAAAGAGCTCTAATGCTTTATTGTTTATAAAAATGACACTTCAAAAGTTATCTGAATGTTGTGACGTAAGATTGTACAATCCACTTCCACATCCTGCATTAAGTGCCGTTAAAGACTTCCTTTAATCAGAGCTGTTGGAGCTCACACCTCCCCTTTTTAACCCTCTGAATCTGTGCATTAGATAGAAACACTACAAAGTAATACTGGTGGAATTCGCAACTGAAGTTGCAAAGTTTCTTCTTTTTTTAAGAAAAAGGTATTATTTCTATCATCATCCTACAGAATTGATATATCAGGGGATTAAGGGGAATTTTCATATTACTTAAATTTAGCATCTACCTTATAAACTTGGGTTGAGAAGACCACCCAACAGAGAGAGAAACCCATTGAAAGGGACTTTCAGAGAAAAAAACTAAAGTTAACTCTTCTAAACCACCTCACTTCACTATCTTTCCCCAGGTGCAGCAGCCTCCACGTATTTGTAAGAAGTCAGGCCATGTACATTGCCTTGTGTTTTGTCAGAGTTGGTAAGTTCCCCCCCAGCTGAAGCTGATCTTAGAAACACTGCCAGGGTCATGGCCCAGCCAGGCTGTCCTGTCACCTCGTTTGCATTGTCCCTGATGTGCCTGTGTGTCCCACACTGTGCCAGTGTGACCCGAGTCTGTGCGAGTCCAGGGAGCTGAACAGATGAAAATTAAAAACACTCCCCTTAAAAAGCCTACAGATCTACATTTCTAATCTTAGTGAGGCTGCCATTGGTATTGCACCTCAGGGGCATTTCACTGCTAAAACACAATTAGCAACAGACCAGTGTCTATTCTAGGAATAGATCTGTTGTTTTCTGTAGCAAAGGCAGAACAACAAAAATCTATCTTTGTAAACCAAAAATACAAATGCTCAAGATATGATATACAAGTATCACATACATCTAGAAGTCAAGAATCTGTGCCATGAGCAGATCCTACAAACCCAGTCATGTATGTTTAAAAGCAATGAAGCTGGGATCACTTTAAAATAAAAAGCTCCTCCCTTCTCAGCCGTGTCACCCTTTGAACCTTCTGGGGCTGTGACATTCCAAAGGCCATGTCTGTAAAGGAATCGCAAAGTATTTACTCCAGGGGCAGATGTAACTTCAGAAACCCCAAGTTCTTTGGGAACAGGCCTTTCCATGAAGTTACATTTTTGTTCTACTCGAGCTCTGTGCATGGTGAAGGGTCATCTTTGAGGCACGTGCAGCGAAGAGTCTTTATTCACTAGAAAATACTCACTTGATAGTCAGAAATAGAACCCAAATCTCACCAATTACTTGCTCTCCAGCTGTAATAACTCTAAGTAGCCTAATCCAATGCCATGCTATAGCTGCTAACAGTTCTTCCTTTGGTTCACACAAAAGTCTTCTTGTGCTGAATTTAAAAGATTTCAAGCAAATGAAAAATGGAGCCAGGCACTGACAAGAAAACAAAATACTGAAAAACTGATCAGTGGGCAGCACTCAGTCTCAGTTCTGACGGTGTAGACAGGAAAAATAATAGGTAACAATTTAAACTTAATCATCATGTACACGCATTAAGAATTTGTATTAAAGATGCAAAGGTACCTTACTTCTGGCATTTTATAATCTCTACATAAATCTTACAAAAATTGTTCTATTTCATATGTTTTAACTTCAAGAAAATACAATTTTGAAAATATCAACATATCATCAAATTGTTCTTTAGAAGCTATTTAAATATATGGTATGTATGTACATATGCAGAGGGAGGAGGAAAGGCCTGTTTCTGTAATGAACTCAGCATGAACAAGATTTTGCTCCATGAGGAATGTAATTGCCTCTAGTCAGCCCACAGATTCATCACAGCACAAACGTCCAGCTGGACCAAATAACCAGGCCATCCAGAATGTGATGTTCAAGTAAAGCTGTACAGAAAGTTGATACATGCATGGAAATCTTTGGAGTCAAGAATGTGTTCCAGACTTGTACATGTATGGTGATAAGAACAATAAGACAATAAAAAAATTCCCTCTCATATCTACAAAAGTCCAATCCCTTCATTTAACAGCTTCCTGATAACTCATTCGAAATTGCTTTTTTAGTATTTCTGTGGTTTGTTTAAGCAATTTTTAAAATATTAGACAAGATCTGCCTTCATTATTCAAAATACATGACTATGCAGAGATGGCAGAACCTTCCAGAACAACTTTTCAAGGACACAGATTTGCCTTCTGTTCTTCTTAATGAGGTGAAAGCCACAGAGCAGAGCTACCACAGCCTCTCTCCACACCCAGGCCATTCCTGCTCTGAGCATCTCCTGGCAGTGCATGAACACAATGATAATAAACACCCATTACTTATGGTCTCCCTTCAGCTCTAACAGGACCATTACACTGCACTCTCAAGAAATCCTCTGAAACACTGCGCTTGGAATGTTAATATTATGTGCTCACAGCTCTTTGAACTTGCTGTAAGAAGTCTTAAGAATAGGTACTTTTCCAGCAAAACATAAACATATAAAGCAAACCAAGATTTACCACAGTAGAGAGAGCGAGAAGTCGCATGATCTGGCCACAGAAAATGCCAACCATCTCCACCCCAGTTCTATTTAGACTGGGCCTGGATCTACTCCTCCAAATCAATTGCTTAATTATTATAATTATATACACAAAAAATTCAACTGCTTGAAAGTAGCACATACTTAAAATGCTCTTCTAAAGAAAAGAAACACAAAAGGGAAACCCAATACAAAATCTTGAGTATCCAATAAAGAGTAACAGAGTCTTCTGGAATTAGAAATGGTTCCTTCTACATTGAATTCATAATCTTTTTCACTCTCCAGTAGGAATTGCCCTAACATTTTACCATCTCTCCATCCTCCTAACAACCAAATATTCTATGCAAGTTGTTTATCATCTCTGCACCTAATGCAATTTGAAATTTGCTTGAAAAGACTTCTTACATTCAGCATATTTATAATACACCAGATCAAGTATTTGAATTAAGGAAGTTTGGCCCCAGAAACATTTTCATCTATCTACTGGGTTATGGCTTCTTTCAAAGCATAATGCATATCAATATCACCTTAAATGTACATTCAGGTATTTGTAGAATTCTGAATACAGATTTGATTAAGTAGCATAAAAAGATTATGGTTCCATTGCTATAAAACTAAGAAAAATCAGACAAGCTTCTCTTTCTTAATATTTAAAGATACCAGGCTCCTGCTGGAGAAGCTTAAAGCTTTGCTCTGCTTTTATCTATTTTAAAATCTTTCTGAACAACAGCTATCAATCCAAAGAAATATATTTTCAAAGTATTCTTTCATTCCTTAACAAAAGATAGACATTGGGAAAGTACTTAAATCCATTAAGATGCATGTAGAGTACCCTCTAGCAACTTCCAACCTATTTTAAATAAGCAGAATTTTTCTATTTCCATACAAATATTCCAGTAGTTTAGTAAACATTTTGTACCTCAGTAGGCATCCGTGTTTGTTAATCTCATACATAAGGAATAAATTCCAAAGCTGCAGGAGCTCTGTGTATTCCCAGGACTCTGCCCAGGCATGCAGACCCCTGAGCCAGACTCTGCAGGAGGATGTTCCTCCAAGTACAGTAGGCAGCCACTGGGGCCAAATGATTCACTCCTACCACCACCTCACAAAGTCTAATTTGATAATTATAGTGATTATCAATTAGCATCTCATCACTATTTGATGACACACGATGACTTGAGGCTAACTAGCATCTCGTACATCATTTAATAAAAATGCCATGAAAAGAGGGCTGGTGGCAGAGGCCAGCAGGCAGAGAGAGCTGAGTAAACAAAGGAATGTGCAACACTCTGGGGACTCTTACAGGTTAATTTTTCTGAGATGGGCCAGTGCAGACACACCCCCAGTGTGAGGGGCCCTGTGCAGAGCCCGGGCCATTACAGGAGTGGGAGCTCCACTCCCAGCCTGGGACAGGCCACAGCCTTTGTCTTCTGTACCTGGAAAGTCACTCCCACTGTGAGAAGGTCTGCACAACACCACTAAGGTTCAAAGAGCATCCTTTATTACTCAGGACAACAACCCAATGGACATTTTAGACTCATCAAACTCACTTTAAAGAGGAAAAAGAAAGCAGATAAATTGTATATTGAAATATGTAACGCAACTATCGGAAGACAGAACAGCTGAAGACCTAAGCACAAAATGAATTTACGAGTGGTTTTGTCTACAGTTCACCATGAGCTTTCATATGAATGATCATTCAAGTTTAGAGAATACTCAACCAACCTGTTGCAGCTGAAACTCATTTCTTCTGTTCACCATGAAGTATAAGATACTTGATCTCAACAACTTTACCTGATCTGTTTCCTAGGAATGAAGAACCTGCATTTCAGTTTGCCTGAAATACTTCTTATGTCTTTAATGCTGGAATAGTGATTATGGAAACATTAGCTGGTTATAACATTGTATTATGATTCATTCAGAAGAGCCATGGCCCATATATTTAGAATGTTCATTTTTTTATCTTATAGAATGATTGAAGTCATGTAATTCTCTCATGCATATGACCACATCATTCCATTAGAAACTTCTCTGGCTGTAGCAGAATTCCCATTTCCATGAAGGACTTTTATATTGTCATCTTCTCTCTAAAGTAAATTTTTGCAAAAAAATTATGAATGTCTTAGAATCCATTAGAATTCAGAGTGCAAAAAGAACCGTAAGTTATAAATTAATACAAATTTTGTAAAATTCCAATAAAAGCCCTCTACATCAAGACCTCCACACTGGTTTATGTGTCAAATAATTCTTAAGAGGACTAAGTCTAATCTTCAGCATTATATAAAAATTAAAATGTATTTTGCTTCTGCATTACATAATTGTTTAATCTTTCATTGTTTCATGTCTTCTACACTTCATAGCTTTATCTGTTGCAATATTTTTCAGAAATAATATATCTTATTCTATTCCCTTCCCCTCCTTGCCTTAAATACTCTTAGTTACTCAAAACTAACTTGGTGTAAGGACTTTTTTGGGGGATAGTTTGTATACACTACATAACTCCCTGAGTGATACAGTACCTCAAGTTGATACTACTGCAAATGCTGAGTAATCTGAAATAAGCGATTGAAAAATTATGCTCTACTGTGGGCTAAACAAAAGTTTCAATTCACTTTTAATCCAGTAAGGTGGCTAGTTTACCACTAACCATAGAAAGACTGGCACCTAAAATGATTCCTGAATCCCTGGCACCTAAACTACCTTTTATGATTTTTTTTATTATTATTTTTAATGTAAGCAGCAAGAATCATCAGCATTTCTCTGCCAACATGAAGCATCATATTGGCACCTATCAACAACAACTACCAAAAGAAAAAAAGCAAAAAGTGATGTGAATTTTAATTTGCGGAGATAATTATGTCAGGTATGGCTTGTTTCAGGATAACAATACCCTGTTAGGGCTTGCAGGCCTCAGCAGAAGTGATTTGGGAATAGCAGTGACAGCATAAACAAAGCACTGAGAAAGGTTTATGAGGGTGGAGTCTATATAAAACACTGGATTAAATCTCTTCTGTATCCTGCGGCTCCAAACTTTCCGAGGATGCAGCAGTAAACCCAGAGCAGACAAACTACAGCAGACTTGGCTTCCAACTCCTCTTCCTCAACACGAGCCCCATCCACTTATTACAACTGAATGCACCGTTGTTCCCCGTGAAATACTTGAAAACAAAGAGCTAAAACACAAAGACTATTCCCCTTCATGGAGTATTAACTTCCGCTTTAATAACTAACTCCTGGTCCCACACGATACAGTTCTGCATTGTCCAGCACACCCCACTTCAGCCAGACAATGCACACAGCAATAAAACTCAACCCAGCAAAGAAAGTGAAAGCTGCGTTTGTTCAGCGTGTTATTTGGCGCAGCCAACTGTAATGCTTCTGCCTGCCATTTATTGTTTACTCTGTCAAAGGATTATTAAGAATTAGGCTACATTTGGCAATTTTTTGAGAAGGGAATTTACATGCAAAGTGACTGACACTTGGTATTTAAAGTCTATTGGTCGACTCTGACCCTTCGTTTACAAGTGACTCATTTGACTGCAAGGATCTCTGATGTGGAAATGCTCAGATACGAATCAATTGCAGTTTTTGTCTCGGGTAAATGTTACTTGGCAATCCAAAAGAAATGAACAATGCTGAGACCGAGGCTCACACAGAATAGTGCTCATATGTTTAAAGAATTCCTTTTACATGCCTGGTTTAGTTCTAGTCGGAGGATTTATGACTCCCCTTCTCCTAATAACTTATCTCAGAGCACAGTGGTTTTAAACACACACACGCAGACACAGAGACACACACACACAAACCCAGCAGTTAACTCTTTTGCTGCCTGAAAGAACAGCACGGATGCATTCAAGTAAATTTAAAAAGCAGGATTGTGATTCTCCGTGGGAGGTTGGGATAGGATAAGGATGGGACTAGAAAGGGAGAGAAACATGAAGGTACAGTTTGCAAATCCCTGCTCCATAAAGAAACGATTGTGTGTAAGAAACGACCATTCCCACATGAATCAGCTCAGTGCGAATTCTGCAGTTTATCTCTGATAAGGATAAAAGTAAAAGGGTTTCTCTGTACCCGAGCAAGATTCCCTTCCTCTCAGAAGGCGGATGCAGCATTTCTATAAACAAAAAATGTCTCTAGCCCTACCTTGTGCCAGTGCTTGCAACATGTGGAGCTGAAGCAACAGAAACGCCCACCATCCCCGACAGAAGATGAAACAGAAGTTTAACTTTATCATCATTCCGCCTCGCCTGCTATTCCTCCGGGCAATAATTTCGCGATCCACCTTTCTTTCAACCGGTATTGCCTCACTGATGCCCATCCGATCCGAGTGGCTGCCACTCCTGACAGCGCTTTGGTCATCGCCCATTCCGCACCCGCGGGCCGGGCTCTCTGAGGAGGTTCGGGAGCCTGTGCCCCGCGCTTTGGGGGGAAGCGAAGCCCCCACTTGCCAGGATCGGCGGGCTCTTTGATTTGTGCTCGCTCCGCCTGCAAGCCGGGAGCAGCGCTCCGTGTGCCTCCCGCTATGACAGTCGCCACCTAAGTCAATGTTTCTTGTGGAGGTATTGATTGCACCAAAACAACCAGTCAGAAATGTGAAACACATGTTTCTCTGCACTGTCACATCCGATGCCTTCAGCAGAGAGGGAGTAAGTTCATGGGCGTCAGTATGTCAGTAAATCCGGATCCTTCAGCACATCGCAAACAGGAACAGGGAGAAACTGATCCATCTTAGCAGCCACCAGCAGACAATCCAAAGAGAACCTTTTATACCGCAACAGTGATGGAAACTGTTACCCCCGTCATTTTTGTGGAGCGTGGTGAGTTCTCCAGCATGTGTCCCATTCTCCTGTAAAAACCCTCCGATGGAAGTGTTAAATTCTCGCAGGAGGGGAAGAAAGCGACAAGGAAAAAAAAAAAAAAAAAACTAATTGAAAGTATCTCGTTATTCCTTGCGCTAAGGATTTATTTCAGACAATTTCAAGATTAGCCATGCAGACAGAGTAGTCTCCCGATATCCCCGCAAAGCTCTGCATAGTTTATATTAATCCGATTTTCCTTGGAATACAAATCTCTACCGTCAATAGAAGGGTTTGAAGGGTCCTCGAGCAGGTAAATCGAGCAGCTCCGGCTGTGATTCCAGCTCGCTGTGCAGTCAGTCAGCCACAGGCCGGTGCCGGTGTCACTTGAACTCCTCACGTTCAGCCGGAGGTAGGGAAAACCTCAGTTGATCCTGTCTCCCTCCTCGAAGGCTGGTGCCGATCCTCTCCTTGCAGAGAGACCACGACAAAAATCACCTCTAACAGAGAAAGCGCTTTTTCTCTGGCCGGTTGTGGACGCAGTAAGGAAGCAAATCCTCAGCTGGACAGTGTCCGGCGTGGGGGGACCGAAGATCTCCCGAAACAAACAGCAACAAGGTGAAATCCTCCCAGCTCTGCTGAGCCGGGCTCCGGCTCTCTGCGCTGATGCAGCCCAGGGATCCCGGTCCTTCCTCCGAGCGTCTCTCCCTCACAGGCGCTGTAAACACAAGGGGGAAAGCGCGATCACAACAGCGGCAGCGGCGGCAATAAAACCCAACCGAAAAAAAAAAAAAAAAAAAAAAAAAAGGAAAGCAAGCGCTGGAGGTTTTATATTTGAACAAAGCATCGGGGTATTGTTTCAGTCCCGCCTTCCGTGAAGGGAAAACTTTCGTGGGAGATTCCCTCCCCCCCCCCTTGTTAAAAGAAAGGAAAGAATAGGACTAGTTATAAAAGAAGTGCACCGAGGATAAAGGCGAGTTAAAAACAAAGCACCTAAGCGCGAAGTTGATCAAACACGAGCCCCGCCAGCTCGCCCCCGCCCCCGAAAGCCGCCTCAACTTTTCTCACCGCCTCAGGCGGCGGCGCGGCGCGACCCTGCCCGCGCCCCCCACCATCCCCCCGCGCCCACCTCGGCGTCCCCGCCCCGCGTCCCGGCTCCCCCCCAGCTCCCTCCGAACCGGCAGCGGCGCTGCTGGCTCACCTCCCGGCTCCCCGCACGGCTCTCCCGCCCACAGCGCCTCAGCCCACCTTCCCCTGACCTACACCTCACTAGCGGGGCCGTGTCTGGGCCGGGAAGGGCGGGGGGGGGGCGCATCCTGCGCGGGGCTGAGGGGATGTGTGGGCGTGTGTGTTTATCTGTACGCGTGTGTATCTGTACGCGTGTGCCACTGCCGGGACTGGGCGGTGCGGGGATGGCGGGGGGGGGTATTTTAGTGCAGGTTCCGCAGCCGCGGGAAGGGGGACACAAGCACAGCCATCCCCATCCCCTCACGCCGCCGGCGCGGCGGGACCTGCGCTCCCTCCGGCCGGGACGCTCATTGGGCGGCGGAGCGGGGCGGGCAGCGCGCGCGCGCAAGGGGCCGCGCGCAGCCCGCGCAAAGGCGCGAGCGGGGCTGTGCCTCGCGCCCCGCTTCGCCCCCTCCGAACCCCACCGCGCGCGCCGGCCCTGAGGGGACGCGGCCCGCGGTCCCCGCCGGGTGTTCCCGTCCCCGTCCCCATCCCCGTCCCCGCGGTCCCGGCGGGGCGCTCCGCCGCCGCGTCTCCGCGCTAACAGCGCCCCCTAGGCCCGCGCGGCGGTGCCGCGGGCGGGGACGCGCCGGGCCCGCCCGGACAGGCCGGGTCGCCGCCGCCGCCGCCGCCGCCTCATCCCGGGCGCGCCCCGCGGCGGCCGCGCTTCCCGTGCGCCGGAGGGCGAGCAGCAGGAATGTGGTGACAGAGCCAAGGGAGCCCCGAGGTGCGAGTTAACCCCGTCCCTGCGCGCTGGGCTGTGCGGTGCTGCCGCGTTCTTGAGCGCGGTGCGGTTGTGCCCCGTGGAGGGGAGCGAGGGCTGCAGGGTGGCAGAGCCAAAGTTGGAGGTTGGCTCCTGCTCCTTCTGCCTTTTTGAGAGGCGGTGTGTGATGATGGAGCTGTGCAGCAAACACTGTGTATTATCGCATCAAACACAAGGTCATTTTCCCCTTTTATTCGCAGCCGGTGTGATGGGTGTCTGACAGGTGTGTTGCCCAAGAAAGCACCTTTTTCTCAAGCCTTTGTTATTTTACAGCATACAAGAAGGTAAAGCAGCTTCAGTTTGCACCCCAGTGCAGGGGAAGACTTTCCCTGGTTCCTGGCAGTGCCCAACACCTGGCCCTCAGCTGCCTCCTTATCCAACCCATTCCACCCATCAGCATCCAGAGCTGCAGGGCAGCTTTTCCTCCTGACCCTCCCATTTTTATCTCCCAGGTACATCTGTCTGCCAGATTCCCTCCTACGCCAGTCCCTGCTTCTTCTAGTATCCAACAGGTTATTAAGTTTTATGACATCTCTTGTCTGCCCACCCTTTATCCCTCTGTGTGCCAGCCTGTTCCTGTGTTCAAGAAGTTGCTGTACTCAAATCCTCCTTATTGTGGCACCTTTTCCTGGTAAGAGGTATGTGCTGCATGCACCAGCCGCCTCTTCCTTGTGGTAAATAGAGTGAAAATAGCGATTCTGCTGTGCTTGTCACGTCACACTTTCCTTTTTTTTTGTGCGTAGACCACTTTAATAATTATCTACACATATCAGGACTCGGTGCTTATGATTTTCCCTGCAATACGTCCGTTTTGAGAACAATGCATACTGAAACCAGATTGTGTTCAGAACTGACCTCAAGGAAGTAACAATCTGTTTGTAACTCCCATTGCACCATTAATAGTACTTATTTTACTGCAGCGTAAAAAAAACCTTCTTTTTATTTAACCAGTAAATTTGGGTGGGACTGATTTGCCTTAACTGGAAATGGAAAATATATTTAATTGTGTGTTGGGCAGTTTTGTTTTGGTATTTTTTTAAAGCACTGTTAACAAAGGAATGTAGGGCTGCTGATGGAAATTTCAGTTTAAGATTTCAAATTCAGTTTGATATCTAAGAAAGCCCCCTGTGCTTCCTTATAAGTTCTAAGGGAGGCAGTTTGCAGTGGTTATGAGAGTATTGTGAAAAGTCTGCTGAAAGAATCATTGTCAGACTGTTGAAACCAAGGTGCTACAAAGGAGAAATGCTCATTTCTGTGACACTGCTCAATTTCACTGGAAGTTTGTTTCACTTTGAAATTGACATGTTTTCCTTGTAGCCCTTTAAATCTGTTCAGCATGCAAACATAAGGTTCGGAAGGTAATCTACAAACATAAACACAGGAAAGTAACCTATTTTCATCACTCAGGCCTTGCTTTCTTATTTAAATATGATGTCTTTCATACTTGACATTTTGGGTGAAATGTTTGCAGTTTGTTCTTTTATTTTTAACAATGAGCACATCTAAGAGGACAAAATTCATGGTTTGGATTTTTTTTTCTTTACCTTGGTTACAGTAAACGTACTTAATAGTGTTCATACCTGAAAAAAAATTATCTGAAATCTTGTTATCTAGATTAGTGAAAGCTTTTAACCACTTCTCCATCCTGCATGCGTGTACCAGTTAAACATATGGCAGGAATACTGGTAGGAGAAGAGCTCTCCCACCTGAAAAACCAGAAACAACAAATCTGGTGGTCATAAAGACAGAAAAAAAAAGATGAATTCTCAGGAAATTTGAAAGTAAATACTGGAACAAAAGAAGCAATCTAGTTAATTTTATTTAAAGGTGGGAAACCAGAAGGTTTAAAGTCCTTTTATCAATGACGGTTGTGATTTGAAATGAGGTGTAAATGCGGTGAGATAATGAGACAAAAGAGAAAGGAAGAAAAGGCTCCACTACCAAAGAGAGGCCATTTAAGGAAAGGCAGTCTTCTAGCCAAGAAAGTGAAATCATGGAACTACTTCCGCAGGAAATCCTCACCCATGTCTTTTTACAAGCCTTTATATCTCCTAGGGCACAGTTTATTGGCTCTTTAGCATTTGGAATTAGCTGAACTCCTACAGATGGAGCGTTCTCATGTGCAAATAATTTTATATGATTTTAAGATTTTATTGGTTTGTTGGGGGGTTTGTTCGGTTTTTTGGTTTGTTTGTTATTGAGCACTGCAGCAGGTTGATGGGATCTGCTGTGTCTCCTCATGCAGTCTCTGGTTCTTGCAGTCATTGACGGGTGGTACCCAGCTGGGGTCTAGATTATGCCAAATGTGATGGTTTTTAGCCAGGTAATTGCTATGGTTTGTTTGGCTGGTTTAGTCCTGTAAGCCGAACAATTATACTGCATTCTCTTATATATATAAAAATAAAAATCAGTGATTTTTTTAATGTGGTATTTTTCGACAGCACACTTTCTTTGTTGATGACTTAGTCCGCCTGGAAAATTTAACTGGTAAAGTAAAAGTCTTTACCAAAACCTTTGAAAATTAAATGGAGAGCTATATGAACACTATAACAGGCAAAATAAAAGTTGATATTCTAGTAAGGTCTTCATCATAAGTAATGTGGAAGAATTACTATTTTTAATTCCTTGCATAGAAGGTTTGGATCTTGTTGGTACCTGAAAACAGTTCCATGGGTTGTTCCTACACTTCCATTTTCCTTCACTCAAAAGCTTAAAGTGCAAAATTCAGGACAAGCAATTTTATTGACTACCACATGATAGTCCCAGAGGGTTTTTATATTGCCTTTCCTTTTCTCCCAAGAGGGACAGTGCTTTAGAAAACAATGACTTTGCAAGTAGAAAGTAACTTTCTTTCAAATGGGAAGGTTTTTCTGCATATTAAATCAACCTGAATTCAATGAACTTTTGGGAGGGGGCTAAAATCTTCCCTAGCAAGGGTATATTCCCGAGGGACACTAGCCAGCTGCTCTGCTTTTATCAAGTAAATATGCTTCTACGTCAATAAAAAACATTGGAAGAGAAGGAAAAAAGTATCCCATTATATGCTGGATGTCTCAAGGGAGACATTAGGCAATGACTTCACCACCCTTCTGGAAGTATCTCCTGCAGCAAACACTGTTGCAAGAGCAAGAATAAACTCCCATTAAATTTTACTGGCCTTAAATAACTTAATGTGGTGTCAGTTTATAAAGCCCCCAAACAAACAGAATGACAAATTTTTGTTTTCTCCATGTGGTTTGAATTTACATAAAAGAAATTAGAATTAGATTTATGTACCTCTTACGTCTGATTTTAAATTCAGAAATGCGAGCAAATTCGGAGTTAAATTCCTTCGCTTGCTGCTTAATATGATTGTGCTCAGGAGTGTGGGAACAGGCGAGGTGCAGTTCTAAGGCACAGCTGTAGAAGATGAGGGCAGAATGAATATATTGAAATGTTTCATGGCTTTCATGAGCCTGAGAAAGATCCTGCTAGAGCTGTAGCACGGCTGTATTCATGCTCAAATACAGTTAAGCTGATGGAAGCAATGTGTGTGCCGTCAGGACTAGGAGCTAACGTGGCTTCTGAATTATCCCACCCCCTGTATTATCCCAAGGTAAAGATAGGCTTTCTCATTTAGCCATCAGAGGAAACTCACAATGACCCAGCCATGTTGCCCTGCTGTGTTTTATGGAGTAGAGAGTTAGCGAAGTAACATAAAGGATCAAGACAACAGGTTCTGCGTTTTTGAAATGTAGACGTTTGAAAACATTCTCAGAGCCTCCCAGAGGAAGTCTATAGGGGCTCTAATGATTCTACTCCAGACAAGGTGGGCTAGAATGGAGAGAGGGATCTTCTCTTAAGAAGTCTGTGCCTTCAAACACCAGCGGGTCTGGCTACCCAGCCATGGGTTGCCGGGATCGCCCTTTCAAGGTTCTGATGATGCCCCAGGCACGAGTGACCTGAGCACTTTGAGAACTGTCTGAAATTGCCCATAAATACTGGGGCAGACTTCGGACAAAGACTGAATGTTTCAGTTGAAGTTAACCTTTGTACTGAGGAGTGCCATCTTGGGGACTTCCTCAACTTTCTAGTTGATCAGGAAAAAATAAATGAAGCAGAATCTGAAACTGTAAGTACAAAAGAAATCTACTGAATAGCAGCTGAATATTACCAGTGAAATGCATTAATGCATCAGCTTACACTTGATCACACTAGGCAGAAGACTTCCAGAGAATACATCAGACTGTGGGAAGTACGGTATATGGTTGCATTCTTTTTTCCCCCCATCCTTTTTTTTTTTTTCTTTTTTCCTGGAACTAAACCAAAGCCCATTCACAACAGTAAAAGGTACTAGTTCTGCAGGACATAAAATGTTAAACACTTTGAAATGAGATTAGATTTCATGGTGTTTTCCATTTTTCAATAACTCTCATATGAAAAAGCCAGCAAACAAAAACCCCACAAAATCCTTAGCTGAAGTCCTTGTACCCCATGCGAGACCCATTGTGATTTCTGTTGATTACAAGTTTCTGAATTTCCTGATTAAGGGAAGCTGTAATACGCCCATCCTTTCTCCCAGAGGGTGCTAGTTTAGTCATTAGTGAACTGGTTATTGTCTTCCATATCCTTATTCACAAAAGTATTACAAAGACTTAAATTCCTTTCTTGCAGTCTCTGAACAGTGCAGAAAACTGTTTTTATCAAGGGTATGGGTTATTTTCAGATGCAGTATGAGCATCTTAAGTAAGCAAAGACATCTATTGAACACTTTGTGGTGGGATTCCTCCATTACGGTGAAGAACTGTGTTAAGTGTATGCATAGAGATCATATTTCAAAAAATAGCATATCCTTGAGATCCTGTAATTGAGAAATGCAAAGTGCTAGATGTGACGAGTTAGTTCATTATTACAACCCTGCATTTTTCTGACTTGATTGACATGACTCAAATGGAAAAGCTTTAAAAGCAAAATGCCAGTGTGACAAAGAGATAACAAGAAGGAGGATGGAAACAATTACCACAAGGGCTTGAGCAGTCCCTCTCACTAAAAGGGAGAAAACTGAACATCTCAGCCATGTTGCTGCTGCCAAAGTCTACAATTTGTCCGTCATATAAAAATAAACAGGTCGTGAAATGGCAAAGTGAGTTTTAAAGAATAAATAGAAGCTATTTGCAGTGATTGGCCACCTTAGCTATAGATTATTCTTTTCCTCCATAGGATGTGAATATATATTGATTGAGTAGTATTTTAAATTAGGATTCAAATCCAGAGGAATCTGCCACTATGGGGATTTCAGCAGATAGTTTTTTGCCATAATGAGACCATTGCTTATCTTTTAAGGACATTTTGGCTTTATTAATCCTTTGCTTCTGAACACTTGTGTAGCCAAGAATTTTCCAGATGTATTGATGACTGAAATTGAGATGTCAATTTTAGATCCTATAGCTCTGGTTTACAAAAATAAAAAATGGGCCAGACTGTTGGTTCAGGGAGATAAAGTGAGAGGGTTAATGTGAGTGAGCCACTGTGCCAGATGGATTTTACAAGTACTGCTATTTTGGCATAAAATTAATGTTGTTCCAAAATATTTTTGCCAGATATCTGTGCAGAGATACTGACCAGCAGGTTCTTCTATTTAGCGGCCAAAATAATTTATTTATCACCACTGTTCTCCTTGGCTGCATCTTTATGTACATCAGCTCAGCCCTTCTCTTGCCTGACTGTACTGGCATCTACTCAGTGCTTAACAGCTTTTTCTAGACTGCTTCTTCTCAGTTCTGTAATTCTTCCTTTTCTTACAAGTTCTTTTTTTTTCCTTTTTATTCTTTTTTTTTTTTAAGATGATCAAAAGCAATTATAATATATCTTTGAATCTTTTCAAGATAGGACAAGAGTTCAGATTAGCACTGGAGAGCTTTCCTTTCCACAGGTCTCTTATCATGATTCTGCTAACAGAAATTAATTTTGTAGAAATCCAGGCTTGGGCACGGACAGTGCATTTCACCATTCTTACAGCTTTAGCTCAAGGTTATTATTGCTGCTCTGTGCTCAGAAGGGAAGACTGCATACTAATTACAGACATTTTATCTTAATTTCCATAGCAATTAAATGTTATTTTAAAAGGCTAATCTGAAATATTTTCTAAGTGATCCACTTGGGTGACACCCTTGCTCCATTTTTAGGAAAGCGATGAAAATGTATTTAAACGTGTGCTAAGGTCTTGAATCCAAATCTCACTTTTCACTGTTACTTTTCAGTAATACAGACAATATGAAATGCATACTCCTTGGAAGAAAACACCCACAACAAAGGAGTTCACACCCATGATAAATTTAAACAGCAGCAGAATATCAGGATAGCTTTGACAGCATAGCTGATGTAAAGGAGAAATATTGGAGTAAAAATAAAATAAAACAATCTTTATTGAAGAAATGTATGCTTTAAAGGAAGTAGGAAAGCTTTGTGGTTATTTACATAGAAACCATTGATTTTTCTTAACTACTCTGTAATGCATCTATGCAGTAATTTAGAAAGCTTATACTTAAAACAGATGCCAGCATTATTCTTCAGAGAGTACTCAGAACACAGTGAGTGTGAGACAGATGGATGCAGCAGAATCAATAGTTCACAGAACTCCATCAGGTGCTTGCGTTTCGCATAGGTCAAGTTTGATGAAACCCCAGCTTTGTGAATCAACACTTCTGGTGTAAATAATTCACAGGAATGGAAAAAACCCCACTATGCTTATATGGGATGAATATAAATACACTTTTTAAATAATTGTTAGTGAGCTGTAATATGATCTGATTCTTGTAGCTGGCTTATGTATACATCTGATCCTACTAATACAGAGTTTTAGTACAGCAAGAGATTGAAGATTTTTGTTTTAGTAATGAGTTTAGTGAAATAAGGAAAACTATGAACTTTAGACTGAGTGGAATTTGCACTACAATAACACTGCAGCCTCTTTGCTCTTCTAATGAATATACTGTAAAAAAATCTATAAATCTTCAATTAGTATTTAAATCTGATCTCATTCCTTATTTTGTATGTGTATCTTCAGGTTTTAAGTATTCCAAGATGACTCTAATGTGACCTCCCTTTGGGAGCAGCTCCACAGGGCTCTCATAGGTCCAAGAGGAAAAGGTACAACCTCCAGAGTGAGGTGACTTGCTCTGCGAAGCACTCGGTGATCAGAACAGGACTCCTGATGCCTTAACAGTGAAGTAAAGTAAAGCTCAGCTCAGTCTGGATCTCCCTAGGGATGGAACTTAATTCTGCTCCAGCATGTTAGTTCAGCTGCTGCAGCCCTACACATTTTGGTGTCACTACTTCTGGTTTTTACTGCTAAGGGGAAAAAAACCAAAGGAAGTCATGTGTTGTTATCATTTTACCTCCCTCCCCAGAACTGTTGTGGGTTCCAGATCGTGTAGGATGAGAATAAGAGCTACTTTGTTTTGCTGAGAATGTTTATCATTGCTTTTCCTGACAGACTTATAGAGGAGCCTTTCAAGCCCCCTCAGAGGGGCAAAAATTAACCAGATAAGGGTGAAACTTCAATACTGAGTTGTAACTTGGATTCATTCACACGACTGAACTCAGTTATGAAATTCATAAAGCCTGAATAAAAATAAAGATGGCTAAAGGAACTGATGGGAGGTGGTGAATTTTGTAGAGAAATAGCAATATATTTCTTTGCTAATCAAAATTAATACTTTAAAAGAGTCACCAAGATGAATGCAAAATACCTTCAAATTTCTAATGGTTAAATAATACAAATATCATTTTATATTACATAATGCCTGGATATGCCATGGATTCTTAAAGCAACTGCCAAACAAGTTCTGTGAACTGTCAGTGTCTCTTTAGCAATAAAATTTCCAGAAGACTGGAAAGAAAACCCAGTGTTGTGTAAATATTTTAAAGCTAATGATTCCACAAGTAATCCCAGACATGTTAATTGAAGATCAGTTCTCATGCACTCAACAGACTGCTTAAGACGGAAACCGTAGAAGCAAAATTAAAAATCAGTGCTGATTAATCTGGATTTTTATGGAAAACAGATACTGAACAGGAATGCTGGTGCTGTGGATGACATCACAGCCTTGACAGATAATCTCCCATTAGTTCATTTAATGTTCTTTGTTTGGCCATAATATCTTGCCTGATTATGGTTTTAAAAACAATTGGGTTATCTGATGTTCAGCCCTTTAGATTGGAATGATAAACTGAAACAAACTTCTGAAAATAATCATCGGGTTGGAAGGTGTGTGGAAGGAGTGTGTGTTTGGGAGAACTTTGTCAGATCTATTTTTAGGCCTGGTATTATTTAGGATCCTTCCTGAAGAATGACATTCTGAGAAATCTTTCATCTGTCAGGCAAAGCATGCTTTGGGACGTAAAAAAAAAGTCCACAGTTGAAAAGTGATGCTAAATTATTTCAGACCACAAATAAGAGTAGAGGTTGTCAACAGTGAATTTTCATCTCTATGGTGACACTTGAAAAAGCTCAGCTAAAGCAACTGAAAGTGTGAAATTAGAGAACATAAACTGAAGAATGATAAATCCCTTTGTGGATGTCATAATTCTTGAGTAATATGAACTCTAGTGTGCTGGAGTTTGGAATTTAAGAGATTTTTAACATCTGAAACGAAATAATCACCATCGAGTTCAACCAGTTTTATTTATTGCCAGTGTTCAGCAGCTTAGGTTTCCTGATCCATCCACTCAGACCATCCCAGTTGGTAACTGGTCTTCACATACTTTACCTGGACATGCAATGCCTCTCTGTCTGTAGAAGATGTTGCTTATTTAGAAAATAATCTGTAAATAGACTTTTTGCTATTCCCAATTACATTTCACTCAATGTTCAGTATTGCTTTCCAATAGAAATAATAGTTGTGTTAATATTCCAATTTTAAAAAAATACGTTTGTGTACATGATTTGGCTTTAAAAATTATTGCGAGTTTGCAATATAAACAAATGTTTCTTTATCAAACCTTAGAGAAACAGCTGGCTCACGAGCTGGAGTAAAATTCTGACCTTATCCATGGAAGTCTCTTCAGTAGTTTCAGGGAGAAGACAGGGAAGGAAGTTGCTATTGCGCAGTGTTTGATTGTTCTTGGTTTCACCTGAATCCAGCAATCTTTGTTGATCATAGCAGCAGCCAGAGAATTTCTCTAATGTGTGAGAAAGAAAACAAAAACAGCAGAAAATGTTCCAAATTCTGAGAGACTTGTCAACAATAAAATGTGTTAGTTGCTTTGATGACAAGAACAAAGCCAGCAAGGAAGGATATTTGCAATTAAATCCTTAAAAAAAGTTTCCAATTATATTTATTTGTAAAATGCATGGCAAAAAAATGTGAGTTTGGAGTTCCATACTTCTTTTATATGACAAGAGAAACTTTTCTTTGTGACATTCATTGAACAGTGTCACATCTTGGTTTTTCTTTCTCAACTCTACTCCAGCTTTTCAAAAGGAGATTTACACGCTGTCTCAGACATCTTATATACATAGATTAACAAGAAATAAATTGGCCTTGGATGCTGGCAAATCTCAAAACCATATGTTCAGAGAGTTCTTTCTTTCAGTTGTAATTAATTTTTTACAAAATTAGTAGCTTTAATCAATTGGATACCTGGATGGAGTCTGAATCCTGTTATGGGTGTTTGAAGTCTCAGGGAGTTGTAGAAGATCAAGCAAAGCTTTCATAGCTGTGGCCTTTCTCCTTTCACTATATATATTTGTGTTAAATAATACTGAGACTAATTCTGCCTTTTGTCATAATGATATAAATCCAAAATAAAGCCTTAATACTGCAAGGACTTAGTACATGTACTCCAGGCAAGGGGCAAATCCTATATATTACAGCAGTAATATACAAATGCTTAACTTGCAGCAGATGAATATCTCTGCAGGATTTAATTTAAGCAGACACTTCTAGTTTCAGTGGATGTCACCTGGAGCAGAGCTTGGTGTTCTGGTTGGAGACATTGTGCCTTGCTTGCTGTTATTGCTTGATCTCTAACAAGTCCCAGGGGCTTCCAGTCACTTAGCGTTCATTATTTAGACAAAAATTCATTTAAAGGCGTCCTAAAATGCTGTAAAATAATGACTACAAAGCCTCTGAACAAAGAAAGAACAATACATCTTAAATTGCTGCTTGAAATACCTCAGATATAGAATTTTTTTGTTACAAAGCATTTTGAATTATTCTGGGTTTACTTACTTTAAGGTATATTTTTAAGTAATATCCATAAATTTGCCTCTAGAAAAATATCAAAAGGGTGAAAAAGAACCCTTGTTTCACTTGTGCCCCTGTGCTGAATAGTCACACTTTGCATTGGCTCCTTGATAAACACTGCAGCTGAGAGTAATTCTGAAAAAGAAAAATGGAAGAGCAGCTTTCCTTCCAGCACATTGCAGTATAACGTCTTATGACACAGCTAAGTATAGCTAATTTATTTGGAGCAAAGGGGTTATTAAGATGAAGATTAATGCACAAATAACTCTTTCCTGGAAGCTTACTGTGATGCATAAACTCACAAAATCTGTTGCATAGGAGGGTTTGCAACTGTGCTCAGTGTGGCTGGGATCCTTTTATCAGCGCAGTAATACTCAGGGTACTCTTCCAGAGGCCACTGCACAGCAGGGGAGAAGGGCCTGACATTCCCTTTATCCCCACGAACGTGTAAGTTTGTTTATTGGGAGAGGAATAATTGTATCCGGGGTTCAAGATCCATTATGATTCCAAGAGGAGTCAGTACCATGATTCCATGCTGGTAGCCTAGGGGAGCCACTAGGCAACAAATGGGAATTGTTGGTTTATTGTGGTAACTATGTTTTATAAATTAGAGACCATCATGGATTGCTTTTGTTTTGTTTTGCCTTTCCTTGGAGAACTGGGTATTAGGTAGAAATAATACTGTGATTTTTTTGTAGATTTGGGATCTTGTAACCCCCCAAATAACTTCCTCTATGTATCTAATGTGTACCATATGTCTGGGGTAATAATTTGCAGGAATATGTCAGAATGTCCCTCTAGTAAGGTTAGGGGTAATAAACTGTTGTTAGTGGTTCCAAGGTCAAACCTGAGTTCTTTCCATGGAAATAAAAGATAGCACTGCATTACCTTGTCAAGTTAATACAGTGTGATAGAGCAGTTCAGGCAGCACATCCTGAAAGACTGTAAATGTCTAATAGATTTAGGAAAACTGTACCTCAGGGAACATATTAGGAAGGATTCATCAATGGATCAAAACTGTCTTGGAGCCTTACTTATTGGGGACCAGCACAGTTTTAAATTATTGCTTTCTTAAGAAAAGCCTCAAGACAAATTGTATTTCTTAGATTAGCTTTACACGAGTGGTCAATAGTTTCTCTTGGAGAATTTTGAGGGTTTGTTGTGTTGGTTTTTTTTTTTTTTTTTAACACTGGCATGAGCAATTTCAATAATTTGAACTCTGTAATTAAGTTTTGATTTTTTTCCCAAATGATTTTCAAATTGCTTAATGTTCTGCTTATAGTCTGTCATTCTTTGCAGATGAAATTGGACATATTTGTGAAGTGTCTTAGCAGCGTGTCTCTAATGACAAAGAACTTTAATTATAAGATGTGGGTTTGCAAGTTGTGCATTAATTAGACACAAAATTAACAAAGTGTGAAGTTAGTACACATGTTCACACATACACAGAACATCAGGAAGTTTTCATATAAAGATGTGTCCCAATGTATGTAAGCATTTGGAATCAATACTGCTTTAAGGGTAAAAGCAATTAATAAGAATTCTGCTACTCTGTGTGTTTTGAATTGTTCTACAATTCATCCCTGTGAAATCAGTTACTCGATATTTCCAGTGTGGCTGAAGTGGAAACTGGCCTCTATTTATGATTGAACTTAGATCTCCCTATTATGCTTATGCTGTTTAAAGTCATGATGGACTGTAACTCACAGCTTAACCAAGAAAACTTTATACCAAGGAGCAGATAAATAGGATTAAGTTAATAATTCTGCAGTTCTGGAGTAATTGCCATTTACAAAGCACAAACTGTGGTTTACTGATGACATCATTAGAGTCTTGCTTTAATTAAAGTCTATATTGCCTGTGTTTTACTATGACTGCCTCTTACTGTAAATTGATTTTATAGGGCACTAATTTGTAAACTGGATATTGCTGCAGAATAAGACTTGGTTATATTTTTGTGGTCTAAATGCTACATAGTATTTAAGAATGCATTTAAAGTTAAGTATGTATTCAGCAGTTTGGTTGAACTCTTGCTTCTTTTATTCCACTTCGTGCAAATTCATGCCTCAAATAGACATACTAAAGATCTGATCCTTGTAATCTTATTGATATTGAGTAATGCCTTAATTGCTAGACTGTCATTTTAACATAGACTATTCTAATTTCAGAACAAGATAAAACATATGCAGATTATTTAGGAAACTGTGTTCAAGCTTAGAATTAAAATCTTTTGACACTATTACACAGAAGAGGAAAAATGGTTTTAGATTTGTCTGTTATCAAATATAAGCCATGGGTTGCATCCCATGGAAAGGAATGGATGCAGCTTCTTTATCGAGTACCTATTGATTTTTAGTGTTGGGAAGAGTGACCAACGAAAATTAATTTGGAGAAAAATGGTGCTTTTTACTGATGCCTGCAATCGTTGGATCTCTGATTTTGTAGTTCCCATAACAACATCCAAATGACTGAGGACTCTGCACCATTGCTGCCCATTGAACCTACAGGATGTGGCTGCTATTGCTCCAGTTTCCTCATTGCTCTGAGAAAGGCAAATGCTTTGGGAAGCTGCCTCCATGTTTTGTTTCAGAAAACAAAACTTTACTGCTATTCATTGTCTGTATTCTTCCATCTATAAAACCAACAAAACCCAAACACCTAGTATTGGGAAATTCTTACATCCCACTTACGATTCATGTCTTTGTTCTCCTTTGAGTGCCCAGAGAAATACAGTATAGCTGTATATTTTTTGTTGGAAAATTATAGCAACCAAGAAACGAAAATATCATTTTTGTAAGTTACATTTTATTTCCAGCTGAGTTGTATCAGCTTAGGCAGAACAATAGCAGAATCCAGCACCTTAAGAGGTTGAGGGGCTATTTCTTTAAAATAACTTTAATCCTTTGGGATGCAAATGAATTAAGAGCATGTAAATGCTCTACAATAAGAAAATACTATTTTTGTGACCTGCAATTTACACTTTGCTGAGTTAGATATTAATTTCACCTTTTTTTTTTTTATTCACTTCAGGTAAACCTGAAGCTGCATTCTGGGATCTGTGTGCAGAGAATGGTTTATTCCAACAAATTGACAGCACTCATACTCCATCTACCATGCTGACAGTACAAGTAGTTGATATGTCTTGAATTTGTTAAGACATTGACAGGAGAAGGATTTAAAGGTTGGGGAGCATTATTTTGTTTATCCTGCTGGTGATGAGATGAAACTAATGCTCCAAATATCTGATGGCAACCTGCTATTTTAGAGATAAAAAATGCCTGAACTGCCAGTAAAAGAGCGAATAACCTTCTTTGCAAGTAGCCATGATCTTTAATTTGTTTACTGAAGTTGTTTTCATAGAATATATATGTTAAACCTGACAGCTTGATTGCACTGGGGTCTTGCCCCAGGGCAGCTATTTGGATGCATCATAGACACAGAATATCAACACAAAATAATTTTGCTGGAATAAAAAATCTGTCTATCTTGCTGTCCATTTTGACTGTCTCAAGTGCACAATTCAACAGTTTTGTAAAATTGAATAGTATATGCTCCAATTCTCTCTTGGAATGTCGTGATGTTAGGAAACTATTGTGTTTCTGTGCAGAAGGAGATGGATCTTTATTCCACAACAAAGCCTTGCCTAGGGCATTATGATTTTTCCCTACCCATATGTTTAATGTGTGTTCTTATATACAGATTGCTGTGAGGACAAACCTCTTCATAACCAGCTCTCAGCTATCCCTTACAAACCCTCGTTATGTTAATTAAACAGTTTTTGTTACCCCATACACAAATACTAAGCCTGGAAGAAAACAGTTTTGAGAATACATATTAGCATCCTTAAAAACACACAAACAGAGGTATATGTTTATGTCAGGAAAATGTAATAGCTATTCCAAACCCAAAAATTACCAAGCTAGAAAATTGCATTAGTATATTTGGTCTCAAGTTGATCTTTGAGGCATGGAGGCAGAGTTGAGAGGCTGAATGGTCTGTCAGCAATTCAGTGCCATTCAGGGAAACTTAAGAATGCCAACAGAGGGGAAAATATATGTAGAGTTCTTCAGGCTGCTTGAGAGTGCTGCAGCAAGGAAACAACATCGTCACTCTGGCAAAAATTAAAGTTAAGAACCTCTGCATTAGGTTCATAGTTACAATGGAAATATGTTTGTAACACTGATTTAGATGAAGCCAAATTTTCAGCACATTCTTCTTTATTTTATGAATGTCATACATGCTCAGAGTCTGCCTGGACTGCACAGTAACTTGGTCTGCAGGAATTCCCACACAAGCTCTGAGAAACATCTGTGCCTGAAGTTAGAAACAGTTCCCAGCAGCCAAGAGCTGTGGCTGCACTGGGAAGGTTTGGCTGGGATGTGCTCAGCATGTCACTTGGACTGGAGATTTGTTGTAGGTCCCTTCCTACTGCACTACTCTGTTCCCAGTGTGGCTTGAATCTTGCAGGCACTGGCAGCTAAAATCCAAGTCTCCACTGAGCTATACAAGCTCCATTTCTCAGATTTACAGCAGCTAAATTTGGGCAAATTTTCAGAAGAGTGGCAAAAGCTAAATCCCTGAGGTGAGTTACGGGCACCTGCCAGTATCTCAGTCCCTTTTCTAGTCCATGAGGCTTAATGTTCATTCTGTCATTGAGTTTCCCCTTATATTTTTGTTGTACTATATATCAATTGCTCAGTAATCCTTTCTTTTTCTAGTTAGATCCTTTGCTTTGCTTAAAAAAAATAAATGAGCAACCAAGCTCACAACCTAGAAAAAGCAATAAAATAAAACCTTCAAATATAGAACTATTCTGAAGTTTTTCTAGCTGCAGCCTATTTGGGAAGTTCATCGAAAAGTCTAGGTGAAGGAGCAGAGAGAGTGCACCTGACTCTTTTAGCTGACATTGGAATAATTAATTTTATGAAAATGACTTCTATTGGAGGTTAATTTATTTTGGCTGACAGTCACATACATTAATAGACATATCTAATGCTGCAGTCAGTCTGAACTTTATTTAGAATAGTTTATTTATATCTTTGGGTGATTTCATTGCAAAGAGGTGGAAGACATTTGGGATCCTCAAGTATGAACATTTTTTCCCAGTTTTAAAAAACACAAAGAAATGAACCCCCCCCCCTGAATTTTGACTGCTTGAGTATTTTAGCCTTGTGATGGTTAAGCCTAAAATAACTTGATTTCTTTCATCAGTGCAGCTTAAGCAGTTCCTTCAGATGACACAGTTGACTTCCTTGTACAGTAAAAAACACCCGACATCTTTCCTCTAATCCTGCAGTTTGTGACTTTAGGAACAAGGATATGCCTCAGAAACTTGGTATATAAAATACTGTTTGTGTGCAACTCAGATGACTTACCTGTTCTTCTGGCCATAATTTAATATTTATAATTGTCTTACTTGTAAACAGCTTACACAAAATGGCCAAGCACAATAATCTGTCTATTTGAAATGGCTCAGATGTAGTAGTATGGAATGAATCCATACTTTAAAAAGCAGAGCAAACCTGAGAATATTGAGTGGGTTTATATACTATTCTAGTCTGAAAAATCCAGCTGTAGAAAAAACCTACCTGCCCATTTCAATTGTATTTTTGAAAGGGTATATTATGATAGTAATTTCCCGGGAGGTAGTTGTGCCTTCTGCTTTTTTTATGCATAAGGATGGAGTCTCATGTAATTTTAAGGCTTAGTTTTATCCTACTTTATCCTTGTGTTCCTATCACCAGATAATCAAGGAAACAAAACTGGTGGATTCTGTATTTATATAATTAAGTCAGTGCTTGGCTTTCTAAGTGTGTGTGAAAAGTGGGTTGATAGTATTTATAAGGAGAGAGAATATGCTTAGAAGTATAGTTCTTATAAACTCAGAGACATGGGTAAGTTGCCAGTTTCAACCATGTTGTCCAGTTTTCTCATGTGCTGAAAACCTCCTGATAATCTGATGTCCTTTGCAAAATATGTTATCATGGGCATTGTGTAGAGTGGAAAACAATGACTCTCCCTACCCTGATATATGACATCTGCTGTATCGTTCATTTTCATAACCCTTTTCCATGGCTAGGGTCCAACTGTTGGATGGAATTTATTAATTCTAGTGACATCAACCTGTTACAGTGTCAGTGGTACAAAGTCAATCTTTGTATGCAAGCTGGATTGAATGATGTTTCCATTGTTCACTCTGCATCCTTGGGAAAGACATTTTGAGTCTGAAAATATTAAATCAGAGAAGGAGAAGCAAGAGAAAGAGCATTATTTAAAACTGTTGTAGTCATCAGAGACTTAAAGACTCTTGTCTGTATACTTCAAGAGAAGAACAGAGGAATTTTAGTACCAGCAGAATCACAGGTTCAGAATAACTCCCCCAATGTTGGAAAACTTTAACTTAAGCCTTTCCAGTTAGAACCCCAGAATTTATATGAGGCCAACTCACCTTTATGGTCTTGAGGAACATGGAAATAGCAATGTTTGTACAAGTGTCTTGGAGCTCTGTTGTTAAGCATATATTGAAGTGTGTGCTTGTGTTCCCCAGGACTTCACTCCATGACTTCAGTTCATCCGAAGCACAGCAGAACCATCCAGAGGCTGGCTGGCAGCCAGGCTGTGTGAAAACAGCTGGCATTAGATTGGAATGGGAGCAGTGGGGATTCACTGGGTTCTGCACAGGCCTGGAAGAAAATAAAAATATTAGTTCTCACAAAACCTAAACCAGGGCTATGAAAGAGAGATGAGTGATGTCAGATTTCAAGGAGCATCTGGATGACATTCTTGGTCATATGGTTTAGTTTCAGGTAGTTCTGTGAGCAACAGAGAATTGAACTTCATGACCATTATGGGTCCCATCCAGCTTGAGATATTCCATGATTCTGTGATTGCTTTAGACATAAGGCTGAAAGATCTTTACTGTGTATTGGTGAACCTGTGAAACATGGCAATTTGTGTCATTGATATGTGCTACAAGTAGGAGGTTTGCCTTATGAGCCTGCTCTGAAACAAGATTGATTTCAGTAAAGAGAGGTTTTCTCTGCCATGTTTCTATCAGCTCTGTATGTGCAAGTGCATGTACTGAAGAAAACAAGAACTGCAGTGGGAATAGTATTTGCAGATGAAAGTAACAAGTGAACTAATTACCCAGTCTTTGTTGCCTCTTGGTTTTGTAGTCATTCATGCCTGTGTGGAGTAAATACATATACTGAGAGAGAGATTCAGTAGGATTCAATGGAATCCTGGGGTTTTTTTTTTACAGTAGCAATTTTACAATCCTTTCTGCACCCATGTGGCAAGCAGTGAGAGTGAGGTCTAAGCTATACATAATCAGATTTATCTCAATTTAGATACAAATTTATTCTATTTGGGTGGAATACCCAAGATATTTAAATGCAGAATGTGTATCCTGACTCTCTTCAGATTTAGGACTGAATATGAGCCCCTGAACAGATATCCCTACAGAAAATGAAGCAGAGATATATATTTCCAATTACAATTCAGTAGGTCAAATGGTGGGTCAGCTGCTCAGTCCCCTCAAAGACAGGCAGGATGAATGGAGCTGTATAAAGTTTGAGTGATGCTTTTCCCTTCAGAGATATTTTATCTGGCACGAGGCTGTGCTTCCCATTGCTCCTACTACAATGATAGCCACATAGAGTTAACCTGATTTCTTTTTTTTTTTTTTTTAGTTATGCTTCATTTTCTCGATTGCAACAGTCATAACACATCCGTTCATCATTCATTTTCCTTGGTTATTAATCTGAAGTATGAATCCGTTTATATTCAGGGAAACTTTATTTAAAACCCTGGGGACCACAGTTCTCAGTGTAGTCCCCCTTCTATAGATTTTGCAGATTCTATCATAAAGTGTCCAAGGTCACTGGGAAAGGGAGGGTGAGAGACAGACAATGCTAATTCTGCTGACGTTGAAGTGTTATGTTGGAATTGACCTGGAAAAAAATTCCCTGAAGAGCAGTAGGGTGTTAGTGTGAACTCCAAAAGAAAGAAAACAGTGAAATTATTGAACTGTGCCCAGTGCCATCTTTTTCATCTCCTCTGACTGTTAAAAGACCAAGTAGTGTCCATGGAGCAAGAACCTCTCAACTCCTCTCACTTGAGGTTCCTCATTGGAAGAGTGATTATTCTGGTAGTAGTCTAACAAAGCTAATGTTTACTAAAAAAGCACAAAGTGTATAGAATCTGTAATAAGCACACCACCCTCTCTCTGACAGACATTTGAAGTCCCTGCTCTCCATAGTTGTGCTGTGGTGTCAGCTGGCAGTGCCAGGATGTGTTTGGAAGGAGGCTGATGTTATAATACAGCACATCACACTTGTTGAACTTTGACTCTTGGAGGACCTATGGAGAAAAAAATCCACAGCAGTGGAATTAAATATTCTTTTTCTCCTTTCACCTACCTCGCCCTTTACACTGTTTTTCTTCCCTCTCTTATTGACCTAATTCTTTTCAACTGGTTTCCTTTAGGCTTTCCCTGAACTTGTGGGCATATGGGTTTCCAGCTGTAATTTTATGCTGGTTATGAAAATTGAATATGTCACACAAAAGCTCTGCTTTGTGGAGACGGTGCTGCCTTACATTGCAGAGCTTGCCAGAATTCTGACACCCTTTTCTCCCAATAAAACTACAAGGCCTTGCAAGAGCAAGGCCTTTGATCCAAGCTGGTTTTTGTCTGGTTTCTGTTAGGTCGTAGCATTTCAGTATAAGGTAAGTGTACCTGCCTTTCCCTCCTTCAGGAAACGGGTCTCAACGTGGTGAACTGCATCAGCAACTCTAACCAGCAAGAATGTATTCCCCTTGGGTTAACATTTATGTGGACACTGCCTTATAGTCCTTGTACAGATACAATAAAACAAGTTTTATGTCTGAATCCCATTCTGCATTTCCAAAGGTGAGATGCTGGCATCATAAAAGCCAGAGCAATTTATACATGGCAGCAGGAGCCTGTGATTGAATTACAGGGTTACTATTTAGCCGTGAAACTCTATATTGTTATTGGCCATGTGTGTTAAGAGAATATCAGTAGTTAGCCCTTAGGGGCTGTAATTTATAATTTACTTTGCAGGTGGGAAAAGTTTATAGTTCAAGAAACTTTGTGTGTCTGAAATCATGGTTGTGCCATTGTGTAGGGAGGAGGCAGAAAGAGAGAATCAAGGAATATTTTAGTTTCATGGAGAAATCTGTGGATTATATAAACATGAGGTAGAATGTTTCCCTTTTTTGCTTTTGTGTTTGCACATTGCACTGATGTTTGTGTAATTCTGGAGCCGTCCTAGCATTATGCACGTTTGCAGAATAGTTCTTCATCTGTAGTAAGGCAGTTTCATGCTTGAAAAGATGCAAAAAGGCTTCCTATAAATTTTTCACTCAGCGTTATTAAAATATACATGGAGCTCAAAAAGTATACAGTGCACTAAAGAACATGTGATGAATGCCATATAGGAAGTTCTGTGTGGTAAGATAGTTATTACATTTTAGGTACCAACTAAGTGAAAGTGAAAAAAGTGTGTTGCACACAACTGTCATGTTCAATTATAAAAATTAAAATCAGATTATAGATTAAATTAAATTATTAATGCCATTGATTCTATTGCACATTCATTTTAAACAGAAATATAATTACTGTGCTGGTACTTGATTCCAGTTGATTTGGGCTTTCACAGAGAATATTGCAAAAACTCTTCTACATTTTGAGAAGATAAGAATTGCTATGGCATATCAAACTGGTTGTTCATTTAAGGCTGCATCTATCAGACTTCTGAAAGTATAAAATATATTGGTGATGGGTAGAAAAAAAACACTACAGGGAGTTTTTATCCCTGATAATTAACTTTATTCTATCCATTGTAATTGTGAGTGTATCTGTCTAAATGTCTGGTCCTTTGTTTGAATTCTGCTGAAATTGTGGACTAAGATTTAGTGTAGAGAGTTCATGTAGCCAATGATTCACTGTAGCAATGATTTCCATGTGTTGCCATTGTAAGTCACAATGAGACTAATGAGAGGTTCACAATGTTTTACTGGGGAAGGGCTTTTTCAAAAAATAAAGAACTTTATGGATTTCATGTGCATACTTATCCAGACAGAATGCATATGCAAAGGTAGCATATTCTAGGCAGTTAGATAAGCATTTTATTTATTTATGTGAGCAGAATGCTTCATCATGGGGAGGAATCAACAAGAAGTTTGTGATAAGATGAGCAGCTTCCACTAAGTTGTAGCGGACTATTGCCCAACTGAAATTCCATTAAATGATTAAAACATGCTTATGTGTATCTCTTGCAGAATCCACAGTTTTAAAATAAGGCAGAAGGTTCAGTGATACACTGAAAGGCAAGGGTTACAGTGTCATTTCAAACAGTAAATTATTCATGAGGATCAATTAGACAATTTGTTCTTTTCTTTGGAAATGCAAAACTGCATGGAAGTACCTAGTCACAGTCTTAGGCCATGAATTTTAGCTTTCTGAGGTCTATAAATTTGTATTCTTTCCTTTGTATGATATGATTTTCTATTATTTACCTCATTTTTTAGTCTGTTTTCACAAATACTTAGCCAATGTTTGCTGTAATCGCTACAAGACAACACTGACAAGAAACAATAATACATAAGTGACTTCTTGCTATATGTTATAAACAACCAAATCTTTATTTTCCATGCATTGCTGAGCTCTGGTTTTGCTCAGGAGGCAATGTTTCCTGCAGGTGAAGAGGCAGTGAATAGTCAGGTCGAGATAACTGTGTGTTTGTAGTAGGAATTACAACACTGTGTGCAATGTTTTTAATGCAGTACAGTTTGCCATGACACAATGCAAGCCAGCAAAGCAGAACCCCTCCACCCCCCAAACAGTGTGTGAATTTCAGATGGGACACTATTTTGGATTAGGCTGCACAAATAGACTATTTGTTCTTTTTCCCTGTGTGTTGTCATTTTAGAGTGGTGGTTGTGGAGGAGTTCAGCATCCACCACAAAGCCAAGCTGGAGCATATCATCCCCTAAGATCCATGAAATGCAATCATTGTCCTGAGGGCTTAACTAATACAGTCATAAAACCCATTGATATCACACCTCCATGCAGAAGCCAAGTTGGGAAATTCTCAGGAGTATGACCTAGCCCACAGATTTGTTGACAGAAATGTTAGAAACTGAGCCAACCTCTCTTACTTAGGAAGATCATATTTTTAGCCCGTTGCTGTCCCAGATCACCCCTGCACTTATGAAATGACAGCAGATGGCTCCTTGTGTTTGCACAGCTGCCAGTACCAGTGCTAAGAACAATGCTGCTCTTGGCTTTTGTCCTCCCTTCCGTGTGACAGTCCCAGAAAGGTGTGGAGGTTGCTCTGTGGGTTTGTGCTCTCCTGGGGAACATCCCTTGGGGACATGATTTGCCAAAGATTCCCAGCAGGCTTTCTCTCTTTTGTGCCCCTGTGCCCAAACACCAGGGCAGCCCCCAGCTGCAGCTCTACTTGGTATTTTTGGCTTGTTGTTGCCTGTCTGCTTTTTGTTCACACACAACCTTCTGATTGCTTTTTTGCAATGTTTTGATTGTAGCCTCTTTAGAGACCTCAGGATATATCAGATGCTGCTGAGATGGTTAGAGGGGTCGACAACAATAATAGAAATTGGTGGTTTAACTGTGTCACTCTACTCCGTATAATATGTAGGCCTGGTTTATTATTTGCCACTGCAAAACAGAAAATACAGGCTGGCAGATCCTTATAAGTTTGGGGCTTTAATGCTGAATGGGAGAACAGTTTCATTTAAAATGTCTCTGTGTGAGGATCTGTGTCTATACTGCAACTGAAGGCTTTGGGAGGAGTTTGGTTTGGATTAACCTAGAACAAGTTAATGGAGTTTGCTAGGATCTTCTTTCATCTGTAATACTGAGGTTTGATTATCAGGTAATTTCCTTTCTTTCCATTGGCACTAATTGGACTGTTTTCATATATTTACTGATCTGGCATATTTTCCTCTTCTCCCTCTCCTTTGCACAAAAAAGAAAGTAATTCTGTTTGCTCTGAAACTCCCAGACCACTCATCAATTTGTGCATCATTTCCAATACTTACAAAATTAGAATTTCATAAAAATCAACAAGAAAAATTTCTGTTCCTCTATGAAAAGAGTTTTGCTAGTTCTAGTGAGGGATATTGGATGTTCCAATGTCTGGCTTAAGAGTAAATAAAAGTCTCTAAGCAGGCTTTTATGACACTATAAATGAAAACATGTGGGAGAATGGGTTTTATCATCCACTTTCCCTTTTTTCTTTTTGTTCCTCTTATTTCCTTCTTCTCAGTTGACTACATTTTCTCTCCATTGAGCAGGGGACTGGAGTCTTGTTTTGCACAAGTCCAGCTCCAATTTCACTCAGCACTGTAAGCTGAGCGTCCCCAGACTTGCTAATTGGACCCTTTCAAAAGAGGCATGCCTTCTCTCAGTAAAAAGCAATCTGCTATCCCAATGTACAGAAAGCCTCCAAGAAAGAAGCTAAACCCTTTGCCTTCACAAAGAGCAGTTTCATTTTGTTCATTTTGTTTATTTAATAGGATTAAAATGAATGCATAATTATTTAAAAAAATTGTGCACTAGAGCTGTAATCCAGCTGCTCTGATAAATGAAAATGCTCTGGACAGATGAAATGTGCAGCAAAATCCAGAACCTACCTTTTGCTGGAGCACTGCTGGAAGATGTTCTTGCTGTTATTTCACTTTCTCACTGGCTCCAAGCCTCATACATGTATTTTATTTTTCAGCATTTATTATCTTTAAATAGATACATATAATTAATAAGCAACAGCCTATGTGCAGAAACTAATGAAGTGGGGATGGCATAGCTAGCAAGCTAAAACTTTATTTTCATTGAAAGTGCACATCCTTTAGTGCAGATACAGCATCCGTCGATAAGAGGAAAGTGTGACACAGAAAAACAAAAATAGAACAAAGAGGAGGTTAAGGCAAAAGAACTCTGGTTGACAGAATTCCAATTGCCAGTGTATAAAAGAGAATGGCACATAGATTCTTTGGATAACATGTGCTGTGAGTCCTGTTAAAGAGGGAGTGGGTTAACAGAGCTCTTCAATATTCTGAGTTCTGGAGAAGATCCTTTAATAGATGTGTAACTCTTTTCATCCAAAGATCTCCAAGCACTGTGCATAGGGATGAACGAGGACTCAGAGTAGTATTAATATTTACTCTCTAGCTGAGAAGGATTCTGTGATGCTTTAGTCATCAAGAACATCCTACATCTATATTTAGACATGCAAAAGCATGATTTTCAAAATTGCTGAATACCCAGTATTTTTCAGGCAGAAGTGATTTAGGAGTATAAATGCTTAATTTTAAAAATTTTGGACAATGCTTTATAAAGTCACATATTACAGAGCTATCAGCACTAAATGGGCAGTTCAGGATGCATTGAGATTTTTATACCAAGCAAGACTTGCACTTTAACAATTGAATTTACTCTCCAGGATGGTTCTGTTCAAATGAAAACTGAGTTTCCCAGGAAATTTTTTTATAAAACTTTTGCAAACTTTTGAAGAATAAATACTTATTTAAAAGAGTATTTGAAATAGTCTCCTGCTTCCTCCCCTTCTTTGTTTCCTGAGCTTTAGTGATGGCAGTCTACACTGCAGTTATCCATACTTTGTCATGTCTAGAATTGTAGATTTGTTATCTGCATTGGAGCAATACTAAAAAATCACTCTGAAATCTCAGCTAATGTAGAACCCTACTGAATTGGTGCTTGGTAAAGCAAATTATCTTTGTTTTTCTTAGATCTAATTGGTTTCCAGTTTGTTTCTATGCAGTGGCTGAAATGGTGTTAATTCAATCCAGCCTGGAGAACATCTCTTTTTAAGTCATATCTACTCAGCTGAAATAACCTTAGAAGCAAAAAGGTATTTATCAGAAATCAGAGACTAGAGCATTTTCCATTGGGGGGCAGTTAATTTATTTCCTTGGTCCATCAGAGCATGAGTGCATTAAGCTTCACAGCATCCAGTGAACCCCTGCATTTTCCCAGGGGCTGGCTAAAAGGCACCACAGTGGATTCCATGGATTTGATCGAGTGACTGTAGAGGCTCTGTTTTCAGTTTGTATAAAACACAGGCACTTCCAATCCATTGCAGATTACCAGGGAGTTAATCAGTAAATTTACTAAGAAATAAGCACAAACTTGCTTGTCAGATGAAGAACTGAGATCCATTAAGTTGTTATGGAAATTCACACTGTCCTTCCAATTTCGTGACAATAATTGCAAGCCAGTTTTCCATTGTGCAGTGGAGATTGCAGGGCTGTACCTGGGGTAAGCGGTTCCACAAAGCCTGAGCGAGAAACACGGATCACATAATGAACATGGAAAGCAGTTAAAATCAAACATGATGAGTTTGTTCATTTCTTTTTTTCTTTAATCATTTTACAACTATGTTCTCTGGCATGAAGGCCGTTTGGCAGAAATTACAATACTGGAGGGGAAATGGAAAGCAGTAATCTACAGGATTCTAGATGACAGTCCTGGGCAGTGAAAAGCACACAAATGCTAATTACATAGAGAACAGGCACAACTGCTGATCAGGATTTATTAGAGCCTATTTTGTGGACAAATGAATATTGGTGTGCCTGGAACTGTGCACACACGGGTCCTCTCAGGGTCATGGCATTTCTGGAATCACACTGATCTGTGCTTTGCATTGCACTCACTTGCACTTCCAGAATGACCTTCTGGCCCATATCCAGGGTTCTTTGCCTCTTTGTGGCCTCATGTTTTCTATCTAGAACTGTCACTTGTAGTGTTGTGATGCGTTATTATACTTCCAGAATGTTTGAAAAGCAGCGATTGACATATTTACAGCCAAAATTATAATATATACATGGAACAAAGAGCAAAAGTAACCACAGGTGTGTGTTCATAAGGATTTCTATAATATATTCTAAATGTTCCAACTTTAACTGGTCAAGTCAATCCAACGTGATTTGCCACTGTGAATGCTTATGAAACATTTGTAGTCATTCCACATTTCCTGACTTGATGGCAGTTTCTGGTAAAGCATGAATTAACCAAGCACATGTCAGCACTGATAGTAATGGGAGTTTGTCAGCTTTAAAATGTGTAAATCTTCCTTTCCTCAACTCCTTTAACAGATAGACTTCCATGACATTATTTGTTCTCCACTAACTGAAACATTGCCACATTTGTTTTCAAAATGTGTAAAGTGGAAATTGCTGTCAGGCTAAAAATTTATATTACAAACCTCTGCCTCCAGCAAATTTTCATAGTTAAATTAAGCAAGACTTATAACTTTAACACTGATAGACTTTTTATTACAACCACACCAATGTGAGAATCGCTGGTAGAAGTTTTATTGCAATATTGCTGCAGCTGGAAGATTTGCTTCTGTCCAGTTTAGTTGTTAACAGCTGATGAGCTGTACAGGAAACACCACTGGTTACTGTAATCTATCCCGTGCCCACGTCCGACCATCGATCTCAGCAGCAACAGCTCTCTGTTTGAAAAAGAGCTGAAACCAATCTCACAGTATTTTCAAACATTTACATTGCTTGAGAGAATTAAGAGATCGCAAACATAGACTCTTTCTTCCTTAATTAATCTTTATCAAAGAACTTTTGAAGACCCTCATAGGCAAATTTGCAGAGGTGCCAGGCAAGAACAGCTGACTTAGACAGACCTTTGCTTCCTAGAAGCCTATGATAATTTTCTCCAAATTTTAACCGAAGTGTTCATGTGTCTCTAGCGCAAGTTTTCCTGTGTTGTTAGTGTTGGTGAAAGAGAAAGTTGGTACTCTAGTGTACTTACATTTAAGATTAGGGGTACTATGCTTTGCACTTCTTTCAGATTATTGCTTTGCATTTCTTTCGGATTATTGCAGTTCAATATTGAAAATCTCTAATGTCTGTTTGTAAGAGCCCTAAGTGGTGTTTTGTTTGGGTTTTTTTGGGTTTTTTTTGAGTTGACATAGGACAGAACTGTCCATGTCTGCTTTCAGTGTAGCTCCAAGTTCAAAACTGTTGATTTCCTTGTTCAGTTTGTTTGTGCAGAGAAAGCAGCACAAAACACATCAGCTGTAAAATACCAGCTGTAAATGGATAGTGCTTTTTAATGAGTGAGTAGTTCAGATTCCCTGCTCTTCTTTCTGTCCCCCGAACCTGCTTTTGTGAACCAATTTAACTTTGTTTTACAGCAGTACAGGTCATCTTAGGTTAGTCAGATTTACAGGAAAGAAGTCAAATAGTGTGAGAAGCATATTGTGCGCAAATGAGCAGCATAAAGATGTCCAGTGTGTGTGACTTTAATGTGTACAGCTCACATAATTTGTTTCTTAACTAAGCACTGAAAATCAAGCCTTAATTTTAATTTGAACAAGTGAAGCTGACCTCAAGTGCTTCTTTATATCCACACCAGTTGTACAGTCGCTCCCTGCAACTTTTCTCTCCCAGTGCCTCAGTCACCCACATTAGCACTCTTTTGTTGCAGTCATTGATAGTGTTGTTAGCTGTAAACAGTGATTTACAAGAGGTTGACTAACACTTACAAAAGTAAATCCTTGCTCCAGGGGATTTGCAGATCAAAGGCTTGAGCAGTGCCCATATTCTGAGTTTATAAGAACCAGAACATAGACGAAGCACTACCAAAACTCTTAGAGAGTCACATGTTCTGCTGGATTTCCATGGCTGCCATCAGTTCCTCAGTTTCTTCACTACATCCCTTACCAGTTGCCTTCCCTCTGCAGGGCACATTTGTGTCGTGCCCTCCTTTTGCACGTAGCTTTCACAGCTTTATTATCCTGTGCACAGAGCCTTCTGCAGAACTTGGCCAGCTCCGTCTTCTTACTGGGGATCCTGGCTGAGAAGAATAATGATAATGAGATGAGAATATAGATATCACTTTGCTTTCAGTGACTGCATGGTGACCACTTCTGCCAAGAGCTGATACTGAGCACAGCTCTTGGTCTTTGCAGAGCAGGCTCAGTGATGGCTGACAGAGTGAGATCGCTGCCAACCGCAAATTTTGTGAACTAAAACAATGATTATGTTACAATGGGCTGCAATTCTAATTGCAGCTAAATGCGTGTTTTCTGAGCCCTCCTTCTGCTCTGTCCTCGCCTCTAATTCTTAAAGCAGGGCTCCATGTGTTGCTGATCCCTCTGAACTGAGCTGAGGGAGCAGCTGCCTATTGATGCGTTTAACTTCTTTGAATGAGTGATGCTTTATAATGAGGGAACAATCCCAGCTACCTTTAATCTCCTTTTGATATTCAGTATGTGAATTAGAGCATAGGGCATCATGGTCTATATGGAATGGAATATTGTAACCAACTTCATCACATTTGGGAGGGAAGAGCCAAGTGGTGGGATTAGAATGGCTGCATCCCAGAGGCAGGCTCAAACTGCCTGGTATTGTGCTCTCTGTCACTGATATGTGGTGTCTGGGTAGTGATTTTCATAATAGGCTAATCTTGGTCGAGAGGAAAGCAAAATAATACATTCAAAATTGGAATAGAAAGTTATTCACACAGAGCAATTAGCTTTTTATTCTCTAGCCTATAATACAGAACAGCAGAATTTCAGCTTTACCAAAGCCTAAATGCAGTGGCCTGGGGGAGAAAAGGGGCCAACTGACAAGAGAAACACAGAGTCATGAGGAAATATTAAAAGTGAACCAGTCTTCAGTGCATCTTCTGAAACTAATATTTTTTTTCCCATTTGCTTTCAAAAAATAGGGATCAAATGCTAACTGATTTGTTTTCCCCTCCATAAGGCTGCACTCTTTCCATGTATCCTGAGAACTGGCATAAGTCACTTGCCTTGTGTTCCACACTTCCCTTCTAGCATGGTATGGACCATGTTTTTTGCTGCTGGGTGTATGAGTAAAAGTGGTGTTGAATGTTGCATCTTCCTGTGCTTTTAATGTAACATGAGCTCAAGAGCCACTAAAAGCACACATCTCTGTTCATTATTATTTTTTTCTTGGAGCTTGCTAATTAAATCATTAAAATTTTATCATCGCTTAACCATGGATAAAGCCTTTTGAAACCTTTAATTAGTATGCTGCAAGAGATACGTGTGAAACCAAAAGCATTTATATGATGTGAATGACTGAGAAAGATAGATTGAGAAAAGAATATATGAGAATGCATTTCCCTGCAACAAAGCTGCCCATGTTCCAAACAGGCTGGAGATAAAATTATACTGTTGTCAGTAGGTGCAGTTCCAAGTGAGACAGTGGCACTCACAGGAAAATGCCAATAGCTAACTCATGGATTTAAATACAACTATATTATAAATATGCTTTGCATTACAATGTGTCCTGGTTTTCCTTTAGTAGAATGGGTTTGTTGTCCAAGCTCATTTTAGAGTGCCTTAGCTAAAGAAAGGAAATGTGATTTTGGTCATAACATTTTACTGCCCTGTACAATAATTTTACCATCCATATCGTATCTGTTCTGCAATTCCTTCAGCTGTTTTATAGGGGAAAAAAGCCTGGCAGTACAGTTAGAGAGAAGGGAAGAATTCCAGTCTTTCAAAAATATTTTCAAGGCACTGAAAAGCCAGAACAGCCATTATTAAGGGCAGTGATGGGGTGCTGTCTGACACAGGGATTAAACCCCACTCTTGAAACTGGAGTTAAATCTAAATCTCATAGATCTCCAGTGAATATCACCAGTTGTGTGTGGGAACTGCTGTCATACACAGGAGAAATGTGGGAAATAGTCCCTAAGCAAGCATGTACTATATTGCAGGAGGCTTAGGGAGACACTGGATGGCAATTTTCAGTTCTGTTCTGAGTGTTGCAAGTCCGACTTCTTTAAGACATTTTTTTCAGTAAGGAGGAAAGATCAAGAAAGCCTTGTTAGTCTATACCTGCCTTTCCATCTCCTCTCAAAGGGGAGCATTTTTTTATTTTCTTTTTTAACTACACCTTTGTTCTTTCCCATAAATAAATTTCTCTCTGGCTGTTTTGCTGACAGACTGGCCTCCTCCAGGCATTTCTCATGTGTCAGAAAAGTTGCATGACTTGTGCAGGAAACAACATTAAATTAGAGTGAAGAAAAAGATTTTTGGTTTTGCTCTCTTTTTGCATATCTAACCTAAGCACTGCCTTTACTGAAGTCTCCTTAGGTCTGCAAATATCAAAATGTCTTGCAAAACATCACTGCTGTTATTGTGTGAGGTTGCAGGAGTTCTGTAATAGGGATGTGATGCTGGCAGCTCAAACAATGCATAATGATGCAGGTCTCGATTTAGAAATGGCAATGACAGCTATTAACCTATTCTGTTTGTTACAGCATTATAGTGCTGAGTAATCCCTTGATTTTGGTTTAGCAACATGAGAGTTTATGCTGCCCTGGAAGATACAATCAGTGGATTCATTTAAAGGAAATTGCAAAATATGTTTTTCCCTACATTTTTGTTTTCAAAAGTCTGTACTCAGAATTACAGTTCTGCAGTTTGGACCAAAATTTAAATTCACTGGTGAAAAAGAGGAACCTTACTTAGTTTTATTTGATCTGTAGTTTTCAGTCCTCAGTTCAGACATTGCTTTTCCCTTCAGTAGAACTTGATTAGTCCTGAATTCTCTGCATCTTGGTTAAGCAGTGAAGCTGCAACTCTGACCTAGAAAGACTATTTTGTTTGAGGGAAAAGAAAGACCTACCTTTGTGTTTTTTTCCATACTGATGTTAAAGAAGAGTTTGCAAACAGATTCATTGTTCTTTCCACTGATCTTGAAGGTAAATCATACATGTGCTAATGTCAATCAGGTAACCCTGAATGTCCCCTTTCATTCAGTCTTTCCTTTCTGAAGCTCAATGCAATGAATGTGAGACAGCTTGCCTTGGATTTTAAAAAGCTTTTCTTGTGACAGGAATATGCTTTATCTCAATGTAAGGCAGCTTTTCCTTCTCTGACGCAGTACTGGCAGGTTTGGGACTACAGACTTCTTTAGGCACAGGGAGCTGTGGCCTCAGCTCTGCTCCTGCCCTGGCATGGCACAGCCAGGCTGGCTCCATTCCTCTGGAAGGGCTGATGGGGGAGAGCCTGGGAACCACAGGAACATCCCCACCCCCAGCATGTCCCAGTGCCTCTGGATCACAGCTGGGTCATTATGCAGCCAGACAAGAACAAAGGATGCTCAGCACACAATTGTCTGCAGTTTAGACATGTCCTATATTTCCCCTCTCCATGTCTAGAATTAGCTAACTATCCCAGTCAGTGTATGGGACTGAACTGTAACTGTACCAGTCAGAATTGCTAAGAGTGAACTCTGTTCCCATCAGCCTGGAGAAGGAAGGTGGGACTCTATCTCCAGAAATTCCAGAAAAAATCTGCAGTATCCAAAATCTTCTTTATTTTTTTATTTTGTTTCTACCACAAATTTATTCACATCTGCTCTTCACAAAGAGAACCTGTTAGTGTGAGGTAAGTTTAACTACCCTGCAACAGGCTGCTTGAAAACCCAAACCAACAAATACCTAGATGGTATTTTCATGAGGTCTTTCTGTATTCCTCCTACCAGAAAATCCTTTGTTCCAAATAAAGGAGATTGGAATGATTAAAAAAAAAAAAAAAAAAAAAAAAAAAAAAGTCAAACGAGAAAATCCATTTGCAGTCCTCCTGAGGTTTACACTGCTTGTGAATTCTGTCATTGGTGTATTTATTCATATCGGAGTCAGAGGCTCACAATAGAGCAGCTAAATATCAGCTCAACACAGCTGCAGACTCCAGCACACCATCATTTATAAATTGCAGATACAATTCTACCCAGAGTTACATTTTTGCAATGGTATTGACATAAATAGAGTTGTCTGGAAGTGCTAAGGGCAGAGCATGCCCCCTCAAATCTCTTATGATGTTAAGGCAGTTACCCTTTGATGACATCACTTTCCCTAAATGTACCATGAAAGTGTCATAGAATCATGAAACCGTGAAATGGTTTGGTTTGGAAGGGACCTAAAGCTCATCTCATTCCAGGTGTAGAGACACCTTCCACTATCCCAGGTTGCTCCAAGCTCCATCCCACCTGGCCTTGGACTCTTCCAGGGCTGAGGCAGCCACAGCTTCTCTGGGCAACCTGTGCCAGGGCCTCTCCACCCTCACAGGGAAGTATTTTCTCCTATATCTAATCTAAATCTGCTTTCAGTTTGAATCCACTCCCCCTTGTCCTCTCACTCCATGCTCTTGTATCTTGTATCATCCTTCTTTAGGCTCCCTTCAGGTACTGGCAAGCTGCAATTAGGATACCCTCAAGCCATAAGTAAAACAGGAAACTATTATACATTATATTTTGGTAAATAGATAAAAATACTATGTTCATAAATGTTTTGTGTTGTAGTTTGCTGGAATCACATCAAGAGAAGAAGGTTGTCCTTTCCCTTGTTTTCCTTCACAAGAGGAAAATCTCAGGATGCATCAGGCTTTTATTTCTGAAAGAGGAGCTTCCTGCTGGCATCCCCTCTGTTTGAGAACTATTCTCTTTCCTTTAATGATCATCC
This sequence comes from Motacilla alba alba, assembly GCF_015832195.1. NCBI lineage: Eukaryota > Metazoa > Chordata > Aves > Passeriformes > Motacillidae > Motacilla > Motacilla alba. The sequence goes on along the minus strand of NC_052029.1, from coordinate 12,471,577 downwards.
AGTAACAGCTCAACGTGCGCAGCTGTGCTCAGGTTTCATACCAGGCCTCTCCTGAAAGCAGCACTGAGTCACCCCCGGATTTCAATGCCTGGTTTATAGTGACCTGGACCCCTGGAGACCTTGTCCCCAAAGAGCAGCTAGAACAGGGCTGGCCAGGCTAGCTGCAGTGTCATGGGAGCACTCTGCATCCCTGGCTGTTCTCAGGACATGCTGCCAAATATTTCTCCTGCTCTCCAGGCACCATCTGCAATTGATGGGCACAGAGCTGTCCTTCCTGAGCAGTCACCAGCATCCTGCAGCCAAGGGACCCCTCTGGCCTGCTCTGTCTGTACCACAAAGGTGGTGTGGGAAGGATGGGTTAAACAGAGGACTAGCAACTTTCAATGCTGGCCAATCATTGCTTTCTTGGAAGAATTTCTAATATGACTACACATTTTATTGTATTCAGAAGTCTCAGTAGGCTTTCCCCTGAACTGACAGCAATGTTTGTACAGGTCACTGGGGATGGGGCTTTTGCTCTTTGCAAACAGTGGCTGCTGACAGGGCAGTGTAGGTACCATGGGATGTGCACCCAGCAACCTCATAATGAGAATGAGAAATGGTTTGCAATTCTCCTTCTCTTTTTCTCTTGGCAAGAAACTATCCAACTATCAAACTAAGATGGTCAAGTGTCCCCCATCTGGAAGAATAGTCTTGAAAGGATCAGCAGGCTCAACAAGCACACAATGCAGAATTCAACCTAAAGTGCGGAGATCCTGCTTTTGGAAATGTTTTTTGAGCTCACAGATCACGTTGGGATGAATGATATTTACATGAGTGGTGTCAAAGTTTACAGCAGCATTCTATAATTGCAAATTCTGTTCCACTGAGCTAAAACTGGATTATTCAGATAACAAGTTTCTTTCACTTAAAAATCTTTGGAGCATGATATGCATGGAGGAAAATCTGCTATTTGTTGTTGAATAGGAAGAACCTGGGCCATTCCCCTACCTTGGCAGATATGTCAAATTTGAATTATTCACCTGGTTTAGTTTTTAGTTTAGATTCTACCTCTAACTCATAGCCATCACTGTGCAATTACCATTTCTTACTGAAAACCCAATAGGTGAGTGTTTGCGCTCTGCTTTGCATCAGCCAACTTTCTGACTCTGATAAGGAAATCAGATTCCAGCCTCTCCAGCAGTTTTATCTGTCTGCAGGTTTTGCAATCCCCCCTCTCATCCCAGTGTGGCAGGAGGACTTGCTAACAACTCCCTACCGACCTGAACAAAACAAAACAAAATTATACCTTGTGCAGGGCCCATACATATCTTTTGATCATCTGTTTATTTAATTTTTTCATTTCTGGTTCAGAATGAGGATTTTGCTGGTGAATTATTTATATGACAAGAGGAAATGAGAGGGGGAGTGGTGTGAAAAATTTCCATAAAAACCTTATGTAGTTTGCAGTAGTGTTCAGTGAAAGCGTTGGGGGTTTTTTGTTTTCTTTGCAAGTTTCGTTTATATTTCGTCACTAGAGAAAGCTGCCACTGATTTAATTTAAATATTTATACAGAATTACAGTCTTAAGCTACATGCACACATTTAGAGAGCTATACATTAAGGAAGTTTATCTCCACATAAAGTGGGAAAGGCTGTGTCTACAAACATCAAGTGATTCCTTCTCTGTTTATCACTGACACCTGCAAAGGAGATAACTTTCCACCAAAACTAAATCCTTTGGCCAATGTTGGTTGTAAGGAGATAGAATAAAAGCATCTTCCATATACAAATTGCACAACGCAGCATATAAGGAAAGGAATGGGATAGGAGGAATGTCTTGCAGGGAATACTAGGATTCCATGAGCAGCAGCCATTCCCAGTCTTAATGCAGCCAGCCACAGAGCAGCCTCAGTTGTGACAAGCACTATGAACCATACCTTTTCTAAAGTTCTCTTCAGAAATGTCTTGGCCATGAGTGCCTGTATTCTTCTTGGCTATTTTCTGTCTTTATTTTCTTTTTGTTGCATCACTAGCAATCCTGATGTGACAAACTGTGAGATAACGTCCTCTGTGTTTGGCAGCCTGTCAGAGAAATGAGATCTGAAATGAAAAGAACCTTCCAGCTCTGGGTGGGCCGGGTCAGCTGGCTCTGTGTGGAACTGTCCAAGCATGAATATAGAGAATTGAGGAAAAGAGAGGTAAAACCCCAATTACTCAGTTCTGCCATTTCATCTCACTCAGCTCCTTTTTGCCTCATCCCCCTGCTCCTGTTTGCTTATACAACATGCAGAGTGTTCTACCAGCTTCAGCATTATGGCAAAAGAAATCAGGACTTTATAGGAAAAGAGAAAGAAATATTTTCTGTTGCACATCCTTATGTCTCTTTCCATGGTAGCAAATGGAGAATTTGACAGTGAAACTGAAAATGTACGCTTTGATTGAAAAATGTCTTCAGCCCTGATCTTAGAAAGACAGACAAGCCTGTAAGACCATCTCTTCCACTTCCTTTTGCTTTGATGAACAAGTTCAGTTCTGTACAGTACAGACAATTCCCAGAAGGCTTCTGGACTGGGAATTAAAGCCCATGGAATAGAGGTGCTTCCATCACAATGGAAGGATTAGTTTCATGTTTGCTTGAACATTTGGTGAAAGGTTGCCTCAGAAATAGCATGCTTGGACTAAAGGATATAAATGCATCCTAAAATCCCCATTTTGATGGTTTCCTACATGCATTCCTTTAGTTGCCCTTTCCGCTGGAGTTTGGAATCTCCACGTGGCTGACACATCATACCAGCTGCTAACAGGCAGCTGTAAGCAAAGTATAAACAAATCAGGTGACAGTTGCAGAAGTTTAGCTTAGTGTATTGCAGGTTTTCTAAGTACCTCACTCCATAAGATTCCTTTTTTTTTTTCTTTCAGGCTCCAGCTATCTGAAACCTCTTATCTAATTGTAACAATATAATCTCTTTCCAGAACTGTAATGTATTGGTTAGGATTTGTTGTGCTAAACCATGGCTGAAGTTCCCTTGCACCTTGGGTCACGGGGTCTGTCGGGAGCCCACCACAGGCACAAGCATTTCTTCATTCCTGTGCCTGTGCCACTGATACAGTCAAGACACTGGTTCAGTAATTACTCCTCCTAAGGCACCACAGTTATGTATCACAGAGATATTCTGTATTGCTACAGCTCCATAAAACTGATATAATTGTTCTTTACTACTGCTAACATTAGATAAAGAGAAAGCAATCTTGTGGTGTGGATGAATTTATCAGAATCAAAAGGCTCATATGGTTCATCCTGCCTAAAGCAAGCAAGGTGGTGAAGTAAAGCTTGGAAAGGGAAGGCACAGAATTCAGGCATATTTGGAAAGAAATGGGGAGTCATTATAATTGATTTCAAAATAAATAATGTAAACGCTCTCTTGGCATACAGTTTTGCATCTGACAATATTTAGGTTCAGATTTTACATTATTAGTTAATAATAATGGAAAGGAAGCTTTGAGTACATATGAAAATAATTCAAATGTCGAGGAGTATTTCCCATCCCTTGTTCATCTGCTGGCACACTGTGTTTATAATAAATCATTAATCCCATGCAAATGTAAGCATTTTCTGAATCTTCTTTTCAAGCAGTAGAAAACAGGGACTGACAGTAAGCAGTGTAAACGTAAATCCCAAGCCTCCTTCCTGGTGTTCAGTTTCTGAGTACATAACCAAATCAGTAACTCATTTCCTTAATCTACACCCTCTGCCCCACGTTTGTAATGCTTTCTTTTGTAAATTATTACAAAGTAGCTATGTTTCCCAATAGTAAATGTTATATGAATTAATTGCATCTGTATTTCTTTTTTATTCCTTAACAGTATTTTTAGGTGGGTAGTATTTTTAAGAACTTTGCTTGACAACTTCATTAATGTGTGCTACTGTGGTATTTATTTTATAATGGAATTATATTCTCTTTGTATGTATCACCATTGCAAATGTTATTCCACAACTCCTCTATGTAATTTTTTTTCCCTGGTACTTCTTAAGGCAAACACTTCACTTGACTATGGACTGCATTTTAAGGAGATGATATCAGCTAAATTAAGCTTGCCCTCTGTAAGTACTTCAGCAGATAAATAACACTTTCATTTAGCAGGCTGAATCCACTGCTGCCACTCACCACAACTTCACTGGAAATGCTGATCGTTTAGCAGTGAGGCTTGGAGGCAGCCAGGCAACGTCCAGGTTTTTGTGCAGCTTGCAGCCTATGAGGTTTCAACTGTGAGGTTAAAGCTCTGTGGATTTCTTTAACCTCGTGGTCACATTCAAATGCTTGTTTATCTCAACATTTTGAAGTGCCTTAAAGCAATTATTTCATCCAACCTGCAGAATTGCTGGGGAAATGTGGTGGGTAGGGCCTGCAGGAAAATAATGATGAAGCTCCACCTCCACCTCAACAAGTGAAGCGATGCTTTCTTTAGATTTTATTGCTGAAGTTGAGGGATCGGTGCATTCCTGACTCTGGGGCCATTAGGTGGCACACTTGGGCTGTGGGTTTGGCAGGGCATGAATTCGTGTGTGGAACCCAAAGTACGACTGATTAATCACACGTCTTTTAATTTATAGGAGATGAAGCAGGAAGAATGCAATAAAATGACATTTAGGCATGAGACACTGTAAATATTCTGTCAGCTGGAAACCACTGAGCTTTCTGTATCTTTGGGTTTAGGGCGGTAGCAAAGGGATGTCTTCAGGAGCCTTGAATGGATTTCATTGCTGATTTAGTAGAATTCCCAAGTTGATGTTGCTTAATCCCAGACAGCAAGTAAGCCCCAGATAGCCACTCACCCACATCCCTGGTAGGATTGAAAGAGTAAAAAAAGAGAATTTGTGGGTTGAGATACAGACAGGTTAATAGGTAAAGCAAAAGCCTCAGACACAAGCAAAGCAACCCCAGGCATTCCTTCACCTCCTTGGGCATCTGCAGCTCCTCACTGCTGGGCTGGGGAAAAGACCTTGATTCGATGTAATTGCAGCACAAATCCCAAAACCAGCCCCATATCAGCTCCGGTGAAGAAAATTAACTCTCCCCCAGCCCAAAGCAGCACACAGGTACTCAATGCACAACTTGCAGTGAAACCAGTGTGAGTTATGTAAACATACACTTGTGAAAGTCTCCATATGCTTAGAAAATGGCTGTTGTTTATGCTCTTTAAAAAACAAATGGGCCAATAGCAAATTAATATTTTCAGTTTTCTCCACTTAGAAAATATATTTTTGATATGGCAGTGCTGTAGGAGTTATATATTATGTAAAATTAGAAGAACTAAAAAAATACATACTTGAGATTATATCAGATTGTTATACAGGGCTGAGTGTTTCTGAAGGTTGTGGAATTTGAGTGAAACAATTTCTGGGGTGAAGAAACTGAGCAGTTGATACAAAATAGTGTTTTACTTGTGCCTATGAACATTTTGGCCAATCCTATCCCGACAGCAAATGATTTCCAGAGATCCAAATCAATTTCAATTTCTCTTTCCTGGTGACCCAAGCTTCTTACAGTTGACTTGACAGGTTTTTGCATTCCAATGGGATGTAGCTGTCATGTGAAGTACTAATCATCGGTAAATTAACTGTTGTTAGTTTAAGACACCTGGGATTCCACAAACAAGGATTTTTTATTCTCTAAGCACTGCAGCACCAGTAGGAAAGTAGAGCCCTGGGATGACTTTCCTCAAGCTGGACTTTGTTTCCAGTTTTCATTAATAACAGAATGAGCTGCGGAAATGACATCTGAAGGATCCATTGTGTTGCTGGCTGGTGGCCTGGGGATGACTCCTAATGAAATCAAAGGAAGTGTATGTATTCCTGGAATGTCTGCTGGAGCCAATGTCCCTGGAATGAGAAAGAAGCCCAAAAGCTTAAAGTTTGTTTAAAAAGCATTGGGAAGAAGCCTTCTATAATGAGTGAAGTCAGCATGGGCACACATAATTTAATTTTTTTTTTAAATTTTGAACTTATGTCCAATTCACTTTAACTTTCCTCTGGCTTAATGTTAAGTCAGATGGCCATGCAGCACCTAGAGCAGTGGCGTTGCACCCAGATGTGCACTGTATTTTTAAAAAGTAAAATAAATAAATAAATAGCATTAGGCTTAGCATATGAGCATGACCAGGACTCTTGAGTTTCCATTTTATTTGGAGAAGGAAGCTGGAGTTACTGTGATTCCCCCATTTGGCCGGAGCTCTTCGTTTAAGCTCTTACGTCACCTGAAATTCCACTTGGATATGATTGCGCACATATTCTCACCTGTCTGCATTCTGATGTGAGAATTAGGTGCTCTGCTTATGTGGGTTTTGGGATATTTATTTACATTTAAAATTTCATGGGTTTGGGTGGATGTTTGTGCATGACCAGAAATGCACAAGTTGCTTAATGAAGGCATAATACAAGATTAGTTAGTATGGAAGTTGTATTGTCTTTTCAGATTCTTTTGGCAATAAAAATCAGTTTCCAGGGAATATCTTGATGCTGAGTGTAAACAAACAATAAGTATACAAATAACTCGGCATCGCTTTGCATTGGGAAGGGAAGATGTTTAATTTATGATCAGGTTACAGCTACTAATTTAAAGCTCTTAAAACATTTAGAGTTAATCCTTTGAAATATTAAAATACTTGAAGAAATAAGTCTAGAAAGTGACTGTTTTACTAATCCACCATTCTCAGTCTCTCCGAGGCTCCTGCCCTCTTTAGAAATAAGGTGTTACTGGAGCTGGGGGTACTGGCTCAACTAAGGCAAGGATCAATAAGGACAAGAACAGTGTCCAAATGATAAAAGTTTCCATCTAGCTGCTCCTCTCTCCAATTTCCTTACTGCAAGCAGCCTCTTTAAGAGAGGTAACGGTCCAGCAGTGAGCTCCACTATAAACCTGAAAAAGATGAATGATTCTTGTAATTTCTACCATAAATCTGCTGTGCCCAGAAACAGGGTGGAATTCAAGCACTGTTTTAATGATGACCGAAGAGGGAATCTGCAGGAGTGCCACATGTTTGGGGTTTGCTGTGTTGACAGAGGGCCTATGGCCTGAATAAGAGGAAAGCAGCGAACATCACTCTCGGAATATACTGAAAAATATAGGAGTTATAAAGAAGCACTGGGGGAGTGAAATAAGGGCGACTGCTCCAGAGCCAGGAAAAACCTGTTTGCTAAGCACATGAGTTTACTGGAAAGGTGAGTGGTACAAGATACATTCGCTGAGTTGATGAAGCTGGGACTTAGATAAGTTTAAAATCAGGATTAAGGCGTTTTAGCAGAGCTCCTGAAGCCTAAACAAGTTTTCTAAAAATACAACACAAGTTATTGCATGAAAGACATTTGAAGCTTTTTATTCTAAAAGTGAGAAGTGTTACCCTTTCCTCCATTTGTGTGAGAAAAGAAAGAACATTAACTAATTGGTATGCAAATAGGGATTGATCCTGACCCAGTTCTTCGCTGTCACTTGTCATCCTCTCAGACAGTCGAGCCATTATTCCAGTTCACAGAGCTAATATTTACACAACCTGGGATGACAGCAGGAAGAAAGTTCACGAATGAGATCTTGCCCTCCCCCACCCCTTGCATTTGAATTAAATGCCTCTTTACACTTCCCCACCTCTGCTTCCAAAACTTTTCCTGTGGGACTTTCTCCCTGCATATGGTCAGCAGGATACCTGATTTCATAGAATTACAGACTCACTGAATGGTTTGGGTTGGAAGGGACCTTAAATCTCATCTTGTTCCACCCCTGCCATGGGCAGGGACACTTTCCACTGTCCCAGGTTGCTCCAAGCCCTGTCCAAGCTGGCCTCTGATATGTACTCAGCGTATACTAAAAACATGCTGAGTGTACCAGCTACAGCAAAGCAGCTTTCTAGGGAATAGTAATTGTCACAAAGTGCTGGTGACTGGTGTGTTACAGGGCAGCACAGCTGAGAACACTGGATTTGGTTTCATCCTCTGAGAAGATAAGATTTCAGAGACCCAGATACTAGGGAGAGGATGATTTATGCTGTATGAACCTCATTACCTAATAATGTCCTAATTGTTTTGATCACCCCCTGAGAGTGTCCCTAGCAGTACGAAGGTACCTCAGTGCCAAAAGAAAGGTAACAGAAGGTGACAGATTTTTTTTTTTTTTGAGTCCTACCAAAGGATATTTTAGTGGACATAGAGATGAAGGATGTTACACAGACATAACCAAGTCTGTTTTGGATGTGAATGTTCTGCAATCCATGAGCTGGGAGCAGGGATGCATTTTGCCTGCTCTTCCTGAGAGGTGGCTCCCCTCGGTGCTGGCTGGGTGTGCTGAGGCTCTGGGCACGGGGCTGAGCTGCAGCAGGAGCACTGCAGCAGCTCCGCACAGCACAGAGAGCCTGAGCACAGCTCGCCTGCAGAACTGCCTGCCCTGAACATATGCAATTCTAAATATGAAATATTTGTGTCTCACTTTTTTTTTCCCACAGCATGTTAAGAAGGAGGCTTTGTTGATTGATTTCAGTGCTGTATTCCTGTGGCATATGCCATGACATTGTTCCACAGATGCTATCACCAGCAGCATGGTACAAAAATACTCATTTTCAAAGCTCTGTGACTGCTCACAAGAAGCCCGAACCTCTCATAACTATTCAAAGAGATCTGTAGAGGAAAACCATACTCCTATGCTATATTTGGAAGTAGTCAGCATGTGCAACTTCACATACATGTCAACTGTAGTAATTTGATGCAGCAGTTCCTCCTGGTGTGATATCTCTGGACATGGTGTTGGTGAATTGTTCAGGTTTGTGTAGTGATGGCACAGCATCACCTTGTCTTGTGTAGCAGCACACTCTTCCAACAGGACAAGTTCTAGAAGTGCTTCCTGCCTTCTCTTTGTTCCATGTGTGCACACACATGAACACAAACTCCCTTCAGTGTCTCTGTGGTTTGTACTTTACATGCTGTAGCTGTTCGTGTTGGGCATCTTAAGGCATTTTAAACAGCAGCTTAATAAAGAATGAAACATGAAGACAACAACCATATTTGTAACAACAAGTCTGTACAGCAATCCAGTACTTAATATTCAGATAATGAGCAAAAATGCCTGTAGTGGTATCCAAGAGTAGAGGAGATGTTGCCTTTTCTGTGCTGTGTTGAAGTGGCAGAGGGGAAATGGTGATGAAGATAAGGATAAAAACTGGTGGCTGTGTGGCATTGCTGATGCACTGCTCCAGGGCTGATAACAGGCTTGGGTTCAGAATTAGTAAAGAGAGTTTATAAATCAGGCAAGTACTTGGAAATTCTGATCTTATATGTTTGGTCTCTGGGATTTATTTTTGTTTGGTTGGTTTTTATTGATTTACACACAACTAATGGCTTGCTGGGATTTACTCTTAGTCTGATGTGGGATGTAGGGATATTGTGTAAGGGAGATACCTCCTTCTTTCAAATCCCAGAGTTGCTGGAGGTTAAAACCTTGTAAAAAATGTGCAACAAAGAAGTGTTAGGAGCAAATTGCCCTCTATTTTCTGATCCCAGTCACCTGACATAGATCCAGGTTATAAAAATTTAATGTCTCCTGTCACATGGGTAGATTGTTGTCCATGGCCAGGAATGAGTGCTGTTGCTGTCTGACCTGTGATTTCCTTTTCCAAATTGCCATCACTTTGCCTTAGCAAGTGAAAAGTGTTTATACTGAACAAAGGCATTTCTGTTGTGAAGTCTACATACTAATACTGTGAATAAGTAAGAGACAACATCCACATTTGGAAATCTTATCTCCATTCTTTTTGCCTTTGGTCGTTATGTGCATTCTTAAGAAATACACATTTTTTGTCTTCTTTTCACTTCTGAGTCCTCTTGCAGTTCCAAAAAGGAAAGTGCTTAGATATGAGATGGTCTTCTCTCCTGCTTTCCGATATTATTTTAAAGTAAACATCACACCTCATCAGAACAGAGATTCATTACATTCCTGCTAAAGAAAATGGGATTTAAGGATATACCAAAATATAAGAACTTGATTACATTTGCTCAGACACAACTTTAGTAAGCATCATCTATCCTTGAGTAAGACAGAAAGGTTTTATAATTAAATACAGTAAATTGTCATTTTCAACAGTTTTTAAAACTGCATGCAGAGCTACATTCCTTGGAACTTCAGTGGAACAGGAGCATCTGATTCTCTTAGATGCCTTTGAAACTGTGCTGTTGGGGATGAGGGGCAACACACACCTTCAGATGAATCAAGTATGCAAAGGCAACCTCAGCTGTGTCATTCTTGGGCTAGGAGGTGATTAGTTTTACAGCCATTTCTTATGCCAGCTTGGGGAGTGCAGCATTATTCATTGCAGTGTTGTGCACATTGCAGTCCCAGAAAAAGCCCTCATAATTCCTGGGTATGCCTGTGTGCACCTAAATCAGCATTCCTGCTGAAGTTGTGCTCATTGATTGCAAAATGTCGTGTGCAAGAATATCAGAACTCTTCAGAAACACTTGAAGAGGAGCGAGGCTCCATGGAAATCAGCGGATGTGGGAATGTGGAGGGCACATTACTGAGGAAGCAGCATAAGCAGGAGAACTAACAGGCTGGGAACTGCACAGCTTCTGTACCAACATTTTGTCTAAAATACAAAGCAGCTCAGGTTTGCAGAAATATCATTTATGTTTTGGGTTCTGGTTGTGCAATCCACTGGGTTCCCTCTCTCATAGTTTATGATGGCATGAGAAGGCACAATGGAATTAGGATCCTGTAATTCTCAGCACCTTTAAATATGGATATAAACACATACTTTTTGTGTATACATTGTATAAAATCATAAGTGAAATGAAGGCCCAACCTGGAATCTAATTAAATTCCTATGTGAATATTGGGTGTCACCAAGGCTGCTTTTATTACAGTTGGAGTGTTTGGTGTTGGTTCTACATAACAATACCTTGAGAACTGTGGCAGCTATAACTAATGGAAAAGGTCCTTGCTTTTAGTCTAAAATTTAAAAAAATGGACACAAAATCCCACTCCAAGCATGGGGAAGTGTCCTTTAGGGAAGGGTGAGATGGATTACTGCAGGTTTTGAGAGCATGGGAACAGCTCATCCAGCTGAGTGACTGCTGCTGTGGGAAGGTGTCATGGGATGTTTGTCTCTCCTGGGGTCAGGATAAATGACTGAATAAAGCAGCAGCAGTATCAGCCCAGTGCAGCCCCAGCAGGTCAGAAACCCTGCTGTTGGTAGGGTTGTGGGGTGAGGTGTGAGAAGTTTGCTTGGTCATGTGGTGGCAGAAATATGGAAATGTGTGCATTAAACATCGGGTGTGCTGTCAGCCAACCTGCCAGTGATCAGCACTACCTTTGATTTTCACAGCTTTTGTCAGTCTGAAGTCACATTATATGTTATATTATGTTTTAACATAGTTTTGCAGAAGTAATAGAATCATGGAGAAGAAATGATAGCATGTGTCACATAAACCTGGATATAAGAGGCACAATACTGTGGTAATGGGACACCCGGCCTGCTGGGATATCTTTGTAAATGGAAATTGATTTTCTCCAGGATTCTTTACTGGGCAAAATAAATTAAATATGCATTTCTTTTTACCAGCTTAAAAAATGTCTTTGTTAAAATAAGAACAGTGATATAGAAACATGTTCCAATAAATTAAAGTAAGATAAATTATATCCAGCAGCTTGTTGAATACCTCAACTTACGAGGTTTTTAAAAATCTGAATAATACAATAGGGACCTCCCAGGAAGAAAAAGCCAATGGAGATCTCTGGAACACTTTGACTAGTTACAGATAATTTTAGCTTTGATGATGTAACTATGAGTCTAGGCTTTATTTTCCTCTTTCACTTCAAGCTTTTAATTTGATACAATTCTTTTTGTGAATATTTGAGGTGGAGTCAGTTTAGTTTAGGTCAATAGGCCAAGTATGACCTTAGAAATAAGACAGTCAACCTCCAAAAGCTCCACAATTTCTACACAGACACTTAATAGGTTTTTAGGACACAAATGAAACCATTGCAGTCATTTTGCTGGTATAATTTACTACATTAATGATCAAAAAAGTGAAAAAAACAGAGCAAAAATGTTAATTTCAAGCACCATTACAGAAATACAATATAATAGAATAAAAAAAAAATCAGATAAATGTTCATTTGCTGTAAACTGACGGTTGTTAAGAGCCCATTGCCCTAAAGCAAGCTCTGTTTGGAGCAGCAGCAGACCGAGGTCACTGTCATTTGTGAAATGCAGATTACTTATTTGGGATTTTTGTTAATGTTTTAATAGAAGAAGGGGGCAATTAAAATGGTGTTTCTTCAATAATGAAGAGTCATCATTGTTCTGGTGATGGTGTTAATACTCTGCTGCCTGTTGCTGTTGTGGCTCAGGCATCCTTGAGCAGCCACCCCAGACTGAGGGCTCGGTGTCTCCTGCACCCCAGCCCTGCTGTGGCCTCAGCTGCTCCTGTTCCTGGCCCTGCTGATGGATCTGCCCCTCTGCCCTGCCAGGGTGGGCAGGCAGGATCTGGGCTGGGCTGAAGGGCACCATGCCATGCCCGTGACTGGCTCACTGCCTGTTTGCCCTCCAGCTGAAGAGGAAGAATCACATATTCTGCTTTACTTGTTGATGATGCAAACGTCATGGCATCATTTAATGATCACAGTAACATAACCCTTTTCCCAGAACTGCCATCCCTGACAAAGTTCACATGTGTAAAAAAACTCAGGTGACAGAATATCCTTCAGTAGCTGCATCCATCTGATGAAAATGATGTGTAAGGCAGAAAGTAGGAGACACCAAATATAAGGGCCATTCAGGTTTAAAACTGAGCTGCATTAGTTGAAACGTGGCTTCTTTGAGAAGATTTCAGTCTCTGCAGCATTAGTCAGTGCAAAATAGGTTTTAGAGACGTTCCCTTGGTGGGAACTGGGAAGCACCTTAACTGTTCACATTTGTTTAAAAGCTCAGGTCTGACAAGGCTGCTCAGGTTGAGGCTGTTGTCTGTGTTGACATCACAGTCTGGATCTGAGTCTTGTTAATCATTTGGTTTGCATTACTTATAAATATCTAAAAACCAATCAGACTTTTTTTTTTTTTTAACTAGTTGTTGAGTACTGAAGGTGTGGTAGGAGAAATTCAATTTGGAGTAAATATATATTTTTAAATAAAAAAACCTTGTCCAGTGCTCTTTTGCATGTGAAACAGACCTGATGACACTTCTGATATCCTTCATGCATTCTGACATTTTTACATTTCCAGCTAGAGAAGCATGCAGTACACAAGAGAAGTGATTGTATTAGCTTCTTACTTTCTGCACTGCCTCTTCTATTAAATAATGGCTTAGAAAAGTAAAACAAATCCAGTTCATGCATAAAGATGAATGGAGTAGAATAATCATTATGTGCATAAGTTCAGCCCCTGAGTGTGGTACGTTCTGGGAGAAGCCAGGCTTGTGCCCAGTGAGTGCCCGTTCCCATCCTACTGAACATGAGGGGGATTTGTGTATTTGTCAGTGGTGTCTGTCCCAGTCCTGTCTGTGGAGGTGTGGACACAGGAATCTCTTGCTGAGGGGTTCAGGTGAGCTCAGCTGCTCTTCTTGAGGACTCTCACAAGAGAGGCTGTGCAGAAGCTCCTCTCTCACTAGGAATTACAGCCGAGGATCTGCTTCCTCCCCTCTCCTTGGAGCTCAGCTCAGCAAACACTCCTGGTGCAACCCTCCTGGAACAGCAGGAGAGCCCCTCCCTGGGGAGCACCTGGACTCCTGTCAGCGAGGGACACACTTCTCTCAAAGTGTTTTTAGTGCCAGGCTGAGGACACTTTGGACCACAGGGTGCAGGTCTCTGTGCCCATATCCACGCTGGGAGCAGCACACTTGGAAATTTGCCGAGGCTTCAGGAGCTGCTTGTGCTGGGAAACATCAGGCCTGATAGCAAGAATGGAAGGGTGTGACACCCAGTCCTGCATCCTGTTCATTTTTATAGGTGTTTTTGCTGTGAATAGGCAGCAAGATTAAATGCTCTAATTTCTGTGGTGTACTTGGAATGCAGGCAGGGATATTCTACAGTTTCACGAATAGGGAAACTCCCAGAGAAGAGCAGTGACTTGGGGCTACAAATCTCTTCACTTCCAGTGTTGTGAAAAGCATAGGAATGGACCAGAACAACATAGAAGAGTATAGAAAAATCAGAATAGAAACAAAGCCTTTGATTTCTTACCTGTTCAATCCATTTTATCTTCTGAGAATGTACTTCCTCTTTAAATGGAAAAAAAGTAGCCCAGAGAAGTCCATGGAAACCTTAGGAAGGATTTAAATATTCCATCTGTGAAACTGTTTATGATTAAAATATTGACATGAAGTCAATAAACCTATGAAATTTTACCAAAGGTAACCCTGCAGTGGTTGCAAACTTTTGTGGGATAATTAATATTGGAATAGTATCAACTAATTTAAGCATAGTATTAATAATACATGATTAGAATTTGAAAGATTTTTTGGCAGAATCATAAGAAAATATATTTAATAGAGATGAGCATTCTGCTTTCACTTGGTTCTCACATAAGTTTGTGCTCTCCAACTTCTTTGGGCATTCTTCCAGCAAAGAAAACCCAAACAGCTCTTTCTGTTATAGGAGTAGCTGCTCTCAGTGACTGAGCCATAAAGACAAACCCAGGTTTGTGATGAAATGAATGGGATTGGAAGGGTCCAATATTATTCCAGATCTGTATTTTGCTGCAGGTGCATATGTACTTGTTCTAAAATAGCTTGAAATAGTGTTTAAGCCCATTATAATTTTATTGGGGAATTGTTTCAGTGTTTAATATAGGAATTTGTTTATAGATTTAAATATATTTCCACACAGCATCTCTGTGAAAATAAGATGAAGCAAAAAAGTAGGGTTTATATTATGGGTTCATATTGCAGTAGATCTGAGATGATATGCTTATTTATCCTCTCGTGTGTGAGATCAAAGCTTTCTTTGTGAAATATAACCCTGATACAGAAAATAAGAATAGCACAGCAATAAGGGTGTCTGATCCTCACTACTATAATCTGGACCCCCAAAGAAATCCTCACCTGGTGAAACTGCAGCTTTAAATAGAAGCAATGTTATTTATGATGCTCACAAACAAGCCCACTGGAAGTCAGGGAGCAGCCAAGACAGTATCAGTCTCTCACAGGGTAGATATTAGCCAGAGCTGTATTTAAAATTATTTCTAATTGGAGTGTGATTCTGCATATTTTGTACCCCAATGCAAATGCAGTGTGCAGAAAAAGTTCTTAAAAAGAGACGTTCAGAGCAGCGGACACTTGGAAAACACAGAGTGTGAAATCCAGGAGCAGTTGGTTGATAATTTTCTGTATTTTGTATGGTTTTTATTGACCCAAAATGATTTGCTCCTTTATGAGGGAAGACACAGCCTCACTAGCATTCCCTACTGTGTGTGAGACCCACTCTGTGCGGACTGCTGGGTTTTGAGAATTAACAAATGAGCTAAATGAATGCAATAAAAATAAATCAGGGATGGTGCATTGCAAAATGGGCTTTGTTCATTTATTTCTGACATGAATGGTTTAGCTTTAATTATTTATAATCCTTCACAGTGCATTGTTAAATATGCTGCAACATATTTTGTAGAAGTAATGAAGTTTTTGAAGTAGCAGAGCACAGTGCAGCTCTCACACCAGCTGGGTCTGGTGGGGACTGAGCACTGCATGAGGAGAGGGACAGGAAGGTGCTGTTTGCTCCTGTTTTCTTGAGGTGCTGTTTGCTCCTGTTTCCTTGTGGTGTGGAAACGACTGCACTCCAGACTCAGTGATCTGGGCATTTGGGGTCTCTTGGCAGTGTCAGGTGTAAGTGGCACATCAGGTGCAGGTCAGACCCGAGCACCTTGAGCTGGCACCGCGTGAGGGTTTTGCTCAGGAGAGCAAAGCTGCTGCTCGTCCTCCTGGCCAGAGCTGGGAGCTCTCTGTGTGGCTGAATAAATCAGTGTCACACATGCAGATGGCACAGGAACAGCAGCACCAAGGCAGCTGAGGGAGCTGCACTGCTGCTCCTGGGGAAGATAAACAGGGACAGCAGAGGCTGCGAGTGACTGAGCCCATATGGGAATGAGAAGTTTGAAACTGCAACGTGTGCACATTCTCTGGTTCCACATTTTCACATCATTGCCTGCTCTCTCAAGTTGGCACTGGCAGGCAAATGAGGACATGAGTTGGGAGGCAAATATTTCTTAAATAACCACAGACCTCTTTCATATGGTTTTGCATGGGAACTAAGGAATGGAATTGTTTCTTTTCATGCAGGGATGAGAGGAAGAGTTGGGCACTTGGGAAGGAGGAAAAAAAACTCAAAAAGAACCAAGTGTGATAATTTAATCTACTGTAGATAGAAAGGAAATGAGCTGAAGTATATTTTAATCCATCTTTCAACTTGTACAGACCCTTAAAGTTCACTTTTGTTTCTGACTCTGCTACCTCCTGAGTTTGTGAACTCTGAAATCATTCCAGTAGAATTTTCTGCATTTTATTTTTGGTACTTTCAGTCTGGTTGAAGACATTAGCTACCTGAATAAAAAGCTGATGTATGAGATAACCCTCTCTGCATCCGTGTGGAAGTAATGGAAGATATCTGTTGGACTGGGGGGGGGGGTGTTGATGCAACTTGCTTGAGGCAGTGAAAACAGTCACAGAAACTCACCATGGAAAGAATCTTTTTACCTTTCATGTGAAAACCCTCCCTGAAACCCTCTCCTTTGCTCTGCGTGTGTCATTGTGCTGATAATAACCTGGCTAATGTCTTGCCCTTGGTGGGATGAAAGGCTGGATTTCACAGCTGTTTATGACATGTTTCCCACTATTGATGGATTCGGCACTGGAAATAATGCAGAAAAATTAGTGTCTTCTTTTTCCCACTTTATGATAGCAAATGTATCAATACAAATGTGGAGATGCTATGCAAGAGCAATCAAATTTAGTCTGGCTTTATATGTATGTAAATGTTTTATTTTCTATAGTATTTGTAGCCCTTTGCTGCAGCAATTGTATTAATCTCTGATGACTTTGGGGAAGACCAGAAATGTTAATGAATAGCACAGCTTGTCTGGCTTCTAGGGTTTAGAATTTATGGAATATGCTTTGCAGTCTACTTTATTCTAATGTCTTTCTCATGAAGCCCCTTTTCAGGATTAACACAGGACTGAAAATACAATCCTTGATTATGATCCTGCAGAGACTTATAATGGCCTTAATTTGAAGAACTGATGCTTCAGTAGGACTGCTCACAGTATGAGGAACCTACATGAGACTTTGCAGAATTGAGGTCCAAAATACTAACTTTGCCTTAGTGTTCTTAATTATAACAGTGCACTATTTCCAGGGACAGCTGCCTCAGTTACAGGGAGCTGCAGAGCAGCAGGTTGTGCTGTGCATTGATCCTACAGTCTCTGACTTCACAACCCTGGTACCATCCCGTCACTGAACCTACAGACCATGAATGTTCTGATTTTCTCTTACTGTCTTTTGCTCTATGACAGAATGATTTAACTTCTGACCATTCCAGCAGCACAGCTTGGTGCTGCCTCCTCTTCCTCTTCTTTCCATCCACGGGAGTGTTGAGTATTCATTAGAAAAAAGAGAGGCACTATCGTATCCACATCTGTCTCCTCCTTCAGAAGCCTCACAGTGGGTGACCAAAAAGAAGTAGTTGGGCTTTGTAGTGTCCCTTTCTCTGCTCTCAGGGTTGTGCCGGAAAGAATCTGTCCTTACTGCATCACCTTCACCCCCTCACAGTATGTGGAGACATTCTGAATTCAGCTGAAAAGAATGTATATGTCTTATTCCAGAAATAAGATGTGCCCAGTGTCTATACCATGTGCACATTCCACTACATCTCCTGATAGTTCTCCCCATCACCCCTCCTCTCTTCAAGGACAGCAAGTTCCTACAAGGTCTCCTGTCATGATCTTGCTTTCCTCTGGGCTTGCCAGAGCAGACATTGGGTTCTGCTCCGCCGTTGTAAAGCTGCTGAGAGTTATATAAACAAAAGTAGCTGCGCCTGGTACATTGGTTCACCCAAGCGATGTGAAGCTGAGGCGTTGCAGATGAGCCTGCAGTGCTTTTGTGGGGTCCCATGAAATGAGCCGATAAACCACACAGTTACTGCCTCCTCACATGGCATTTACTTCCTCCAGGGCAGGGAAAGCCAACCCAGGCTGAGCTGGAATGATCTCCAGCAGCTATAAAAGCGAAATTAAAAGTGACACTTTTCAACTCAGCAAAATATAAAAGTGAGCTCTCCTTCTCCACTCCTCTGAACACTTGAGCTGTTGCTCCCAGCCAGGCCTGTCAGTTTAGACTAGACTCAGTAAAGTGAAAGCCTCTGCAAAAAGCATCATATCATCATCTTAATCTTTCTCCTCACTTCTTCTTGTTTGTTAATTCATCTTCATTAGGGCTTTTGGTACTCACTATCACACTTGTTTTGTTTCTTATACCTCAGGCATCCGCAATGGTTTCCCATATGGAAGAAATGTGGGACCTCAATTTTAACATAATAAGGATCAAATTGTGCTAAGTCTCATGAGGCCACTTCTTGTTTGCCTCTGGTGAGAATCTCTGTGGCTCTGCTGGAAGACTTCAAGTCCTGTTTTTTCTGCATGCATAGGTCAATATTACTGAGCTGCTTTCTTTGGGAGAGGTAGTGACTGCTGAGAGCCCAAGATGAGGGTATTGTAGCAGTGTACAGTACTATTGATAGCAAATGCCTGGTTTGTAGCTATTGTTGAAAGCAGAACACTACCATAGTCTTTAGAAATGTAAACTAATTCCTGGTCTGTTTCAAGAAATCAGAACAAAAGCTCCCCTATGTCTGCACATCTGTGCTTTTAGCATTACTGATCCTTCCACACCTGCTCAGCAGCCTCTTCCACCAGCTCTCCATGTCCAAGGTCCGTTTTCCCTTCTGTCCTTTCACTTTCATTGTCTCAAGTGCAATATTCATGTATGATTTTTTTCTTCCCTTACGATTTAAGCTTTTCTATTCCCTTCAAATTTTGAGCTTTCTATTATTCCTTGCTGTCATCTCTGTTCTTCTCTCTGAAACCATCAATTACCAGGGTATTTCTGAGGAAGATTTTGGACCAGTAGCTGATGTATAGTTTTTGGACCAGAACAGTGTTCTATGTGTATGAAATCACTTTTAAGACAATTTCATTACCCTTCCATTTCCATTAGGGTTTTTTTCCTTCTTTGTCCATACAGAACTATGGAGAGCTACAGCTTTTGTCCAGCAGATCTTCACCTGTGGGCCATTAACAGCTTTTGTACTTCTGTCTTTGCAAGAGTGAAGTCTTCTGAAACTTATGTGCCCATCTTCACTGCCCCTCTCTCATCTCCAAACCTGTTTGCCGCATTACTTTGATTACATCATTGCTGAGTTACTTTGGTGGTATTTCCAGACATGGGCTGTGTCCAAATGCGAAACATTTTCTAGACTTTCTGTATTAAAAATAAGTTAAATGGGAAAAAAATCAGATTCCCTCTTTCAACTTGTCTGACATTTTGTGAACATCTTGCCTCTAGCAGTGACCATTTAGGTTCTGTAAGAACAGAACAGGGCAAAGATTTCAGAGAATGTTTATAGGAAACCCATTCCCTGCCGTGTCAGTGGGAGACCGATGGTTTTCCAAGCAGCTCTCAGCCTTCATGACAGCCTGCTGTCGATGTGTTAAATCTCTTAAGACCCAAACCACAGTCTTGTTCAAACACTTCACTTTTCCCCTGGGAAGCTTGCAGGGCCAGAAATGGATTGCTGACCATTCCTGAAAGAAGTGTCCTGTCTTGTTCATTAAGTAAATGATGCTAAAAAGCCTTGAATCACCTATTAGTGAGTGGTTAAATAGAGTGAGGGCAAATATACTCCATGTAAGCTTTCATTTCTCATGCTCAGAGAAATACAACAACCTGAGCTACAAGACAGGCATGACTTCTGCTCAGGAGAAAGGCAGGCCAGCCCCTAACAACAGGTAATTAGCAAAAGGCTGGCTGGTGGTATATTTTGAGAAAGAATTCTTTTGTTGTGGATAAATTTTCAGGATTAGTGTGAATAGCTGTTAAATTCCTCAGTTATACTGGTGTAGAGAGAGCTTAATAGATCCATGATAGAATAGAGAATTTAGTTTATTTCATGGTGTAAGGATAAGGATTGGATACAGTAGTTGCAAGGGGAATATATCATTCCCTAAATCCTGATATAAAATGGTAGTTCCCTCTTTCTGTCAATACTCTTAACATTATTGCTTCTTTGTCTCACTGAAAGTCCAATTTAGGAGTCACTGGGGTTTCTTAAAATTTACAGGTTTCACTCACTGGAATTTTAAGCCCACAAGTTTATAAGCAGTTTTTCATATTTTGGTGAGCCAAAAGAGGATAAATGCATAATTCCATGTCTTTTCAGAAAGAGACAATATGGTTTCTTTGTTCTCTCCAAAACTTTTTACACTCTTAAATAAGCCTAAAGCACTATGCAGTGCTGTAAATTTTAGACTTCTTTTCAGTTTTATATGAAAGGACTGTGCTCATCTCTCTGTCCTTTCTCTCCTTTATACAAAATATAATGTAGGCATATTTCTATGAATGAATGGAGGTCAGTAAACTCAGCAGTGGTCTGGTATGTTTTACACAAGAAGCAGTGATTAACACATCAAACCAGGTAATTAGTGCAATGTCTCATAAAATCAGGCTTCAGTTTTATTAGATATCATTATCTATTAATGTAATAAATTTAAGAAGTTATTAAAATTGTGGCAATTTAGATCTACAGATAAAAACCTAGACCTATGTGTGCTTGAATTAATTACATTTCCATTACTTATTTTCAGATGGGTTATCTGCATTCTATTACATCAGGTGCATCAGAAGTACCTCCATGAATGATAAGTGAATCAAAGTTTGTTACAAATTTCATGGCATGTAATGAATGTGGGTATGTGGGCATTGGAAGGAAGTGAAAGTCCCATAGATGTAAAGGTGTTAAATATTCTAACACAGAGTTGCCATGCAGTGAGAAAGCACAGCTTGCAGAAAGCTAGACTATTGTTTCAAAGAGAAATATTAAAAATTCCAACCCAGGTATTCATTTATGGATCAATAAATAGCAGCCATATAGTTTTATGGCTATGTTTCATCTCACATATGTAAAATGTGCTGTGATATATGACCTCTATTTATATGATCCTAAGAACTCCTCTACAGGAATGCTCAGAGTCCTTCCCTTGGGAACTACACAGTTAAATAGAAAATGAACATGAGCTCCTGGGAGAACAGATACATCCAAAGATGAAAAAATAATTTATAAGTAGCAAGTCATAGAAAAATTCCACATACAGATCAAGTAGGACATCAAGATTTCTGTCCGTTCAGTCACAGGGGCCAATTCAGACTCACAGGCTGTTAAAAACCTCTCAAGAACTCTCCACTACCTGCTGCTTCTGCCCTCTTCCCCTTGCTTGGAAAACATTATATGTTCCTAGCCTGCCTCAGAATCCTCTGCTTTCAGAAATGATCATTGCTGTTTTGGCAGAATAACCCTGAATGAGATGTTGGCTAAAGTTTGTTCTATTTAAGGGAAACAATAAGGAGAAATAAGGCATAACATGGTAATATCTCAGTCTGACCTCTGGGATCTGATAACTTTTCCATCAAATTACTAACTTAGCCCAAATTGCTTTTGGCAAATTCCTGTTTCATAAGATTATCTCTGTTCTCCTCTGTAATGACCCAGCTCCTGTTCCTGCAGTGGAGCTGCATTTACATGAGGATGGCTTCAGCTTCCAGCTTTGGGAGCATGCAGTTGCTGTTCTCTGGCAGAGGTGGATCTTTGGTGTGACTCAATACAGGAATTCTTGCTTTTCTAAGGTGTACTGCTGATACACTCTGGTTTTGACACATTTATGTAACATTTTCAAGTTCAAAGGTGTTGTGGTTCTCTTTACAGAGGAGAAGCACCAGAAGATTCTGTGAATCATGGTGGATGCAGAAGACCTGTAATGAAAGGTAAAAATCCTTAACTTCCAGGTCTCTGTTGCATTCCCTAGATATTTGAACTGTGGAAATGTCCCCTTGCCATTCAAACTAAGTGGATTAATATATAACTCTTGGTTTAGAAATTACATAGTTCATATTATTAATTAACCCTATCATTGCTATTTCTGTGTGGTATCTTAGTGCTCCCAGCACAAGTTTTCCTCCTCCTGACCTTTTGAAGAATCTGTATAGATTCAAAAAGATAAAACGTTGAAGAATGTGAGCCATTAAAGTTGTGCAGTTATTTTCAATTTGTCTCTATTAAAATATGCATAGTTTTAATTGGAATAAATGCTGACCTATAAAGAAGACAAGAAACATTTCCAATTCAAAACAAACAAGCAAACAAAAATAAGTAATTCACCTCTCCTGGCATCTATTAAATTTCAAGTTTGATAGATTATCCTTTAGATTCCAGATATGTTAAATCCTTCAGTCTAATATTCAGAATAGATATTGACAGTGCTACTATCATATAAATGGGGAAAGATGACTTTGTGCTTTAAGCAAAAGGTGAGATATGAGACTGATTAATTTATTTAGAAAAAAAAATTAACAAAAGTTGTTGAACTAAAATAATTTTTTCCAGTATTTGTTCTGGTGACCATGATCTGAATTCTATCAATGTTTTTTTTTAATAATAGTGATTGGATTTATTCCTGTCCCTCATTATTTTAAGAAAAAAAAACATTGGTGTAGAAGTGTCTGCCTTGATTTCAAGTTTTTTCATTTGTTGTGGCATTGTTGGTTTATTGTTGTTTTTTTTTTTTTTAATAGACCAAAATATTGAACTATGTGAAAGAACTATTTTTACCACTTGTAAGGGAGAGGAATTCCCTGTTAACCTCTCCAATACTTTGTCTCATCATCCACTAAGGATGGATATGAATATATAACTCATTGGTTGCTGTGAAACTAAATCATTTGTCTGGAAGGTTTAAAGATCCTTGGATTTTAAGCCCTGTGGACATGTAATTAGGAACATACGGAAAAGCACAAGCACCTGAGCTATGGCTCACGCCAAATTTTGATGAATCATGTAAGTGTAAGGGAAAGAGAACAGGTGGAATAACAACTACATTAACTCTGACTCTTCTGGAGAGAGCATCAGAGTCTGGAGCTTCCCTCCCTTTGGCCTCAAGAAGGGGCAGAATCTGTCATGGAATCCCAGAGCTGTAGAATCCCAGACTGCTTTGGGTTGGAGGGGACCTTAAGGCGCATCTTGTTCCACCCCCTGCCATGGTCAGAGATATCTCCCACTATCCCAGACTGCTCTAAGCCCTGCCCAACATGGTCTGGAGTAATTCCAGGGATAAGGCAGACACAGCTTCTCTGGACAACCTGAGCCAGGGTCTCCCCACCCTCAGAGAGAGGGATTTCTTCCCAATATCCCATCTAAATCTACCCTCTTTCAGCTTAAAGCTATTCCCCTTTTTCCTATCAAAAACCCAGGTCGGGGTTCTTTGCTTCGGTGGAGGGCTGGTCTTTTATGCCATGGATTGTGAACCCAGATCCCAGGATGGATTTGAGCCCAAATTTTCCACACTGGCTGAATATGCTAACAGGTGACTGGGATAGATCCCATAATACTGTCAAACTTGACAGGGACTGTACATTTTGTGCAAAACCATGTAAGCCCCACCACTGTCAAATGAAAGAGGGAATTTTATGCTCTCTGTTCCCCTCTGATATATGTTTGGCTGTCATCCTATTTCATAGTTGAGGCAATTGAAACACTGTTTAAATGTGTATCATAAACCTATAGATGAGAACATTTCCCTGCTGGATTTAAACCATTACCCCCAAAGGTGTTAAAGAAACCACGCTGTGTGTCACTTTTTAAGATCAAGGGGCATTTTTGATGCTAATGCCTAGAAAAGGCAGATGAACACTAACAGCTGCTTATGCACAGGCTGGTGAATTGAATAGGGAAATACTTCTGTTCTGGAAGTCAGATCTCCAGAGAAAAATGATAAATTGCGAGCATCCTTAAGTAAGAGTGATAGTCTCTAAGGATAGTTGAGCAAGGCTGATAACATAAAATATGTAAAACGGGGAAAATATTTAATACTTCTGTTTCTCTGCTCTAAGGAGTTGGAAGGGTTGTGTTAACAATATATACGGTGCTGCTGTGCTCAGGCATGCAGGAGAAATGCAATATATTAGTTCTCAAATCAGTAGTTTGTGAAATGCGTTTCTGGTATCCAGGGATTTTCAGGACTGTTACACTGATAAGGAGTCAAGGGCAGTCTCCTCATGGGCTGGGATGGCTCTCTTGGGAGAAGAAGGGAACAGAAGAAAAGGAGGAGCAGATTAAGAGCTGGACATTTTAGTGTTTCTTTACTTCCAAATGCTGATTTTATTTTTTTTTTAACTCTTCAGTTTGCAGATATTTGAAGCTCTGCAGCAGATTCAGCTCTGTCTTAGAGCTGATGAATCACCTCTTTAAAAAGGCCTCCTGTAGGAAGTTGTGATGTACAAGGAGAACCTTACACCAAGGGAAGTATATTCCCATAGGAAGTATATGGGATTCCTGGGGACAGACAGAAGGAGAAAGGAGAGAAACTTTCCTGTAGACACCAATAACGATGTTCTGGTATGAAAGTCACCCATGGGCAAAATGCGTAGGATGCCAGCAAAAATAGGAAGGAATATCCAAAATTCTAAATCTTCTTCACTGCTTGATCATCTAATAGAATAACCTTGAAATTTTGCTGGCTTTTTTATGCAAGGAACCCAAAGTAAAAGCAATGGAAGGGAAGGTGCAGCACCACCAAAGGCTTTAAATGCAACCTTGTTCGGGTTGTACCACCAGGGCTCAGATCATGCAGAATTAGACCAACTGGAAGGAACTAAATATACCCTTTTTTTTTTTCTGAAGAAATGGAAAAGAGGGAGACAGCAAACATAGCAGGTGTGTCCTTCCAGGGGGTTTTCAGATGAGAGGAGCTCCTTTGAAAGCAGAGGTGCAATTTATTGTTTCCTGCACCAAGTTTAATGAAAGAAATCTGAGAAGCCATAGCCAACACCAATAACAAAAAAGTATTGTTTATTGTTACCTCTTAACTGGACAGCTTGTTAAACTGAAGCTTCCAGTGGAATTTTTTTAAATTACCATTATTATAAAAAAAAGATTCAGAGGACAGAGACAGGTATTTTTTTGATGCAATTCAGTTTTCTCATCCCCTCCAAAAAATAAAAAAGGAATATTTCTTGCTTAGAACTCTACCAGTCAGGCTCCTAGATCCTGCATTTGGGCCAGGAAAGGCCCTGGTTCAAACTCTGCAGCTTTTTGCTGTATTTTAGGTGATGCATCTGAGTTTTTCATGTTTTCTGGTTGCCTAATAGAACATAATTATTTTCTACACTTACATTATGTGAAACACATAACTTCAGTCTGCCAGCCTCAAGGAACTGCAGCCTCACTATAACACTTTTTTATAGCTTGAGAGAATTTTTTACACCTGAAAACTGGGATTAAGATTGTAAATTCTTTTAAAAGAAAGTTGGTACTCAGTTACATGTGGCTTTGTGATTGATGACTGTATCCTGCTCAGCTAATCTCAGTTTGCCAGTAAACCCTTTATGACTATGAGAATTTTAGGTTCTTTGATTTTTCTGATAGATTCCTTAAAGCTGCTCAGGCTTTGCTGGATAATTGCTTCATCTCTATGGTGTCACTTTAAACACAGAGAAAAAAAAATAGTTTCTGTAGTTTTTGATCTGTTTGTAATCTACAGCATTAAACAAAGCAAAAGCAGGAACAGGAACAAATAACAAATGATACCTAACCCCTTGCTTTTAGGGCAGTTTCAGAGTGTGCTGCCTGATACCCTATTTGCTGAAGAAATCAAGGACAGAAGGAGAAAGCTGTAATGAGACTTTGTGAGTTTTAATTTGAATTTTTAGCATGTTTTTCCTTTCAGGTTAGGAACTATGTGTGGAAGATCTGTGATTTTAAAATTGAAGTGAAGCCACAAAGCCTCCTGCCAGCAGAGTTGGTTTCTCTGGTTGTGCTTAAAATGGTTCCTCTGTTGCATGCACAAATCAGCTTCCTCTGTGAAAGCAGCAGAAAGCTCAACTCAAAAGTGGCTTGTATTGGTTTTGATGGAAGAATTGTAAGCCATGATTCTTATAGCTCTATTTCACAGTTTTCACCCAAAGTTTCACAGACTTTCCCCCGGTCAGAAACTGCAGAACCTCACCTGTGCAGTTGTTGCATGGAGAGATTTTTGGCTGCTCAAAGCAGGATGTTTTCCTGCACCTTATCCCATGCAGCTCCAAGTTTGTTCAGCAGTGAATTTTGGTAAAGTTGCACAAGAATATAAGTAACACATCACGATATAGTCCTCATGGGGAAAAAAATGGTAGGGGGGGTAGCAAGTTCTGCTATTGCTCAGCAGGAGACAGAAATTCCTGCCTTCCTTTATCTTTGAGCTCTTAATGTAGAGAACTAGAATTGCTTCCAGAATCCCTTTCTGAATAATCCTTATGGATAAACTTAGACCCTCACCAGTCCAGGTACAGTTACAAACATGTGAAATTAGTGAAAAAATAAGGGAGGATTTTAGCAGAGCACCCTTACAATTTTTGCAGGCTTCAAATTTTCAGTTTGGTAAGAACACTTTATGTGTTATTGTAGCAAGACTTTGAGCCATGTGTTTTCTCTATTTTTTTTTACATTTCTTCTTTTCACGGTATCACCTCACTTCCTCTATTCTGCTCTTTGACGCCGCTCTATCCTTTGACAGTTTTTCCACTGTTCTTTTGTACTTACTTTCCATTTGTTATGTTTTTCTTTATTCTCTACCAAATGCTTTTTCCTTTCTTATTTTCTCTCTCCACTACTGTCATCATGCTTTCCCCCACACACATTCCTAAATTATCTATCATCGGTCGTTTATGCTTATTTTTCTAGTGCTTCTGATTTTATTTCTGTTATTTTGTCTCAGGAAATAAACACATATCCATGCCCATATATACAGAGTTGTTTTTTTTTCTAGTCACTCTCAAAGAAAAACTGAACCTTGCAAAAATCATGAGGTAGCAGAAGGTATTCCAGGCAGCAAAACCTGTGAGTGACTATGCTGAAACCCCTGTTGTTGTTCCTGTAATTTGATGTGTTTGCACTTATACCTGGACCGGTGACCTTCACAGTCACCCTTGCACATTGGCTTCCTTATTACACTCATCCTTTCTTTAAGGGTTCTTCTCTGTGTCCCTCACACATCCAGGACCTGACTCCGGTGTGGCTTCACCTGTGCACGTCTGCCCGGTGTAAAGGTAAAACCTCGGGTGTGAGGAGTAGAGCTGTACCTGTGCCTTGTACAAGAACCAGCACATTACACAAGGGCTTCAGGCTCAGGATCCCTCAGCAGCGTGGCAGAGCACTGAAGGATGTTTCTAGAAGTGATGGTGACTCCTGGTCCTGCAGGAGAACAGCAAGGGCCGGGACTGGGTGACTTTGCTCTGGTGGGTTTGGCTGCAGGGAGGCTCCTGGTTGCAGCAAGAGGTAAATGTCCTCTGTGAAACCCACCAGGGCCTGGCTTTGCATGTTGGCCTCAAGCCTGGAACCCAGCATTGAAGCAATGCAAGATATGCAGCTTCTTTGTGTCAGCAAAGACTTCCTTGGGAAAACATGTTCTTTAAAGCATCCTTCAACTGTAAAATAATCTGATGCATAAAGCAAACCTTGTTGACTACATTTTTAGTAAAATGAGCTATTAATAAAATAGATGCTTTAATGAAAAACCTTTGAAATCTTGGGAAAACCCACAACTCCTTCTACCTGGAACTGTTGTTCTTGAAACTCTGTTTTCTTCAGTTCCTTCATTCTTTTTTCTCTCCCACCTGCTTTCTACCAGCAAGTGCACTGAGACACCAGGGCTGCTGCCCTGTGCTGGGAGAGGCACAGCACCAGCCAGGCTAGCATTAAGCACATTCCCTTGTGCCCCAGGAAAACATGCCCTGGAAGTGTGTGCTGCTGGAAGTGAGGCAGTGGAGACAGGCTGCTTCTCGTGCCTGAGCCAGGCATTTGTGCTGCCACCTCTGCCCACTGCTCCTGCTGGGGAAGGGGCAGCAGTGCCTCCTGATTTGCTTGCCTGGTGCCACAGGGCTCTGCTGTCACCTGCCTGCAGAGTCATTTGCAAACAGGTCCTATTGCTGGGGAGCAGAATGTGTTTTTTTCAACCCATAGCAGATTTATAGTCTGGTTTCCTGTCAGATCTTTGCATTTTCCTTCTCCGCCCCTCCCAGTCTCTGACACACTTTTTCTTACTTTCTGTGTGGCTTTTTGCTCGTTCTGCCCCCAACGCCCCAGCCTCCTTGATTCCTGATTCTCCAGAAACTTTTGTACTTTCGGGGCTAGGGGGTGTTTTACTCCTTGTGTTTTCTTTACTTTTCAACAGCTGCAGAGCACAAGTAACCTCTCCAGGACTCCTGGGGAGACACTGACAACTGCATGGAGGCGACGTAGAGAGTGCAGCCTGCAGCAGCTGCAGCCAGACAGCCGGTCACTCATGAGCACCCAAGGTAAGGAGAGCAGCTGGCAGAGCAGCTCAGCTCCCTGCTGCCTACCACAGCTCTGATCACTGAAAGTTCCACTTTCACCTTTTTTGCGTTGATATTCAAAAGGTTCTTTGAAAATGGTTCCATTTGTGCTTTCTTTGCCCTCCTCACGTCTGGTACTCAGCATGCGACAACCCTTGGAGCCCAGGGTTGAGGGAAGCAAAGAGGCTGTAGCTGGAGGTGCAAATGTGCACTGGGAAAAAGAGTTCATATGGAGGTCTGGAGAGGGGAGATGAAGGACTGATCATCAGCACTGGTCTCCAGGGTATTTCTGTTAGTGTGTTGTGCTCTAGCCCTTTCTTTAAATCTCTTCACTGAGATTTATGCTTTCTGTTAACTTCTAAAATCTTTCTTATTTGGTTTTCTTCCTCTTTTTATTTGTTCTTCTCACTTCCTTTTTTCTATTCTCAATCATCTCTATTTCTTATTATCTTTTTCACCATCTTTTTATGCCTTTTTATGCCATCAAGAGTATTTTCTGTGTGACAAATATTTCCCTTCTTCATTCCTTTCCTTTCCCTCTGCCTTCTTTCGTGCCTGTGCAATAGACTGTACATCCTCCCTCAAGTTCTTAATCTCTCCCTCCCTCCCCTCTGTCAGCTCCTTCTTGCTCTTGTGTTCCCCTTTCCCGTTGTTCCTCCAGCTTCACGCATGCACTCCTGCTCCCTGCTCCATCCCCTCTCTCCTGTGTTTGCTGCCCTGGCAAGATCCTTTTGTGAGAGCTGCTGCCTCTCCATTTGCATACACATGTCTCTTAGTCCTGGCATTCCCTTCCATGGACATGTGCAGGATTTGCATATTTAAAGTTTTGGGGATGCATCCCAAAAAAGGAGACTTTCACACTTCCATAGCTTCCTTCCAATGCTGAGACTCATATTTAGTCATTCACAACAAATAACCACTGTCATCCTGTCTCTCTGTTTCCTTCTGTCTCAGAAACAGCATTTTCTAACACCTGCAACCCCTTTGTCTTCCTCTCCACTCTCAAATAAAGCCTGCCCTGACTTTGGGTATTCTATCCCTTCTCTTTCTGCCATCCCACTCCTTCCTACCTCTTTACCACAACTCTCCACCAGGTTTCTCTGTCTGTTTTTATCTTCATATTGCATTCAAACTGAGAGGAACTGCTGATGCAGCTGGGCTTGCACTGCTGCCTTAGGATCCCTGCTGCCAGCCTGCGGGGGAACCAGAGGAAGTATTGCAGTCTCTCAGCTCCTCTTTCCTCTTCAGAATATGCAAGCAGAGCAGAGAAAGAGCTTAGTGATGGGACTGAAGGTAGATGAAAAAATGGGAGAGCACATTGCACAATGCCTTTGGAAAACTGTAAAAATTCGTTCTAGTTGTTCGTAAATCTTTTTGCTAAACTTAATAAACTTCTGGAATTCCTGCCCCACAGCAGAGTTTCTCATCTGACACTGGCATAGTTTTTGTCCTTTTGATTCCTATGGGACTCCAAGTCCCAAAGGTAGAAGCATCTCCAATGCTGCAGTGGCAGTTAACTTTGCTTCTAGGATCTGGAAACAGCTCATGTCTTTTATACCAGACATACTGGTGAGTCACCAAGATCAGACATGGCTAAAAACTGCATCCAAGGACAATATCTGGTATTATTCCTTGCTTAAATTTGTATGCTTTGAATCAGATATGACAAATAAGTGCATTTCTTTGATGAAGCTTTTTACCCTCACCTTCTTGAGCAGGACTATTGAGACTGAAGATTTATTTCTATGGATGTTCTGGTGTGGTCTTTTGGGAACTGAATAAGGTTCACTTATTAAACTCAGCTGAATTAATAAGAGAATTATTATGTGGGAGAATTCTCTTAGCAATCTGTCTGGCTCTCTGAAATTGTCTATCTCCTTATGAGTGAAAGGAGCTTAAATTTTTATGTTTGCAATTATAAGATATCCTTTCTGATTCAGAGCTAGAAAACTGTGGCCTTTGAGCTGTGAGCATTCTCTTCTGAATACTGAAACAGGTACATTAAAATATCTTTGCCTTTTGGATCTTGCAAAAAGTCCACGCGCCTAGAACAATAAAATAAGAGATGCTCATTTTATACATTCAGGTCTATTATGACTCTTTCTTACTCTGTTGCAACTCATCTTGTGATGGGAACAGCATTTGTATTCCTTTGAGTCATTCTACAAAACTTTTGGATTTTGTGCCTCGTTTCATCAGTATTTTTTGCCCCTATTACTGGTTCTTTTTGTAAAGGCTCCCATAAATAAATTGACTGAGACAATTTCTCTTCTTTCTCTCTCCCTCCCTCCTTTTTCTTTTGCTTCATATAGTTTGTGTGTTGAGTTAAAAATGGACATTTTCAAAGGTGTGTTGTGACACTTGCAAGGGGACCTGGAGACAGAAATTTTATTTTTGTGTGTGCATGTGTCCAGTTTTGTGAATCATATGTCTGGCAGAGGAGAAACTTCAGCAGGAAAGAGCCTGGAAACTTTCTATCCTCCTCAGGAAATTGCTGTTTCAAGAGAGCCAACCCCAGAATAGAAATTCAGAATCATGTGTTTGACTCCCTGTTTTTATGCAAATAGTTACTTCCAATTAGATTTAACTCTTAATTAAGAGTTAAATAAACTTTAGTAATAAACTTTCTTAATAAACTTTCAATGTGGGGGAGAAGGAAGAGCCATCTGACTGCCTGTATCTTTTACAATTAAAGTCAATTTGGACCTTCTCTTGAAGGGTGAATCCCAAGTAACTGGATATGCTGAAGATACCAGAATGCCATACACCAAATGACCTTGGTTTCTGTACAGTTGCTTGGTAAAAGTTTTCATCTGATAGATATATAGGATGATTGCTCACAGAGGATGAAATTTATAGAGATCCTTAGCTACCCACTTGTTAGCAGATGGCTCAACTCTCTCTTTGATATTGAAATGCATCTTTCATGAAATACAAATCTTTCACTTAGATATGGTCATTAAGTTGTGTAACTGATGATGGAGTTTGACCTGTGGCAGCTTTCTTTGGCAGTAGCCTCCACAGCAATCTAAACTTTAAAAGAAATATGGAAGTATGCCTTGTGATTTTCAAACTGAAGGGTAAAACCATAAACTCCACCAAGTTTGATCAATTCTCACCATTGATATGAGAGAAAAATTCTTTGTCTCTTGTCTGTTTTGCCACTGCTGTCTGTAGAATTTGCACTTGCAGAACACTGTAATCCAGTATCTGCAGTGAACACTACAATCCAGTATCTGCAGTGAATCTGCAATTCCTTTTCCAGAACAAATGATGGGGTTTTACAAGTCTACATCTAATAATATTCTCCATCTCTACCCTTTCCCCAAATTTTTTTCTTAAGTGCTGCCTTCATCCTCTAGTCTGGGTCACTTATTTAATGGCAATGAACATTTTCAGGAAGGTAACCTTTCTGCTTGTGATTTGTTCAAGGACTCTGGAATTATAATGGTTGCTGTCAAATGTATATAATTGGTGTCGGTGGCACACATCCAATGAGTGATAAAAGCTTCGTTGTCTCTGCTGTTTCAGTCTGTATTCTCTCCCTATATCACCCTCTCACTTCTGCTCCTCTCAGGCAGGAGGAGAATGCAGTGCCAGGCTGTTTAAAGTGCAGTTAGACAGAAAGCAGCTCTGCCAGATTCCCTGTCACGGAGTGTCCCAACTCTGGGCAGTGGATTCCCTTGGCTGAGGTTTGCACACTGACTGAGTCGAGCACAGCCTCCTCTGAACTTTGATTTCAAACACGTCCCTTCATAACCTTCTGCCAAATATTTGGGCTCTAGGAAGGGCAGTAGTTTGTGAGCAACATGGACTCCCAGGCTTAGTGATCTACATGTAACATTTTACCGGTGAGTGTTGTAGTTGAAACGGAGACAATACAGAGCAACACACTCCATTTTCAGAAGGTTTCAAACTCTTTATTATAGCATGCATGCTTTTTATACATTCTTACAAAACTCATAAGTTTTTACTTTACTCATTGGTCACGAGAGACAAAGTGCTTATTGGAATAGGCAGTTGCAGGTTTCTCTTATTTATCCTTCTTTCTTTCTTGGTTTCTATGTCAACAACCTTGGTAGAAAATTCTTTCAGGGGTAAACATGGATCCTCTTATCAAACTTCTGACTCACAGAAGGCACTGTAAAACTTCTTCCATAAGTAAGAACTTTCTGCTTTCATATAGAAAAAGCAAACACACATTACTAATAGCACCCAAAACTGGCAACATGTTGTTCACTGTCTGCTCCCAGTGCTGAACATGTGGTGAGGAGAATATTCCTGTTATGTTAGTCCTGCAAAACCTATTTTATCTTCAGGGCTAGAAGGGCCATTACTTTCTAATGCTGTCTACTTCAGTGAATCTGTTTAGCAGCTCAAAAGGAGGGAGAAATTTGCCAAATCTCACTGGAAATCTATCAGAAATGTCAAATGAAATGCTGTAACATTCTGGTTTTGTCAAAAGGATAAATGTATATACAGCTCTGTGTGTGATGTTATTTGTAGTAATTGTTGCCTCAGTGAATTTCTCTGTGTGAAGTAACTTGGTGTTGCATTAAGGGATGTGTTTGTTCTGGTCCCTGAGGCCAGCTTGGCCTTACACACAGGTACTTGGTATTTGCCCAAGTCAGCCCTGGTTTTTGGAGTTCAGGGGAGGGATCAGCTTCAGTGTAGCCAAGGAAAGGATTCCCTCTGAGCACTGGGTGTTTGCTGGAAATTTTTCCTCAGGTTGTAATTGAGATGCTCAATTCTAGTATAAGGTTTCAGTTTAAAGTGGGATAAGGATTTTTTTTTTCCATCTGCATGCAGAAGAAGCTGTATGGTAGCAGTACATATATGGTTGTCATTAGCAGCTGAAGAATTGTTTCCACTTCATTTTTATAGCTCTAAACTTGTAGAAACATCTCCAGTCTGGCTGTGCCCATACTTGAAATCAGTCTGAGTGTACTTAATAGGTTGTTACATACGTTTAATACATTTGAGCACAAAACTAAGTTCTTCCAAGATTTGAAACATTAATAAAGACAGCTATCAAATATTTCCCTCTGAGGATTCTGAATCCTCATGAAACTGGGAAAACACCCAAAGAGTGTTTCAAGTCTTTTTACACCAAGTACATTTCCAAACTACAGTGAAAATGGTGATTGAAACTTTGATCATGAACTGAAAAATTTTCACATTTGTAAGATCATTTGAAGGCTTTTGGCTTTTAACAACTCAATGCAAATACCAGTGACCTGCAGTACTCGCTGACCAAACTGGTCCAGTGCACGGAGTCTGTGTTTAAAAGAACCTTTCCTCCCTGGTGGCAGTTTCATGAACAAGTCACAGTGTCTATCCAGCATCTGCTTCCTGCATCTCATTGCTTGGCTTTTTCTGAATCACAGAATTATTTAGGTTGGATAAGACCTTTAAGGTCATTGAGTCCAACTGTTAACCCAGCACTGCCAAGTGCAGCACTAAATCATGTCTCTGAGCACCATGTGAAGGTAGTTTACATTCCATATGGTTTTTGGAGTTTATAATGAGGTAGTTAGTGAGATCATCAAACTCTTTTCACTAATGATTTGCAGTGACTCAAAATAGAAAATTCCATCAATTTTTCCCACCTTCTTTAGTATTGCTGAGCTGATTTTTTCCTGAGGGAAGAAAAACAAGCTAAAGGTAAGATTCTTCCCTGCTCCTACACTGCTAGTCTTCCTTCACAGCTCCTGCTGAAGGAAGTCAGGATAAGTCCCAAAATGTAATTCTTTAAGAATCTTTTGTGGGGGCTTCATCCTTCCAATAACATATTCCTGTATTTCCAGATACTTATTTTTCAGAAAGATCCAAGACTGGCAAGTTTTATTTTAGAAGGTTTAATTTCCTTCTGTCTTTTATTCTCTCTTTTTTTAGCAATTTATGCCATAAAAGATACCAGGGTAGGATGAAACAAAAAATGTTTAAACTTTTGTGTCAGGATGGAAAACAATGTGTTTTTCTCTTGCTTCAGTTGTTAAAAAAAAGTGAAGGAATTTTACATTTCCCGAAAGGCTGGAAAGGCTGAATCTGTTGGGTTTTTTAATCCGCAAGTCTGTGGCCTGAAGGAAAAGTGATACTTGAATATTTTCATATGGAGTGTTACACTGCAGAATGGTGTTTTTGTGACTCATCCATATCCATACTGAGAGCAGCATCCAGGCAGTTTTGCTGGATTAAACACTATTGACAGCAGCACCTTCACTGAATCACTGCCCAGCAAGGCTGCACACCTGGGAGAGCGGGGCTGCCTCCAGATTGGCCTTAGAAGCTATGTGAGAATACAATATCAGGAAGAATATTCCACCTGCAAGGAGCAACTGGAAAATGCTTGGTCTGAAGCAGAAGTGATCAGAATTTGAATGCCCCTTTGAAGGCTGTGGATTCAGTGACAAGCTCCTGATACCTTGTAGTATATGCTGCAATGCAGAAAAATGTAAACTCATTGCAACTGCATCATTGCAACATGATAATAGTGCAGAAATCCAAAGCTACTTGAGCAGGATAGTATTAGAGATCTTGAATGCATTTAGAAATTTTGGCTGTTAAATAGCCAATGCTGTCAGCACTTCAAGTAGAGTCTGCACAAAGGCACTGAACAGTAGAAAGGATTATTTGAACATTCAAATATGGTGAGGAAAGAGCATGAGAAAAGGCTGAGGGTGGTTTGTTACTGCTCCTTTGGTCCTCACAGAACATCCTAAGTCCTTCCTCCCCTCAGCCTGACCTGTTAGTCGGACTCCCCTCACTTGTCTTGTTTAATATCTCCTTTCCTCCTCCCCTCTGATTCTGATTCCCAGCCCATGCACGGGAGTCCCATCAAGTGAGAGAAGGCATCTGGCAAACTCCTCTGTGTCCAGCAGATGTTAGAGCTGAAAGCATTGCTCACCTCCAGTTTGTGACAGGGGGAGGTGAAGCAATGCGCAAAGCACAGCAAATGAAAACAAACCTGCCTGGAAACAGACAGGCCACTGGGCTTTAGCAAGCTCTAAACTCACTAAACAAAGTCAGATTTTCATTTGGGATAGTCTTCCAGTTCTTTTCTCATGCGAAGAATGCTGCACACACAGAGCTGGCTGTAGTAATCCAGGTTATTCGGGTTGCTGTGCTGGGTGGCAGCTCAGAGCACCAGCTTCTGTGGGCTGGGCAATGCCACATCCTGGCATTCTGCAATATGTTGTCTGTGTCTAGAAGTGGTTCCTGCCCACCTCTCATCGCTCCTCATGTGGAGGCAGCAAACTCTGTAACCTCAGACCAGAAATTTGCTCTACCTTTAATTTGGCCTTACACAAGCCCAAGAGAAACTGAAAAGCCTCTGCTGCCCAAACCAGTAATCCCTATTTCCTCCGGAGAAAAACCAGTGAATGGTTGAATGTGGATTCTGAGCCGCCAGCTGGACCATTCTGTCCTGAAAAGGAACAGCAACATTTTTTGCTAAGTGCTAAAAGTTTGCATATAAGAATCCAAAAGGAGCATATGGCCATTGCTTTAAACTTGCCCTGTTCTTTAAAAATATACTTTACCAGAATTATCTATTTCAACCCTCTAACTGTGGAATGAGAAAGTTTCATTCCTTCTTTTTTCCTTGCTAGAATAAATGGCATCATAAATACTAGAAAGAAACAGAGTTATTTCAGGAATTTGAACTGGGATAAGTCTCATTTACAGAGACTTCCATCATCGCTCCACTGAAGATAGCAGGGACTGTGCCTCAGTTGTTTGAAGAAAGCTGTTGGTCCTGGCTCAGTTCACCTCAACTCCACCACTGACCTCAGCCCCAGCACTGCTGATAAAATGGGCAGTGATACCCCAGTCAGTCTTGGTGATAACAAGTCTGGGTGTGGCTCTTGGCTATTACAAGTGACTGATTGTGTAAGTGATATGAAACTGTCCTGATGTATGTAAGTAACCAGGACCACCGCTAATCAACTGCTTTTTACCCCAGAGAATGTTGTCATTGAGAGCACCCAAGGGACTTGCCCACTCACACAGTTACTGCTGAAGCTCTTCTAGCAATCCAGGAATTATTAATGATTAGTCGCTCTCAGGAAAGGTCCTGTAAACACTTCCTCCCACACTGATTGCTGTGAACAATTTCAGTGTGAGTGTGGGGAGAAAGCACATGCAGCTTTGTGGTTACTGCAGTTCCCCAGCCCTTGCAGAGCTGTCCCACAGCGTTTGCCCATGTGGTCCCCTCTCCTATGATGTTCTGTGCTCTGTGCTCCCCCACCGAGGCACCCAGGGAGGCACCAGGAGGGCACTTGTCCCAGCCTTCAGCTCAGGTGGCTGTGCTGCTCTGCAGGGACAGGTACTCATGGAACTCCCACCTGGGAGGGTGAAGCCAGAGCAAGAGCTCCCGACCTCTCAGGAGGGAGAAGGTGGCAGAGGACACTCCCAGTTGACAAAATTCCACCCAATAATGCTGACCTCAGTGCTGATGTCAGCCTGGGACATGGCTTCTAAAATTGCTAGTAATGAAAAGGCTGGACACATTCCTACTTGAAGAGGCTTTTTTAATTCTCTATATGCTTCATTTAAAAACATTCCTTTAATCTTTCTGATGTTTGCAGTACCCTGGAGAATAATGAGAGTTCTTTTCTCATTTGATGAGTCTATTGCTTTTACAGGATTTGAAACACTTGCTGACCTGAGTAGCTTATGACAAAACAGGATTTTGAATTCAGATCCAACTTGCTCTGCCTTGCTTCCTTTTCTA